>NC_090845.1:129778208-130091208 GCF_028021215.1 Eschrichtius robustus
CGTGTGAAAGCATCTAGCACAAGGCCTGACCCATAGTAGATGGTCAATATGTCTGTTCTCTACACTCAGAAGGAAGAAAGGAAGAAAGGAAAGAAGGAGTTTAGCTCCATAAATCCAACCAACCTTAGTGTAACTACTTTTTAATTAATAGAGAGGGCTCTAATTGAGAAAGTGTAAAGCATTCTAAATCTCTCAGAAATCAATACTTGAATTAATGGGAGAAATTAAATGGCTGCAGAAATAGTTTTTGAATTTAACAAATTTCAACAAGAAAGTAGTTGGTAAGTGGTGATACAGAGAGCAACAGAGCACTTGCCTTTAAAACATTCTTCACAAAAGTTCAGAAAGAAAAATCAATCAATCTATTGCCTGGTAGGAACACTGGCAGATTAGCAAAGCTAATAGACCTGGGGTACACCCAGGCACCATTACTCACCAAAAAGTCAAGTCACCTAAGGAAATGTGATTAAAAAAAAAAAAAAAAAACACTAACAGATTAGCAGTTCAAGTACAGAGCTGACTGGGTTTAGTCTCTGTGGCTGGTTAGCACATAAAATCCTAGACTGTCATTACTGAACTGAGCCCACAGAGATGGAGTCCACGAACCACCTCACCTCATTTTAGAGATGGGGGAATGAGACCCAGAGAAAGTAAAATGGCCTACTCAAGGTCCTTGAGCTAGTCACGAGAGCTGGGACGCCAGCCCAGAACTCCAGACTCACAGTTCGCTCCTTTTAAAACCTACTATTTGGAGATTCATGTCCGTCCAGCACCAAAGGATGAAGAGAACACGTGTCTTCAATTATTCTCAAGGTTATTAGAAGGAAGATGACTTCACTAATGCTCCCCTCCACATGCCCCTGCCATTTACTTCTTGGAAGCCTCTCACTGTGATACGATGTCCCAGGGCTGAGCCCTGCCTCCCAATAATGCTGCCTGACACTCACTGATTCAACACATACTGTCTGATCACCTACTCCCCTTAAGTGCCTGCTTTGCAGGGCGTTTCAACCCACAAGTTCAAGGGCAAAACAAAGGCAGAAATGGAAAAGCAAACTGCAAAGTCAACAGCCCAAGAAGATCAGGGGCAGGATAAAATCCAGTGAGTTGAGGAAGTGGTTCAGAACTAAGCCTGGGAGGGTGAGTGTGGTCTGAAATGGTCCTCATGCTCAGTGGTTAGTGTGTGCCTTAGTGCAGATGGTGGGGCTTAAAGGAGGCAAGTGGGCCCAGACATAACGCCGCCCTCATGAGCTGCTGTGGATTTGTGCATCGCACAGGTGTGTGGAACTAAGGGCAACCTTGGAAAATGAGAAATTTACAGTAGCCGATTTATCATCTTGCTCTAATTTCAGTAATGTTATACATGAGGCACTTCTTAAAATTACATTTGTGTTTATTTCACCCTGATAGTGGGGAAAACAAGTCATATGAACCATACGTTGGTTTAAAATGTCCTGGTCATTGAGGTCTGGCCACCAAAGCTTGGCTTCTTCATATTACTTAACTCAGTCTCTCTGTGCAAGATGAAGTGGCTGAGCTAACAACAGTTAGATGCCCACTTCTCTGAGCAGGTCTTAGGCATAAATATGCCAGTGAGAAATAGATACCTGTTTCTTGCTTAACTATCTCAGGTGACATGGACCAGTGAGAAGTAGGAGGAGTGTGGGCCCTGTCAGAGATCTGAATCATAATCGCCAAGCGATAGGTAGTTTCCCCAAGAAGAAGGGTGCTAAGCAGAATGCATAATAGACACCCTCTATGCCCTCACTACTCCTGGTCTGGTCCGCAGGCCAGCAGCCTCGGTATCACCTGCGAGCTTGTTAGAGATGCATTTTATCAAGATCCCTTGGTGATTTCTATGCATATTAAAGTCTGAGAAGCCCTGGTCTAATAAATAATAATGATAAGAATGATAGCAACTAACATTTATTTAGTGCTTATTGCTGCTGGGCTCTCTGATACGTGATTTACACACATTCTCCTGTGGTGAAATGGGCTTCCCTAAATGCCAGAGAGCTACAGGCAGAGAAACTGCTCAGGAACCCCTGAGAGCCAATTCTGTGTTTTAAGCCAGGTTTGAAAAGGTGTTATCTGGTGCTGGCCTGAGGACCTGGAAAGGCCAGATGACTCTAAACCTTCCTTGAAATGGGCAAATTTAGTGTGTCGACTGTTTAAGTCAGTTCTTTGGGAATGGAACCCCCAGATATAAAAGGACTGTGATTCAGCATAATCCTGGCAGTTCCAGCCAGCGCCAATAAGGAAAAAAAGGAAATAATAGGCCTATAGATCTTAAAGGATGAAATAAAACTTTAAAACTTTCCCTATTTGCAAATGATATGACAGTCTACATAGAAAATCCCAAGGAATCTACAAATGAATCAGGAACTTCACCTAACTGTACTTCAAACAAAGGTAGTTTTGTGGTTTTTCCCAGACGCCACAGCCCTCCTAAAAATGTTGCCAACAACACTCTGGAGATACAGGTGCTATTATCACCCCAACTTTTCAGATAAGTAAAATGAGCTTATGAATAGCAAGGAGATTGCCCAAGGATACATAGCCATTAGGAGTGACAGTCAAGATTCTAACCCAGCTCTACTCCAGACTCTGTGCTCTTAACCACCTGATACAGTTTTAGTCAATCTTTGTTTTTCACAGAGACATAAAAAAAGAAGTTTGAATTACATTACAGTATCTCAGATCCTGGGGTTTTTTGAAACTTTAATGGGAAAAGAGAGGGTTACAACAAGATCTACCTCATGAAGGCTATACTTGAAAAGAATAATGATCAAAATATCAGATTCCTCCCCCACCTCCTCGCCAAAAAAAGTCATTGTACCACTGTGTCTTACCAAGAAACTTGAATCTAGGAATATTAGAGCAGGAAGGCCCTCCAGGGTCATTTAGTCCATCTTCAATTTACAAACAGGGAAACAGGCCCAGAGCAGGGCGGATCGCCCTGCACGGTTAATAAGGCCCCATACCCGGCACAGTGCTCTTTCTATGCTTATTCTCCACGTGCACGCCACAAGGCAAGTCACCACTAGATTCCAATTGTATGCTTAAACAATTCCTGGAATAGTGTGTCCTAGGAGTCTAAAAGCTCTTGCATATGTTGAGCTGAAATTCTGCTTCCCTCTAATTCCCTCCCCATCAGTCCAGGTTTGACTCTCTGGAGACATATTCAGACATTCTTCAGACATTCCAATTTTAAAGCCAGGAAAATATCTGAGTTTGGGATATAAATTTAGCTGTCTTATGCCTTTCATGTGCTCATTTCCTCATAATTCCTGCAACTTTCATTTATGCTGCATAATGGCAGTTTATGCTGTCTGCTTTTCTATGGCCCAGCTGATGCTTTCTTGGTCTCCAGTGACCAGTGTAATGCAATCTGACCCAGTTGGCCTGTGAGCAAGGCAGGCTGGAAAATCAGTTCTTTCCAGCAGGTACAATACATGTGTGGAGCCCCCGAGGAACACCTTCCAAAACTGCAAAGTGAACAAAGCTCTAGGTCCCCAAAATGCAGGAGTTACTCGGGAAAGAGAGGAATGCTTGCAGGCACTGGTTCTCTTTTGTACAAGCTCATTTTCCACTGCCTTTTGCACTTGATCTGTGTAGAAAAAGCCTCTTAAGGTACCTTATCAAGCTGAGGTTTCTGCCTCAAGACAGATATACGTATGGAGCTTTAGAGGTCTGCCATCGTGCTCTAAATGTGCCTTACTGGCACTCAAGGCAAACTCATTACCTCAGCTTGGCCACAGAATCCAGAACCTGTGAGTGGAAGGGAACAAGGAAGGCAATGTCCACTTGAACCTCCCACCCAATGCAGGATTTTTACCTACAGAATCTCCAGTAAGCATCCATTAGGCCCAACTCCTGTCCTCCCTCCAGCCTCACCCCATCTCCTTTCTCAGAATACAAGGGCTTGAGAGGCTAAAAGGATCAAGGAAAGGCCATATGGAGGTAAGATATTTTACCCTCTCAGTTTTCCAACGCTTCCCCTTCCTCTTTAGCCACACTTCCCAAAAGAACACTCCATTCTTGGGACTTCCCTGGTGGCGCAGTGATTAGGAATCCGCCTGCCAATGCAGGGGACACGGGTTAGAGCTTCGAGCCCTGGTCCGGGAAGATCCCACATGCCACGGAGCAACTAGGCCCATGCGCCGTAACTACTGAGCCTGTGCTCTAGAGCCTGCAGGCCACAACTACTGAGCCCACGTGCCACAACTACTGAAGCCCGTGTGCCTAGAGCCCGTGCTCCGCAACAAGAGAAGCCACTGCAATGAACAGTAGCCCCCGCTCGCCGCAACCAGAGAAAGCCCGCGCACAGCAACGAAGACCCAACGCAGCCATAAATAAATAAATACATTTATTAAAAAAACAAACAAAAAACGCTCCATTTTTTCTACCTCCACTAATTTCTAAACTTCTAGAAGCCTGGCTTCTGCCCCTACCTTGTTTCCAAGATTTGTCTTCAAAGTCTACCAATGAACTCCTGAATGCAAAACCCAAAGTTATTTTCCTATTCCTCAACAACCCAGACATTTGTGCAGCTCTGACACTGCTGACAACACTCTCTTTCTTGAATCTCTTCTTTTAGCTTCTGGAACAGTCCATACTTTTGCTTTTCCTTTCACCTCCCAGGGCCACTTCCCTGTATTTTCATTGTTTCCTCTTTCCCTCTAAGTGCAAATGTGGCTGTACTCGAACACTCCCTTAGCGCGCTCAACTTCTCCTTGGCTTTACAAATCCCTTCCATGTAGATAAATGTTTATAATTCCTAATCTCCAGGCCAGATCTCTTTTTTGAACTCTAAACTCATACCTATTAGAGATTTCTACCTGAATAACACACTGACATATCAAACTCAACATGTCCAAATCCATACTTGTCTTAGATTTACCTCTGAAATCTGATGGTCTCACCATGATACTGATCTCGGTTCACGATACTAACAGCATTTAGTGGCTCAGGAATAAAACCCCAGTCATTGAACTCTACTTATTTCATCTCTTACTTTGCAACTGTTGACAAGTAGAGTTGATTCTACCTGCTCAATGTTTCTCACATCTGGCTCTTCCATTCTATCGTTACCACCACCACCTTAGTTTTTAAGATCCAGATTATACTCCAAAGGCCTCCTACACCAATCTTTCAGCTTCAATCTCCCACCCATGACTTTTAGAATAATTGCCTTGAGTTACCACTTTGGTCTTGCCATTCCTTTGCTCAAATGGTTTCAACTCCTCATTGCTGAGACTAAGTGTCCGCAAAATTTTTCTGTCAAGAGCCAGAGAGCAAATATTTTTGGCTCTGTGGGCCTTATGGCCTCTGTTGCTACTACTCAACTATGTTGTTGTAACATGAAAGCAGAGCCACAGACACTTTGTAAACAAATGGAAATAAGAAAGTGCCATACCCAGCACTAAGTTCACCAATGACTACACGGAGCCTATGAAAAGTAATGGGCAAAGGGGAGATGTTTGCCTTCGGGTGAGATGTAATGCCTGTACAATCTTTTCTGTGTTGTGAATTCCTATTTTCTACCTGCTTATCTTTCCAATGTGCTTTCTTCCACATACGCATATATTGTTCCTTATTCTAGGAATACCACAAATGTATAGAAAATATGCAAAGATGATTGTGAATTATAAAAATAAAAGGCAATGAATTATTCTTTCATGTATAACTTTACCTCATGAATTTTCATAATTTTTACCTGTAAACAACAGCAGATTTACCTCCACAGGCCTGCCAGAAGCTAACAAACTCAGTAACAAACTCAGTGTGAAACTCTAGTATTACTCACTGAATAGCAGATCTATTCAAGATATACTAATTCAAAACGATTTCCAGCTCAGTATAATCTATGTATTTGGAAAGCAAATCCACATTTGGCACACACTAGAAGCCCTCGAGAGGTCAAGTTCACAAAGTTGCTCTCAGCACTGGACTCTCTGGGTGTTTATCTCTTTATCAAATTAGGAAGAACTGCCATAGTTCTTAGCATCTCATTCTCAAGGGAAAGTTAAATATCAATATCAAATATTAGTTTGATTCTAATAATCACTTGCACCCCAAAGAAAGATATATCCCTTGGGACAACCCTGCAGAGCACAAAATAGATTTTTATTTTAAGCATTTCAGTGACTGTTTTCAGGTCTGCATAACAAATACCAGAGTGGACACAATTCTCTTAAAATAAACTAATCTAAATGGCACAACAAAGAAAATATGATGCCTGTTAAATTGATTCAAGTTATATAAAACCCAGGAGAACATCAGCAAGACTTTCTTTCTCAGGGTTAAAAAAAAAAAAAAAAGTGGAAAGAACTTAGATATGAGGCCTAGAGCCAAAACCATTACGAACAAACTTTGGGAGAGAATGCAGGACTGTCTGGCAACAAAACGGCACTGCTACCTGGAGGTTTCTCTGATCCAATTTTTTCCAATTACTACTCCAAGCATAACCTTTAGGGAGGAGGAATAGAACGGCCTGGTCTAGAAATTAGGGCAGGAAATCCATGAGACCTTTATCAAGTATCCACACACTAAAATAAGCTAAGCTTCATAGGCTATTTGGCAAAAAGTACCCTAAAGTCTGCTGCTATACCTTAAAAACTCTCAAGGCTATGACCCAGCAACACTACTCGTAACAATGGCATTCTGTTGACCTGCCACCAGTTTAGTCTTCCATCCAAGTCTTAACTTGACACCATACTACAGTGATAAGGAAATTTTGTGTGTAGTAATGTGCTTTCACAGGCAAACATTACTATGTGTCTTGAGCAGGCCTTGGCCATCACTGAGTGAAACTGCTTTACAGAGCCAATAGTATTAGTTTTGCTTCAACCTATTCCAGGCAGTAGATTACGCTAATACAGACTTCTTTTCTGCATTATGGTGGTTTCTCAGCTGGATGTTTTCATTTATATCTCTGGAGAATTTATCTTTATTAAGTGCTTTAAGTGGCACTCCCTGTTTTCTAATGGTAAACAGAATTACGGGGAAAACAATCAAAAGATGAAAGCTTTCAAAGTATTTATTTCACTCCCTTCAAGAAATGCATGAGGAGAAGCTGCTCTTCATTTCCAGAGATAGGGTAAGAATCAACTCTCACATTAAAATCCCCAGACTTGGTAATCTTCTCTCCATTTGGAAGTTCAGAAACTCTGTACAGAGGATGGTAAAGCAAAAATTACCAGGAATAGTTAGAAGAGCTCTTGCCAAATCCCATTCCAGCTTCTTTTGGGAGAGGGCACTATGGTAGCCACCAAAGACCTACAACTAAGGAATGATAAAGCTTGGAAGGAGGTAGGGTAGCCCCACCCTAGGTAGAGTGAAGGACTTTGTCATGTTCTCACCTCCCTCCCAATGGAGGGCATCATAGAGCTGAGTGATTAGATGGAACCTTCCCAGGGAAGACTAAAGTAAAGAATTATTTTTAAAAAAAGTTAAAAGGAAGATGTGAAAGGTCCTCTTCCCTCTTTCCATTTCTGAGCTTTTTTTTTGCAGGGGGGGGCATCTTCTTAGAGGTACCTTTGACCTTGACGAGCTAAAGGAGAACAACGTAGAGCCCAGATAGCAGTTGGTAGGGAGCTGGATTCCCAAGACTGGCTATGGACTCGAAAGAAGATAGAGAGCGAAGAGAAACATGAGTTTCCCCCCTAGGCTGCCCATCCCAGCTCATCGAAGAAAAGAAAATGGGGTTTCAGGGGAAAAAATAAAACATGGCTTAGGAATGAAAATACGCTGAGCTCGAATGTTTTCTGCATGTATTCAGTCTCCCAGGAGCCTTAAGTCTGTGAGTGCCAGATGGGCAGCCTCACCAACAGAAAGAGGGACCCCCCCAACGGTCCACATTCACAACTCCAGAAACCCTCACCCCAAACTGTACTCTGGCGGCCTGAAGAGTCAGTTCATCAACCTGGGCTGTAACCAGGACAGGAATCAGTGCCTAGGAAGAACAGAGTGTGCTTATTCTACTGCAACAACATAATTCCAACACCAATTCGGTAACCCCTCATACACAGCAATTATAGGTTTTGAAAAAGGCACAGGATGGGATTTTTTTAAATAACATTTTACTGACTTTCAAAATTGCTGTTACTGTTACTAAACTGTTACAATTACCCACAATCACTGGAATTTGCACACAGATTTTTCTGTAGAAAGTTTACATTGTGCTTAATATCACTAAAGGCAAAAGGTTATTATGAGATTACAGAGAAAATTGTTCATGATTGTTCACCAGCTCAATCTGAGGCCTTGAACAAGTTGCTGAATTTGTCCTTCAACTTCACATTTTTAAGAAACACAACACAAACTGAAGAGATACTCTCACAAAATGTTGAGATGGATACATATTAGGGTTCAAATCTGTTATAGCACTCCCCATATTTTTTTAATCTATTTTTATTGCCTGGTGCTTCCCTCTGAATAGTCATAGATACAAGGCTATTGCAAATCATGTTTTCAGGTGCTATAAGTGCTTTCTGTTTTAAAGGAGTAAATGCAAGAAACATTTTTCTCTAAGGAATTGGCAGATACATGATGTTCCACATGTCCTACTGGGGTCCATGTGATGGGGGAGATTCTAGATGAACCAGAAGGAAGGGAGGTTTGAAATCTCATTGCCTTCCTTCTATCCCAACAGTTGCCAATGTCTTATCACTTTCTTAGGAACCATGATTAACATTTCTATAATTTGTCGGTTACATGTAAGTACCAGAAAGATGTTTGTTACTAATCTTTAAAGAAAATACATGCCCACATACAGAGAAAAGGCAGACATAGATTTGTGTGCTGGTTCTCGACCTAGATTCTTAGTCACCTTGCCTGGACAAGGCACCATGAGTCTCCCTGTCCAGTTTGGTGACAGGGCTTGTATGGCTCCTCTACTTTGAACATATCACTGAGATCCACTAGTTGGCTCGGGAGAAGGTGTCAAGGTGGCTAAAAACCCCGAGAGGCCACACTTTAGTTGTCTGCTCAGTCTGCTGTCTGCATTCTGACCTTTCCCTCCCAAACCCCCCAATGCAATTCCACACTTTTGTGGCAGTGCTCATCTTCTGACGATGCCTGAGTTGGTAACTGATATAGTGAGCAACTCGCTCCCCCCTTTTTTCTTTCTGGTACAAAGAATGGGGAAGCTCTATTTCCCATGTTCAGACACAGGGCAGTCAGGGAAGGTTTCAACTAGTCTGTGGTCTGGTTATTCTTTATGAATGATCAGTGAGGAAGTTTCTCCCTGCAGCTGAGTCCTGGAAACTCCTTGGACCACACAAGACTGCTAATGGTGTCCAGGAGACTCTCACTGCACTTCAACTTCCTTAACCAGCTGACTTCTTCCATCCCACTTACAAGTATAGTTCCTCAACAACAATGTGAAGGGATAGAAAGATTGAAGAGGAAATTCAAGCTTTCAACCGTATCCAAAACCTCTATCTCACAAATGGAGATTCGGAGGATAAAAGATTAATGATGCCATGTGGAAGCATTAGACCAGTACCGGAGATAAGTTTGCTCAGGGTTCCTCTTGGAGGCTGTGACTGTATCACAGGCATGGCTCCTAAGGAGGAAGTGCCTGCTGCCCTGGCCTCCACTGATGAACGGTCTCCCTGGATCTGGAATAAATGTCTTCAATGACCTATTGATGCAATTTCCACTGGGATCCAAATGGAGTGGAGAAAGATAAAAGCCAATACTATAAGTGGATTCCTCTACAGCAAAGTGAAGACCTAGTCACCTGCTTGCCAGTTGGCAAGGATCCTCACAAGAACAAATGGAGGCCTCTATAGAAAAGCTGTGAATGCTTAGACCTAAGAATGCATGTAGTGGGCTTCCCTGGTGGCGCAGTGGTTGAGAGTCTGCCTGCCAATGCAGGGGACACGGGTTCGATCCCTGGTCTGGGAGGATCCCACATGCCGCGGAGCAACTAGGCCCGTGAGCCACAATTACTGAGCCTGCACGTCTGGAGCCTGTGCTCCGCAACAAGAGAGGCCGCGATAGTGAGAGGCCCGCGCACCGCGATGAAGAGTGGCCCCCGCTTGCCGCAACTGGAGAAAGCCCTCGCACAGAAACGAAGACCCAACACAGCCATAAATAAATAAATAAATAAATAAATAATAAAAAAGTTAAAAAAAAAAAAAAAAAAGAATGCATGTAGTTAGCAGTGTGGGATGGTACGGAGAGCTTGGGCTTCAGAGTCAGGCTGACCTGGGTTCCAGTCGCCGTTCTGCCACTTACTAGTGCACAGCCTTAAAGCTTGAGATGGAGCTGACTATCCTTTCCTTCACTCCACTGGCTGCCAGGATAAAGGAGTCAGATCTGACAGGCCAAACACCACCTTCCTCCTTTCCCACCCCATTTGCATCCCGCCAGAAGCTCTACCAATAGCTCAAAGAAAATAACTATCCCAGACAGTCAGTGGTAGAAAGTAGCCTTAGATGGCTACCTAACCTCTCTGAACCTTGGTTTCCTGCTTATAAAATGAGAATAATACTCTATCTGACAGGCCTGGTATGAGGCTAAAATAAGAGGGTATCTAAAGGGTCTTATATCAAGGAGGTACCCTTTATAGTCAGATCTTATACTTATTCACATTTCCAGCAGAGCTAAGTGGATTCCCTGGACTGTTTTCTACCTCAAACACATGCCACCACCCTGACAAGAAGTGCTCTTCCAGAATGCAGTAAACAAAGGGAACCCGGTGGGTAGCTGTTGCTAGTAGGCAGAAAGGCAGTGGTAGCTACAGTTTTTTTGCATGGGGAGCCACAGGACAAAAAGCCCCACCTGCTGAGGTTGAAGCTGGTACAAGTCAACATATGTTAGAGGAGATAAGACACAAGGATAAGAAACATCTTGTTTACAGTTTTGGGGATTTCTGAAGCATCCATCAAGAGCCCAGATTATCTCCTGGGAATGAGAATGTAACTAATGTGAAGATATAGTTTACTCAATTGCATGGTGACTGGACTATCTGAAGCAACCTTGGCAACAGTTGGGTGAGGCGTGCTTGGAGTCAAGCCAAAGGAGCCAAAGAGTTGGACTCAGTCCCAAGGTCTGCAGCATTACCCAAGCCCAGTGGCTCTGGTCATTGAAAAAATAATTCTCATCTCGTCCTAGTATCATCACCATGGGACAGCTAATGACACTGACCATGGAGGCCAGCAGGTTTCCTCTACCCTCAGTCCATGCAAAACAAGACATCTCCCGACAGAAGCTTTACTTCCTTTTCTTTACTCTCCTAAAGGGCAGAGAATGGGCTTATTTCTCAGTTGAAATTACATTGTTGCATTGCGATCTAAACTGTCTCTTCAGCAAGAATTAGATTTCTGGTTCCGGCTCCACATTTAATTCTTGAGGATGATGATTTAAAGCCAGCCTAATTACTATTTATTCACTGTTACTCTCCTGAACTCTTGCATTTCTTTATCTAATCAATTGCCCAATGGTGACTATTTGTGATTTGTTCTAAAATACTTTCCCTTCCATCTATTTGATATGCAGTTCTAAAATTCTGGGAGTTTATTGATGCTGAATAGAGGGGAATGGGCCCCCATCAATCACAAAGGAGACTGAGAAAACCCCATTCCCTAGTTCCTCATAGGCAGAGCATCACAAGATGCCAAAGCACCCTGAACAAATATCTTTGAATTATTAAATGCGAGTGTCATTTTGGAGTTAGGTAGAAAACATTAACACCCAAATTCCAATGGTGCTAGAGGTACCATGACATCCATAGAGCTTCTGGAGAGGCTGGAAAACCAGGTATTTGTTTTCTTTTAGGCTTCCTCTAGACCCCAAGAGTCAAGATGATTGAAAAGACTGAGAACTCCATCAGTCTCTTGTGAATTTGGTTAACTGAGTCAGTTCCTGCAGCTTAACTCCCTCTGTGTTCATTGACCCCATCCAAGTGCTGAAGTGGTAAGGCTGGGAACCAGACCTCGAACTCTAGTGACCCCACCAAGGAACGCCACCCTGTGAGGTTGACTCTCTCTTGAACTTTATTCTTAAGTGCCAGAGGAGGAATTTAGCAGGGGACCCTGGGTTTCCACCAAAGTAAACATTGGCATTTCTATAATACTGAATGCAAATGCTAGAAGGGATCTTACAGGACTAGTCATTCTATTTCATAGATAGACAATTTGCAGCCGGTACACAAACTCAGTTCTCCTGGCTTTCCAATGTACTTTGCACCTCACCACGCTGCCTCCTGTGTCTGGGTAGCTCCGAGTGACCTAACCCTGAACATTTTTGAGACAGAGCAAAGGAAGAAGTAATAGTAACTAAGTTCATTTATACCCCTTTTGTAGATTCCACATATAAGCGATATCATTTGATATTTGTCTTTCTGTGTCTAACTTACTTCACTCAAAAGAATCTAAAAAAAGTGGATATATGTATATGTATAACTGATTCACTTTGCTGTACAGCAGAAACTAACACAATACTGTAAACCAACTATACCCCAATAAAAATTTTAAAAAGAAGTATACTCCAAAAAAATTTTTTTAAAAAGAAGTAACAGTGAGGGCCTGCAAGCCCTGGAACTTTTTTCAACCCCTGAAACAGGGCTGGTTTAAGCAGTCTTTTTTGGATGACAATCTCCTTCAGGTACATGTTTCTTCTTTCATATTGCTTCCTTGTCCCTTTGATCCTCTTCCTGTTGAGAAGGGGTGGCTTATGTCATGTCACAGTGGAAGGAGAGCAGTGGGACCTCAGATCCCCTGGGATCTTCTGATTCTTTTTTGGTCAGCCATTCAGGGGAATGGCTGCACTGGTGGGGTCCTTGAACTAGTGACCACTAAGATGTAACTGGTCCTGTCTGGCCTTTTGGGTTTATATACTATTCACCCCTGGAGCCCATTGGTCACAGTCTTAAAGTTCTTACCTACAATCACCTCTCTGACCTGACCCCAGACTTGTATTGATCTTCTCATGTGTGGGACACCTGTAAATTTCTGGATCTGCTACATACCGTGCCCAGGCCATGGAGAGCCAAATTCTTGTACCTATCCACCTTCCTCCATCACTGCTGGGCTATCATATCACTTTCCCAGTACCCCAAGGTTCTAAACAGGGAGTGAGGAAGAAGTTTTTTGCTTTTAGATTTCCCTGTGTAATAGCCTCCCACTTCCAGGACCTGAGCCTACAGAGGGTGGTCAGGACTCATGTGTTTCAAAGTACCTTCCTCTCCATCAGCCTTCTTTCTCTTCCCAGGATCTACTTAGACAGAGGGGGTGGGTTTCTTTCCCTTTCTTTTCTTTTGTGGTAGAGACTTCCCTCATGTCATAGTCAACTCCTTTCTCTGGGCTACTAAGGCCAATAACTAAGCCTTAACGGTGGAAGAATAACCTATACACATTATAGAAGAGACCCCATGATCTGTGTTGGCCAGGAATGGCTTTTGATTCACAAGCCTTGGGAGGACTAGGAATTACAGCTTAGCAGGGAAGGAAGTACATTGGCTTCAATTACATTGGCAAAATATTATGTCTATCACACAGATAAAAGCAAAGATGCTCTGGTCAAAACAGGAGAATGGGCCCAGGGGATGGCCATTCAATACCCCTCTCTCACTGCTGACCCAAAAGTATGTCCAAGACTCACTAGGCCTCAGTGGAGCACAGGTAGAAAAGGACCACACCTGGGTAACCCTGGGAAGCCCCTTTTCTGTGCCTGGACTTCAGTTTCCTGGACTGCAAAGTGAGGAGCATGAACTACATAATCTGCAATCTTGTCAAATGTTCTGGTTAATCAATTTTTTAAAAAAAATATAGACCCAGAAAAAAAAATCTGCTTAGCACTAAAGCTCTGCTAGGCAAAACTGTTTCTTTTCTCATGATTCAGGAGACACTGAGGATCTTCAGTACCTCTGGGTCATCAATAGGAACATCAATCCTCACATCCTGGAGCTGCACCAAAGTGTGGATTTGTAAGACTTTCCAATTGATTGAATGTCAGATAAATCAGCTTTTTCAGCAATAACCCTCTATTTACTTTATCCTGGAACTTTATTTAAAAAAAAAGAAATTGACAGGATTTGTATTTGCAAATTAATTTAATTGTTACACTCACAAAGCTCATTTTCATTTTCTGATCCTGGATATTTTTTAAGATTTGCATATCTGATACAGCTATAATAACACAGTTAACATATAATGAACTCTTTCTCTGAGGATGTTATGTGCAAAGCCCCTCTGCGTATGAAAAGAAATACTTGAAATTGTCTTTGATTTGAATGTTCAACAAGTAAAATGTTTCCACAATGTCTTATCTTTCATTTTACTAAGGCAAGATGGAGCTCTAAACTTGATTAGAATGTGTTTGTGGGCTCTTGTGGGGAACAAAATAAAGACACCTGCAGGAAAATAACAATCGAGAACTTTTTCTCTGTAGCAAAAATCATGCTTCATTCCAATCTGTAAAGGTCAGTGTTTGTTGGAAACAACAGTCTACTCTTATCTACAGTGAGATAGCAGCTCCCCCATGAGGCCTCATCCAGAACTGAGAGAAACAAACAGAATAAAGATAGAAGCAGAATTTTTGGTCTAAGATATCACTGTGAGTGTGTCCCTTGAAGCTCGGGATGGGTGTGAGTGCAGGGTGGATAGAAAGGTGAGGGATCTGATCTAATGCTTCTTTTCTGTTTCACTACATGAAATTCTCTGGTTGAAAAGAAAATTGGCTTCTGGTGAAATATATAAACTACAGACTGAAACATTTTAAAATGTAGGCGATCCATTGACATTAGCAATGATTTCTAAAGGGAGTTAGAGAAGAGGGAAGGGGGAAAGGGAAAAGAGAGATTGAGAGGAAAGTGAGGGGCGCGGGGAGAGAGGGAGGGGGGAGAGAAGGGTGAGGTAGGAGAGAAGAGAACAAGATCAAGAAAGAGATGAGAGGAGGCAAGAGAAAGAGGAGGGAGAGAGGGAAAAGCCAGAGACTGAACTTCACAGGGTCAGCACCTCAGCTTAGCTCACTCGGGCACTTCATTTTCTCAAAGTCAGTCATCCTCTTGAGGACGTGATTGAGGCCAACGAAGTTAACTGACAAAGCAGAAACCGACAGATCCCTGTTGTGTGGAGGAAATAGCTCTCTGCTCTGTGACTGGCCTGCACCGCACACTAGGAACGAGGTAGCTGGGAAACCCACGTTTCCGAAGGTTACTTTTCCAGTATGGAGTGAGAGCCAAGGGACTGGCCGAACGGCTGGGCCACTGTCTCCAGGCTGTGATAAGGGCTGGAGAAGTCATCACCTCCCCTCCACTCCCCTGGAGCCCCTGCCAAATTCCTGCTCTTTAGGGCGCTTTCCAGCTGCATTCGGGCCCCACCCTTCTGTTATGACAACACAACACCACCTGGGAGGAGGCGTTCCAACGGGTCTCTCTGGCTGAGGTCAAGGACTGCTCTAGTCTCATTGAAGGAAACCCTGGAGACAAGCTGGGCTCCTCCTGCTCCCCGCCCAGGTCCCAGCAGGAGCCAGGCCCGGGCCTCTCTCAGGGTGGCTTACTGCTAGCAGACCCTTTCACGACTCATCTCTTCTTGCTGGACCTTGTTTGCTCTCCTCAGCAGGGAGTGATGCAAATGTCCCTGCTCCCTACCTAGTTTGGGCATCGCATGCCCCTTAACTGGACTTGTCCTTAAAGCATCTTAGAGGGCCCAAAGATGGCAGCCCCAGGTCTTACAGTTGAATAGTAGCAGAACCCTGGTCTGTTTTTCACAGGGCAATTACACCAACCTGGTTTATACAACAAATTCTGTTGCCGCGTTCCTCTGGCTGCACCCCCTCCCAATGGGAGAAGAGTCCACAGAGCTGGAGGATGCGCCTACCTGCAGCCCATGCTCAGCCCTTTTGGTTACCAGTGTGGGCACCCGGGACCCAAGAATTCACTTCCCAAATGACCTCAGCGTGCTTCCAAGGCCTGCTCAGGAGTCTCCGTGACATCTGCCCTCCTAGGGCCAACTACACCCAGGAGTGTGCACCCCTAGATCTGAGGGATTGCCACGGCACGGCCATTTAAAGAGGGCTGGAATATATGGCCTGGGGTGTCCACATGCTTCTGCAGGAGATCCCTCCTGACACCTAGCGCTAAGCTGGGTTGGGAAGAGAAATGCACCATCACCTTCAGGCACAGAGCTCTGAGCAGTCTAAGAATTCTAAATTGGATCATCCCTTCAAGATTATTATGAAGGTAGATTTGCCAAGGCAGAAGGATAGAACATATTTCATGTAATCACCTGTAAGTATGATTTATAACTTAAATCTTGAGATAAAATGATATGTGAGCCTCCATTTGTACTATCGTCCCAGGATCTGCAAATGTTAGGAGTCGGCCTGCCCTCATATGCTGACTATAGGTGACTTGCCAAAAATAATATCTAAATATGATTTTAAGTGTAGATATAATGTTTCTTTTCTTCCATCTCTTTCATATTTGAAATACACCTTTGCACCTAAGAACTCTACAAGGGCTGAGTGTTTGGGGTACTTTGTTACGGCAGCCCTAACAAACTAATACAGGCTCTTAAAGGAAGACATTCAAAATCTGCCACATGGAGAAAACCTGCCTCATCCAAACACAGCATAATTTCCTTCCTTTACATTATCTGAAATTTCTAGTCATGCTATTTGCTCTGCATCCAGCTCCCTCCTCTTGGCCTTTACCACTACCATCACCCTCCCTGTTTGGGACAGGCATCAGTATACCTTTAGGGCCTCCAATTACTTCCCTGCAAAGACTTCAGTGGTGGCAACTAGTTGGGTGTATGGTTGATCAACTTCTAGATTCTGTCCTATTGACCTAATCTAAAATGCTTCCCAGAAGGAAGGCTTGCAGCTCTTCAGATCAGGAAGCCATTTATTACTGGGAATCTTTTTGCAATTTAGGTCAAGGGGAACACTTTGGTCAGCTTTTTATTATCCTTCCCTCTCTTCTGGCACAGTTAAAATTTCAAAACATGTTACTCATCACCAGAAACAAGCTGCTGACCTGACTGGATGTATCTGTGTCTGAGTTTTCAGGAACACAATATCCAAGAGAATTCATAATTTGTTTCACCACTTCGGTGTTTTCTAGTTCCGAGGTAGATTTAGTGTCAGAGGTTAAACTTTCAGGCGCCATTCTTCCTGCGTTATTTGACAGTACAATTCTTAATTAATGCTGTAATTTTACCACTTGTCCCTTAATTAAATTCCCTGTCAGATGATCCTCTTGTCTTGCACAAACATGTGCATGCACACATGTATACACACACACCCTAAACAAGTGTGTTTGGAGATAGAAGTGGAGAAGACAGGAGGGCAGGTGCCATTCACATAGACTGTGATGTGAATGGGCCTGCCCGGACTTGTTCAACGTCCAACCTGGAACCCATATGAGGTGGCCCTGGAGCAGACAGAGTGACAGGGAGAGGAAAAAATGTGCAGGAGCTCAACTTCAGGAGTTCTGAGCTGCTGAGAGCCTGACAACCTGGGACCAGCCAGCCAACACTAACGTTAATTACATCTTATCACAAGCTTAAAACTTAATAACCAGTGGCAAAAAGAGAGTTTGAAAAACCATCTTTACTGTGAAACTATATCTTTCAACTAAATATGTGTGTGTGTGTGTGTGTGTGTATAATCTCATATTTGGTAGACTTATACCACGTTGGACAATTTTTTAGTCAATTTAACCAATGAAAAAAAAATAAAGCATGGTGGTTTAAATTTAAAAACACATTAGTTAGGACCATCATTAGTTAATTCATGAACAAATGATGTAGTAAAAAGACTGGCTTTGGAGCCAAACAGACTAGGACTAAAATCTTAGATCTTCTACTTAACATCTATGTGGCCTTGGGCAAGTCAGTTAACGTAAGCATCAGTTTACTCATCTGTAAAATGGCAACAATGATATCAGCTTTGCCCAGTTAGTATGAGCACAGTCTGTAGAGTGCGTGCTGTATATAGGCACTCAATAAACAGTACTTACCCTACGTGACTGCGTGCTGTAGCAAGAGTCACAAAGTCTCAGATCACCAAAGAGGAAAAGGTGTTAGGAGTTCAGTCATTATAGAGTGTGGACTTATCAAGCAGTTTTGAAGGATCTAAGAGGAAGACAATGCCAATGCTAAGGAGAGCACTGGGCTGGTGAAGCCCCATCACACTAACTCCGTATCTGAAACACAGATCACATCACAAGATTCCTGATTTTCCATCAAGGCCTTCCTCTATATTTTATCCAGGGGCCAAGATGTTGGCTTTTGAAAGAGATTGCATTCTGAACTAGGGCTAGATGGAGACTGCCAGATCTGGGGGAGGGAGGGCCTCTATAGTATAGCCCTTTTCACCACCTTTCCTGTCATGTGTGCACTTTATCTTTTCTGCCATGCCAGCCTCATACTGTTTTCATCATTAGACACCTGGCCTTCAGCAGACAACAGGCTTTTCTGGAAGGCCAGTCAGTTTGCATTGGTAAAACTATCCAGTGGAAATGACAAAGCAGGCTCCTGAAACAATAAATCTCTCAGGGACCTCAAGAAAACAGCCACAGTTTTATGCTCCACTGGAAGAAAATACATAGATGACAATAACTCTTTCTTTGTAAACAAACAAACAAACAAACAAACAAAAACAAATCCCTAATCAGTCTGGTTCTTCTGGGTACGGATGGAGAGATGGCCTCCTAACTTGTTAGTAGAAAGCAAATGAAATTCAGTAGTTCATTTTCATTCCGTCAATCAATCTTTTTCCCTCCCTCCCCTCCTCCACTCCTTTCCACCCCCTCCCTCCCTCCTTCCCCTCCTCCCTCCCCCACATGGACATTCTTAGGAAAAACTACTTAGATTATTTTTCATAATGCCTTTGCATATGACATGGTTGTCAAAGACTTAAATTTGTTCTCTAATATCAAAAGCTTTAGTGCAAACAGCCTAAAATATGAGATGACAACACTGGAAACACAATTGCTTTTAAAATGGGAAATGGTATTACTTGAACATACAGTAGCAGAATCTCAGAAGCTCTGAGTTACAATATGGACCTTTAGAAATTATCTACTTCAACTCTTACGTGATGCCTGGATTCCAACTACTTTATCCCAAGGAAGGGGTCCACTAGCCTCTGCATGAACACCCGTCCAGGGATGAGGAAATCAGTATATTCTGGGTAAACCCATCTGTCAGTGGCCAATTCGAATTGTCATAAAGCTCTTCACAAAATTACAAAATCACAGCAGCTTCATAAATAGGAACTGTTACACAAGTAGAATGTTAAAGATAGTTATTAATATTTGAAATACATCAATTCATAAACTTTCTCTAAATGATGATGTTTCTTTGTATTACCAAAAGAAATCTATGGTGATAATATTACTCAGAGTTTTGAGCTACATGAAACTATGCAATGATGGGATAACAAAAAAGGTCCAGTGCTTCTAGGGAAAGACCCTAGGCTTAAATGGGATGGCACCTCTGGACTCACTACAGAGGAAGACTTGTAACTTCTCGGGTTAACAACCACCTTACCACTTGCTCCCTTGACTCCAACCCCTTCAACATCTTCCGGAAAGTTCTCTACCATTTATCCCCTGTCATTCATTCAACACATATTTATTTAATGTCTACATATGTGCCAAACACTGCTGGAGTCGCTGGTGATGCATCAATGAACAAAACAGACTTTCTAGTGGTATTTTTACCTTATCCTTTTTCCTTGTTGACCCCACATCTCTACCGAGCTTCCGCCCAGACCCTCTACTTTCTTGTCATCTAAACTGTCCCAAGAGGTGTTCACCCTTCCTCCCTTTCCACTCACTCCCCCTCTTGCTGCTGTGTGCATACATGCCCCCCATTCCACTTCCACTGCCTTCCCTCTGGTCCCCATGATTTCATAATTTTCCGACCTACCAGACTCGATCTCTCACCTGCATCTGATGCTGTTCATGGCTCCCCAACTGCTTAAAGCCCTCAACTCCCTTGCTTCCGTGACACTCGTCTCTCCTGGCTCTCTGTTTTCCCCTCCTTTCCACTGCCTACTCTTTAAATGTTGACAACTCCCAGGGTTTAATTCTCAGCCAAATGCTTTTCTCACTCTACACATATTTCCAGGGTGATTTCATTTCCTCTTTGGAGTTGAACTACTATGTCAGACATTTCCTAGCTTCAAACCCATACACCCAACTGCCTAATGAACCTGTCCGCCTGGATGTCTCACAGGTATTTCTATCATAAATATCCAAAATCTTCCAAACTTTTTGGGAAAAGGTCCCCTCTCTCTGTTTTCTCCATACCCACGAATAGCACCATTATCCACCAGCTACCCAAGCTAGAGACTTAGACTTTGTCCTCAACCTTCCCATTCTCTCATCCTCCAAATTGAATCAATCAAGTACTACTGATTTTATCTTTTAAATGTTTCTAGAATCTGCACACTCTTCTCCTCCCGGGTACGACTGTTTATTTCATGGCCTCACCTCCACTTGCATATACTGCTGTAACTGCCCTCTTGCTAGTGTCAATGTCCTCTAGCCAAAGACCGCCAGCTGCACGCCTGTAGTTGAACAAGTTGGGTTCACTACTCATTGCAGTGAGACACAACACATACCAAGGGGAACAAGGGTTATCTCAGTAAGAGGGTGTTAAAAGAACTAATTATAGGAGTTAATAGTCTAGTTGGTCTAAGGAAGTAGGGCTTTACTCTGGATTGAATGCTGTCAGAAAATAAATAGGGACAATTTTATGAATGGTTATCTCAGTAAATCTTATGCATATGGAGAACAGACTAGAGCAGAAATAAAGCTGGAATTGGTAAAGAAGTATCAGTCATCCATGTTAGCAGAAAGAGGAGGGCGTTTGGTATTTTATGGGTGGCACAGCAACCTTGTTTTTGTCTGTGCTTAGACAAAATTTGACAAAATTCAGAAGTGGCCTTGTTTTCCTTCACTTTATCATGGTCTCAGAGGGCCTTTGCCTGTGACTGCCAGGCCAGCTTCCGCATATCAGTGGTTGCTCTTTTATTTCTTCTTTCTCATTAGTATCCCTATTTTAATTCCAGGCTTCTCCTGATTCACCTCCCACACTTCAGCCAAGAAAATCTCATCTAAACACAAATCTGACTGCATCACATCTAAACTCCTTCATGCAGCCCTGCCTCCGCTGTCACTGCCATCGTGAAGGCACATGTTATTTATGTTTCACTCCACGTAACTCAGTTTTCAGTACGATGAAAGATGGCTAACAGCCATCGTCTCAAAGTCATACCAATTTGGTTGAGATCACGAGAACACGGGCCATAGTCGCACTACTTATAAATCCCCACAGATTTTAAAGACTGATGTATTTGGATCAAAGACCAGTAGATGGTGTAAAATCATCATCAAATGCATTTTTGCTTATTAAGTGCACATTTCAAATGATGCTAAGATAAGAATTCATCAAACTGAGCTGAGCACACTCACCCTTATCCTCAAGAAATTTACAGCATAATATAACCAATCTAGGTCAAGCCACACATATTGAGAGTGGGCATTAAGCAAATAAAATATTGAAATTAAATATTTTTATCATGTTCATGGTGAGTAAAGAGTAGTGACAAGGAAAGCAAGAATTATAAGGCTTTTATATTGGAGGACAAGTAACCACCAACCTATATCTTTTTTCTTTTCAGGAGCGATGAGAGCTTCGTTAACACTGAGCAGACAGGCCAACATTCGGGCCACCAGGCCATTGGTCAGGTGCCTGGGAGGGCAGCAGGGGACATGTGAGCGGGTTAGCCTGGCTCAGGCAGGTAGGCAAACAACAGGCAAAGGCGACGCTGTTGGCGGCTTCCCTGTGAAGGATGTAGAATCCCTCCAGTCACTGGCTGCTTAGGCCTAGATCTGTGGCTTAGAACTCAGCGTCCACCATGTGGAAAGCTGAGCTACCTGAATCAGGCTGGCCTTCTTCAGTGTAAGTGTCGAAGTAGTGTCAGGGAGTGTCTGGATCCGCTCTCCCCAAACTGAGGAAGGGTGCGTGTTTCACGGCGTCCTCTGCAGAGATCCAACTGTGATCCAACTGCAGCAGCTTGGTGAAGAGGTTGGCCCTGACACTGCCCAGTAATGGTGCACGGCTCCACAGGGCCTTAACTTGGAGAAATTCTAGAAGATGGAATCAGAGCTCATCTAACTATGAACATAGATTAAGTTCAAAACCTACTGATCCCCTATCATGGAAATGGCACTATATTCAATTCTAAAGAAAATGCAGTGATAAGAAAGGCAAAGTTCTGTCCCTCAAAGAGCTTACAACCTACTAGAAGGAATAAGACAAGCACAGAAACAGCTACCAGACAAAGTGTGATGTGATGAGTGTCAGCTGGATGCACGTTCTCATTCTGGGGAGAGTCAGTAGGTTTTACAGATGAAGTTTCTTTTTAAACTAGGCGTTAGAACACTTCCAATAGCCAATACAGTTCTGAAGCTCAGAAAGAAAATCTGACTCAGGTTTGGAAGTTAGAGTCATAGGATGGAATAAATTCATCTCCAGAGAGAAGAAACTATTAGCACAGACGATGAAAATCCATGTGTAAGGGATAGGCAGGAAAGAAGAAAGAGCCACTGAATGAGACTGAGGAGGAATGTTGAGAACAGTAGCAGGAGAACAAGAGACTAGCGTCATGGATACTGAGGGAGGAAAGAATTTCAAGAACTATGAGAGTGTCAATAGGATAGTGTCAAAAACTGCAGAAAGGTTCACAGGAATGGAGACTAAAACTAGGATTTGGCAATCAGGGGGTCCATGATAACCTTACTGAGAGCTTCACTGAATTGACAAATGGATAGAGTGAATAAAAACTTCTCTTTGAACAAGACTAGCTTGAACGACAGAGATTCTTAAGTGAAGGAGGGTTTTTTTTTTGTTTTTTTTTTTTTTAGTGCTCATAGTTTTAAGAATAGAAGAGAGATAATTGTTGGAAAAAGGTCCCAAGGGGGCAGGAAGATACGGAATTCAAATGATATTTGGATATCCTAGAGAGAACGATGTGCAGAAATCAGAAGAAGGTAAGGGTACAAGTGAGTCCAAAAAAGGTAAGAGAGGGGAGTTGGGGAAGCTCATCCCCAACTCCTTCTGTCATCTCTTGTCTCTAGGATGTATGAAGGGGATCAGCATGGCTCTGAACTCTGCAGTCCTGGATTCTAGTCCCAGTTTAGTCAATTGTTACCTCCACGCACTTCAGTATATTATTTACTCTCTGAGTCTCCAGTTTTTCATCGGTAAAACTGAGAAAACAATTATTTCCCTGCAACAATCTTTCCATAATAATAATGCATGTAAAGGAAACTGCAGAGGGCCTCACCCATAGTAGGTGCACGATAAATGATAACTATTATTATCATTTTTTATAGCATAAGAAAATTATTATTATTTGCTAATACATATAGTGGGGAGGATAGTACCTATCACACAGGTTTCCTGGGAAAATAAAAGATGATTTGTGTGAATCCCAAGTCAGTCTTCTCCTTTGCAAGGAGCACCTTCTTCTAAGATCCACTGTTCACATCTGCTCCCTAATCCCCCACCTCGCAGCTGCTCCTCCTTGCTATTCTCAGCTCGGCCATGAGCCACCTCTTTCTTGGATGCTGATCGCCTCCAGACAGGCTTGAGCACAGTCGCCCACTATACAGCACGCTGCTCCCTGCACATGGGCATCAGCGGTGGGGCCAATATGGGGCAATTCACACTTCCCGGTGCAGTCCCGTCCCTTTACTCCTCACGCCTCCACCACTGAAGGCGGTGGCAAGGTGAGTCTTTACTGAGGAGCTGAGAGTAAGGGGACTGCAACACAGACGGGAAAAGATTTAGAACTGTACTCCTCATATATCTGCTCCCATGGCCCAGGAGAAAAGCACCCCCAAAAGGTAAACTCTTTACAGAGTTCCCATTTTGGATATTCCCAGATCCGAGCCTTTTTGCTCAATTCCAAAAGTCCATCCTCCTGGACTCTCAGCACAGCAGTCTGAGTGGCCTTTTGTCCTCTAAACCGGGTCCCCCCTCCAAGATCTTCCTGCCAACGGAAAGAGCAGAACGAGGGGTCATTCTGCCCACCCAGAGTGCAATCGAACACCAAATATACACCGCTCTCCTCCCTCCTGAAAAACTCCCCTACATACTGCAATCAAGTTACAGTGAATTCCTTTAAGTTGCTCTATATGTGTATGTATACATATATATGTATATGTGTGTGTATGTATACACACACTCAGATACATACACACACCTCTCCTGACTAATTTCTTGCTTTTAACCCCATCTTTATACCTGTGTTGTTTTTCTTTTGTTTTGTTCTTTTTGGCCACCCTTCGCGGCCTGTGGGATCTTAGTTCCACGACCAGGGATTGAACCCGTGCCCCCAACAGTGGAAGCGCGGAGTCTTAACCACTGGACCGCCAGGGAAGCCCCTTTATACCTGTGTTTACATCTTCCTCCTTGTCCCCCCCTCCATACTATGCTTCAACCATGAATTATTTGACAGGCTTCAATACACTATGCTTCCTATTGCCTCTGAGCCTTCTTAAATGCTGTTCTTTCATGCAAAATCCTGACTGGAAAGAGTTCAAGGGAGAATGAGAGGAAACGCTGGAAGCAAACAGACACTGTCAGACATTGCTAGTGGGATGCATATAGGACATCCTCTGTAAAGGGCTCTCCTACCAAATTTCAGCTGATTCTGGGATGTTATTTATCAGTTATATCCCCACATGTACAAAATTATGTACACATATTTTATATATATAATGTACATATGTATACATATCTTCATACATTATATAGAGTATACAATCTAGATTCAATCTGAGTAAGAAGAAAATTGCCCTAAATTAAACTTGATCTGCATAGAACTCAACAGGAAAAGGCAGTGTGAGACCCAGAACGAGGGGCAAGGAAAACAATTACAGAGCTATTATGCACCTAGCATTGGCTCCACAAACAACCTGCACGAGCTCTGAAATGACCTCTTTCCTCTACCTAGGTATCACATTCCTAGATGTCACCAAGCTGTCTTCTCTAAGATGAAAGGAAGTAAATAAGGATTTATGGTCCTCCTGACCAAACACACAATTACATATGTAAAGGAGCTACTGTAGCACCAGGCACCTAGTACACATTCACTATACAGTCGCTACTATTATTGCCTTGTCCTGACTGTATCACCCATACATTGAGAAGTTGGAGCCTCGACCTTTCTAATAGTCCTGCACTTTTTGAAGCCTAATTCTCTTTACAAAACATAAGCTTCACAGACTTTGCCATCAAGCATTTTTTTTTTCTTTTGTAAAACACGTTTTATTTCTAGGTTGTTTAGAGCTTGTGGATATAAACCACACTCATCACAGACTGTCAAATAGCCCCCTGTGTGCCTGTTCTCTTTACAGTAAGATTTTTTTTAAGTGAGTTGTTAAATGTTACACTCAGCAAATGTGATTAGGTCAGGCAAAAGAAATCAAAACCCTGACTTTTAACCTCTTGGGTGAAACCTTTACAAACAGACTTGAAGCTATTTGGTTGTTTTTCTCCATATCATTTAAGTTTTTTTTAATTATGCATTTTTTACCTAAAATATACATCAATTTCTCCAAATTGGTTAAAAAAGCTGAGATGTAGGGACTTCCCTGGTGGTCCAGTGGTTAAGACTCTGCACTTACAATGCAGGGGGTGTGGGTTCAATCTCTGGTCGGGGAACTAAGGTCTCTCTTGCCATGAGGCACAGCCAAAAAATAAAAAATAAAAGGCTTAGATGTAGAATGAAAAAATCAGAAATATCAGAAAACTACCAGCAAGCTAACTGATGGGCTCAGAACTCAAAAGACATGACCTTCGTTTCCAATTTCCCACTTGTAGTATGGAGCCCTTACTCATAGAACTTATGTCACGATTGTGCTCTGAGGGTTAGTTTAGGCTTTCAGAGAAACCAGTGACTTTCCATCAATTTCACATTCAGGAAAAGGTGAGAAAGGAACTACAGTTTATTGAGTGATTGCTTCTTGCTGGGTACTTCTATTAGCATTCCCTCATTTAATCCTCACAACAACCATGTAATATAGCGATCACATCAACTCCAGGGCTGAGGAAATAATCTATTCAAGGTCACACTCTTTGTAATTGATGGTCTCTACAACCAACCCCAAGTTACTGCAGGTACTGGAAAACTGTCTAAAATTCTCGTGCTTCATTCATTCAAAGAAGTCTGGTCTCAATCAACTCAAGTGAGTGATTCCAGACTATAGTTCAAGGCAAGAATATACAATGGAGAAAAGACAGTCTCTTCAATAAGTGGTGCTGGGAAAACTGGGCAGCTACGTGTAAAAGAATGAAATTAGAACACTCCCTGACACCATACACAAAAATAAACTCAAAATGGATTCGAGACCTAAATGTAAGACCGGACACTATAAAACTCTTAGAGGAAAACATAGGAAGAACACTCTTTGACATAAATCACAGCAAGATCTTTTTTGATCCACCTCCTACAGTAACGGAAATAAAAACAAAAATAAACAAATGGGACCTAATGAAACTTAAAAGCTTTTGCACAGCAAAGGAAACCATAAGCAAGACGAAAAGACAGCTCTCAGAATGGGAGAAAATATTTGCAAATGAAGCAACCAACAAAGGATTAATCTCCAAAATTTACAAGCAGCTCATGCAGCTCAATATCAAAAAAACAAACAACCCAATCCAAAAATGGGCAGAAGACGTAAATGGACATTTCTCCAAAGAAGATATACAGATTGCCAACAAACACATGAAAGGATGCTCAACATCACTAATAATAGAGAAATGCAAATCAAAACCACAATGAGGTATCACCTCACACCGGTCAGAATGGCCATCATCAAAAAATCTGAAAACAATAAATGCTGGAAAGGGTGTAGAGAAAAGCACTTGCACTGCTGGTGGGAATGTAAATTGATACAGCCACTATGGAGAACAGTATGGAGGTTCCTTAAAAAGCTAAAAATAGAACTACCATACGACCAGCAATCCCACTACTGGGCATATACCCTGAGAAAACCATAATTCAAAAAGAGTCATGTACCACAATGTTCACTGAAGCTCTATTTACAATAGCCAGGACATGGAAGCAACCTAAGCGTCCATCGACAGATGAATGGATAAAGAAAATGTGGCACATATATACAATGGAATATTATCAGCCATAAAAAGAAACGAAATTGAGTTATTTTTAGTGAGGTGGATGGACCAAGAGTCTGTCATACAGAGTGAAGTAAGTCAGAAAGAGAAAAACAAATACCGTATGCTAACACATAGATATGGAATCTAAGGGGAAAAAAATGGTTCTGAACAACCTAGGGGCAGCACAGGAATAAAGACACAGACGTAGAGAATGGACTTGAGGACACGGGGAGGGGGAAGGGTAAGCTGGGACGAAGTGAGAGAGTGGCATGGACATATATACACTACCAAATGTAAAATAGATAGCTAGTGGGAAGCAGCCGCATAGCACAGGGAGATCAGCTCGGTGCTTTGTGACCACCTAGAGGGGTGGGATAGGGAGGGTGGGAAGGAGACGCAAGAGGGAGGAGATATGGGGATATATGTACATGTATAGCTGATTCACTTTGTTATAAAGCAGAAACTGGACTTCCCTGGTGGCACAGTGGTTAAGAATCCACCTGCCAATGCAGGGGACACGGGTTCCATCCCTAGTCTAGGAAGGTCCCACATGCTGCAAAGCAACTAAGCCCATGCACCACAACTACTGAGCCTGCGCTCTAGAGCCGTGAGCCACAACTACTGAGCCCACAAGCCACAACTACTGAAACCCGCATGCCTAGAGCCCGTGCTCCGCAACAAGAGAAGCCACCACAATGAGAAGCCCGTACACTGCAACAAAGAGTAGCTCCCGCTCACCACAACTAGAGAAAGCCCACGCGCAGCACCAAAGACCCAACGCAGCCAAAAATAAATAAATTAATCAATTAATTTTTTAAAATAAACAAATAAAATAAAGCAGAAACTAACACAGCATTGTAAAGCAATTATACTCCAATAAAGATGTTAAAAATATCTGAATAAAAAAAAACTCAAAAAAAAAGCAATTGAATTTGCATATGATCACTTTAAGCACCTAAAGTATTATTCTACCTTTTCTTAAAAGATTTATATTATATGTACACACCTGTGTCAGCTTTTTTTCCTCATAAGAAGGATGTGCTCAATTCCCTCTCACCTGCACAGGTAGACTGTTAATATTAATTGACAACTGACCTTATTCATGATTATATGCCAGGTATGAATCTCAGTCCAAAATGTCAAATATGCAAGAAATATCACTTTCTTTGTTTTTCTACAATGCAAACTAATTTCTATTTTGACCTCCGTTTCACTGAATGGCAAAAACATAATCTCAGTCAATTCGCTGTCTCCCTATTTCCCTAGGGTTGTATCTATAGTCCAAGGACCTTCTAAAATGCCAAGTCCAAAGAGGGGTAGGTAATCTGGCCCTGGAGGAAGCATGCATTCCCTGCAAGGGTCTTTTGTTACCTTAAGATCTCAAGCCTTTCTGCAGCTTCTGTACTAGGACAAGAAACTCAGTGAGACCATGTATGGACCCATCTGTGCAGACACCTCCCACAGTCATCCCCTTGCTGCTGGAGCTGTACCTGAAAATAAGAAACAGGGTGCAGGGCCCCTCTCTCCAGGGCCCAGCAACATTTTTGCTCTAATTAAATTCCTTCTATTATTTCTTCCCTCCAACCTGTAGGAATCTCTTTCTGGTCCAGTGGGGGAAAGCCCCCATTTCTTTCCTTCTCCTACCCTTTGCCCTCCCTCGCAAATCTTCTAAGTAACCCTAAGGGCTTAGAATAACCCTAAGGGCTTAGCCTTTTGAAGCACAAACTAGAGAGAGGACTTGCAAACTTTTTCTGCTTTCTGTCCTGTCATATCCCTCCCTTGATGATATTCCTCATTAATGAGCATAAAGACAGCTGCATGCTTGAAAAGAGAAATGAGAAAGAGGTAAATACCCAGAGGGGAGAAAAACACAGCTTAATATCTCAAAAATATTACCCCGCCATCATTATATGGCCTATTATTGAAGGTACATCCTCCTTATCCTTATTAACAATTCTTTTTTGGACAGCCCTATTCATTTAGGAGGTGTTCAATCATAAAACAGGGGCTCATGATCTCACCTAAAAGATAAGACATGTACTATAAAAGATACTTAACAGAGCAAAGAATTAATCATATATTAACAATCAAACAAAACACAAGTAGAGGGCAAAAGGAATTCTGGGGAAGGAGACCCAGGAAGTCAGGAGTATTTTTGTGAAGACTACCTATTATGTGACAAGCTTTGAAAGTCCTATGGGTTTAGAAAACCTTCTAAGAAGGAAGAAGAAAGATACTACGGACAAGGAAGTATGGAATGATAACCTGCTTCTCTTATCTCCCCCTTTCCATCCATCCTATACATAGTTGCTGGAACAATTTTGCTAAAACAGCAATTTCATCATGACTTTCCAGTGCTCTCAACTAACTTTTTAGCCTGGTTTGCAAGACAGTATTACATAGTGGTTAAGACTGTGGGGCTCGAGAAAGATGGTGGACTGAAGATATGATATGCCTCCACTATCTCATGAAACACTGAAAACGACAGAGTTGAAAACACATATGCAGAAGGAAGACACAATAGAATCAACATTTCAGAACTCAGAGGGACAAAAAAAGCAGGTGGTAACTGACTAAGCAAACACAAGAAAACTGAACCTTAAGCAGATTGTAGGGGAAGCAAAGAAACAGCCTGAGTTGTACTAAAGAGTGTCCCTAAATCCCAAGAGTTGACTGTACCAGGTACCTTTGGAAAAAGGGGCGGAGGAGAGGTTAAAAACATGAGAAGTGCTGGAAAGTCTGTCTGTGAAGCCACTAGACCCCAGATCTGAAACTTCACGCTCTGTGTCCCATGGTTGTGTGACTGAATACCATTCTCCAAACTCATCAGAAAACCAGGGTATAGTCTGTGGAGAGGGTAAAACAGATGGTGTCTGGACTGGAGGACACTAGGCGCAGATGAGGGTGGAGATACCAGGATTAAGTAAAAGTCTCTGAGCACTGAATATTAAGACCTACAGCCTTCTCCATCAACTGGGTTCCCAGAACACCAACAGCCAGTTTGTACACTCCAGGCAGGAGATAGGAGGATTTCTCTTTGCGGAATACATCTAACCCAACAGGAAAGATCTAAAGATACTGGGTCATCATCAAAAAATCTACAAACAATAAATGCTGGAGAGGGTGTGGAGAAAAGGGAACCCTCTTGCACTGTTGGTGGGAATGTAAATTGATACAGCCACTATGGAGAACAGTATGGAGGTTCCTTAGAAAGCTAAAAATAAAACTACCATATGACCCAGCAATCCCACTACTGGGCATATACCCTGAGAAAACCATAATTGAAAAAGAGTCACGTACCAAAATGTTCATTGCAGCTCTATTAACAATAGCCAGGACATGGAAGCAACCTAAGTGTCCATCAACAGAGGAATGGATAAAGAAGATGTGGCACATATATACAATGGAATATTACTCAGCCATAAAAAAGAAATGAAATTGAGTTATTTGTAGTGAGGTGGATGGACCTAGAGTCTGTCATACAGAGTAAAGTAAGTCAGAAAGAGAAAAACAAATACCCGTATGCTAATACATATATATGGAATCTAAGGGAAAAAAATGGTCATGAAGAACCTAGGGGCAAGACGGGAATAAAGACGCAGACCTACTAGAGAATGGACTTGAGGACACGGGGAGGGGGAAGGGTAAGCTGTGACGAAGTGAGAGAGTGGCATGGACATATATGCACTACCAAATGTAAAAGAGATAGCTAGTGGGAAGCAGCCGCATAGCACAGGGAGATCAGCTCGGTGCTTTTTGACCACCTAGACGGGTGGGATAGGGAGGGTGGGAGGGAGGGAGACGCAAGAGGGAAGAGATATGGGAACATATCTGATTCATATCTGATTCACTTTGTTATAAAAGCAGAAACTAACGTACCATTGTAAAGCAATTATACTCCAATAAAGATGTTAAATAAATAAATAAATAAATAAATAAATAAATAAAGATACTAGGTCTAAAGATACAACCAGGGGTTCCACAGTGAAACAGTCCAGGCACACCACTGGCAGCCAAAGAGCCCTGCCCACATGTATAGCCATCTCTAGTAATCCTGGTGCCTCACTTGTAAATATGAATGGACATCCAAAGACCACAGATATCTGAGGAAACTAACATGAAAGAGAGACCAGAACAAGCAGAGAGGAAAACAGAGAGGAAAAACCTGAAGGAAACAGACAAGATGCAAGAAGAAGGAAAAAAACAAGAAAAACCCATGGACATTAATATCCCCAGTGTCATAATAATGTGAACACTGAATATTGGTCTAAATAATGTAGAGGGAGGACGGAGAAAAGGAGAAACAGGAAGTGTGCTTGTGTGGGGAGTGCACGCAGTAGTTGCATAGAATGAATCTGAAAGCTTTTCATTTTCGTTATATGACTGGCACAATTTGCATAGCACTGTAATTATATGTCTACTGAAGGTTTGATAGAACTCAACTGTAAAATCATCTAAATCAAGTTCATTGTGAGGGTAAAATTTTTGAATACCTTTTCAGATTCTTATATTGCTATTTTTTATTCAAATTTTCGACTGCTTCTTGAGTTAATGTTGATAACCATCCATTTTCTACTGTTTAAATGTAGGGTGTAAAATTGTACATAGAATTCCTCTTATGAAGTTTTAAATATCCTCTGTCCACTTTTCTCGTTCTTATCATTGTTTGTGTGTTTGTTCTTTTTTTTCATAATTACACTTGTCAAAGTTTTTTTTTCCTTGTTCTTTCCAAAATCAGATTTCCCTTTCATAGATTTAATTTAGTGTATTGTTGACTTGTTTCAATGTTTTCTATTGTGTTATCTGTATCAATTCTTTCTGATTTCTTTGGGCTTATTTTTCTATTAATTTTCAAACTTCTTGAATTGGGCACTTACTTCCTTTCTTCCAATACTCCTTGTTTTCTAATAGATATGTTCAAGGCTATATCTTGCCCTCTGAGTACAACTTTTGAGCATCCCATAGGTTTGGGTATATAGCACAATATATAACACGTTTTCATTTGTAAATAAATTGCAATTTCGGTTTTGATTTTATTTTAACCCAAGGTTGTCTTTTCATGTCCAGATTGGGGTAGACAGAATCACGCCCCACCCCTAAAGGTGCCCATGTCTTAATCCCCAGAATCTGTTGCCTTATTTGGCAAATGGGACTTTGCAGATGTGATTAAGTTAGGTAGGAAGATCCACTGTAATCACAAGGGTCCTTAAAAGATGAAAGAGGGAGGCAAAACAGTCAGAGAAGAAGATGAGATGACAAAAGCAGAGGTAGGAGTGATTCAGGCAACATTTAGAAGCTGGAAAAGGCAAGGTAAGGATTCTCCCCTAGAGCTTCTGGAAGGAATGGAGCTCTACTCACACCTTGGCTTTAGCCCTATAATATCTTTTTCTGGATTTTGACCTCCTTTTTATTAAATTCTTTATGCTATTATACTGTGGTAAGAGAAAATAACTTGCTTGATTTCTGCTTTGGAGAATTTATTTTTTCCTTTGTAGCCAACTTCATCATCAATCTTTGTAAATGCTTTATACTTGCTTGAAAAAAATGTGGAGTCTTTCTTTGAGATATATATATATATATATATATATATATATATATATATATATATAACATATATTTATTAAAAATATATGTGTGTGAAAAAAAAATAAAATAAAAATAAAAAAATAAAAAAAGAAAGAAAAAAAAAAATATATGTGTGTGTATATATATATATATATATACTTCTTAACTCTGGTCAGTCTTTATTCTTAATTATGTTTTGTCTACTTGATCTCTTAGTTTCTGAGAAAGATATGTTAAAATTTACTAAATATCTAAGAGTATTTGCTCTACATATTTCAGAATGATACTGGTAGATACAGAATGGTTTATTATGGTACATCTTCCTGGAGGATAGTAGCTTGTATCAATATAAGATGGATCTCTACATCTCATTTTATTGTTTCTTATATCCCACATTTGGCCTTAAATTATATTTGGTATTAATATATCCATACTTGCTTTTTCTTTTTTTAAAAAAAGCGTTTGCCTGGTATTTATTTTTACTTCTGTATCATATTTTCAACTTCTCTATGTCATTTTATTACTTTGGCCTTTTTCTAGTGTACCTCTTCATGATGTATAAGTAGATTTTGTCAGAAGCAGTTTTTTTTTTTTAATAACATGAGAATCATTATTTTATTTTTTTATTTTTTGGCTGCGTCGGGTCTTCGTTGCTGCGCGCGGGCTTTCTCTAGTTGCGGCGAGCGGGGGCTACTCTTCGTTGCAGAGCACGGGCTTCTCATTGTGGTGGCTTCTCTTGTTGCAGAGCACGGGCTCTAGGCGTGTGGACTTCAGTAGTTGCAGCACGTGGGCTCAGTAGTTGTGGCACATGGGCCCTAGAGCACACGGGCTTCAGTAGTTGCAGCGCATGGGCTTTGTGGCCCGTGGGCTCTAGAGCACAGGCTCAGTAGTTGTGGCGCACGGGCTTAGTTGCTCCACGGCATGTGGGATCTTCCCGGACCAGGGATCGAACCCGTGTCCCCTGCACTGGCAGGTGGATTCTTAACCAGTGCGCCACCAGGGAAGTCCCAGAAGGGGTTGTTTTTAACCCAATTTAAATGCCTGTCTTTTCTCTGAATGGGGGAATATAACCCATACATATTTATATGATTTTGATATTCTATTTCATATTTTCTATTTATCATGCTCTTCCTTTTTCTCCCCCCTCCTTCCTTCCCTTTCTCTCTTCTTTCTAACTTTAGTGCCCTTTGTTAACTTGATTGAGGTTTTCTTGCTATTTTCCCTATAGCAATTTGTTATATGTCTTATTTCTATTCTTTTAGTAGTTACCCTTAAAATGTTAATAAACATTTAAAATTACGTTTTTCTTTCATCATATAGAACTAATCCGTATACTAATCCACACACTTCCCCTGAAAAATATAAGATTTCTAGCACTCTATCTTCCTTTCCCCCTTCCTTGCCCATCTCACATATTGTAGTGATCTGGGATTTTAGTTCCGGATATTTTAAAAGTATATGTCAGCTGTTATTTAAACTGAAATATAGGCATTATTGGCCTCTTTACATACTTTTGTTTCTTACATCCTAATTTTCTGCCCTGGATTCACTTCTCATTTTGCTACAGTACATCCTTGAGTAGTTTTTTCAGTGAATTCTCTAGGTGATAACTTTCTGACTCTCTTGCATGTCTGAGAAGGTATTTTGCCTCACTAGAGTCCTAGCTTGACTAAATACAGAATTATAAGTTAAAAGTTACTTTCCTCAGAACTTTGAAGATATTGCTCCTTTGGATAAAACGTTCTTCTTCCTCTGTCTCCATGGAAGCCGTTGGAGTTTTCTTATATCTTTGGAGCTGTGGGTCTATTATTCTTCTTCCTGCTCAGCGCTGGATAAAACCCTTTATTCTGAAGATTCCTGTGCTTTCTCAGCTCAAGAATAATTTTTCTGTTTTATTATTTTATTGTTTTTTCCCCCTCACTATCTATGTAACCTCTTATTAAATGGAAAGTGAACTTCCTAGATTGACCATACCTCTTAACTTTTCTCTCAATTTTGTATCTCTTTGGTTTGTCAGGATTTTTGGTTTGTTTCATTTTTGTTAATCCTTGACTTTATTGTCAGGAGGGCTAATTTGGTCTTAAGTCATGTACATTCTATCTTTTAACACTTTTATTGCATTTTCCTTATTTTGGTAAAAATTTTATTTCAAAGAGCTCTTTCAGGACTTCCTTGGTGGTCCAGCGGTTAAGACTCCTCGCTCCCAATGCAGGGGGCCCAGCTTCGATCCCTGGTCAGGGAACTAGATCCCACATGCTGCAACTAAAGATCCCGCATGCCACAGCTAAGACCCAGTGCAGCCAAATAAATAAATAAATATTAAAAAAAAAAAAAAGCAAAGAGCTCCTTCTTGTTCTTTGACCTTTTCTTTTGCAGTGAAGCTTATTTTGTTTTACGGGTGCAATATCTTTGCAAATTTCTTTGAGGAAGTTTTATTGTTATTGTTTAATTCCTTGTCTTCTGCCTGCATTATTCCTATTTCCTCTGGGATCAGTTGTTCTCTCTGTAGTGGTCTTTCTCTTTCCATTGGTACTTGGCTGTTGGTTCATTTTCATGAATGAAGGACTAGGTTCCAAATATAGGTAGGTGGTAAGGTTTTTCTCTGCAGTTGGATAGGTATGTTTCCCCAGCAGGCTGCTCTGGTGAATGAGAGGTAACTTCTGTGAGCTCAGCTCTATGTAAATGGACAGGGCATGAAGCATGCCTTTGGACACTTTTGCTTAAAGGTACGTCAAACTAAAGTAGACCATTCTTGCTGCAATTGCCAACATACTGAAGGATTTATTTCTCTCCTGAGTAGAACTCTTTCCTTCCCATCTCACCCTCCTGAGTCTGTCATGAAGTCCAACACTAACTCAAGTTCTGCTCTACTCATGTCTCAGACTCCTATACCCATACTAAGAGCAGTTCCTAGGTGGCTAGTTCACTTTTCAAAAGTGCAATTTCATTATTGTTTTCCTCCCTGTGGTTAAATGCGTGACAGACTTCAGCTTAGTAAGAGTGGAGGGGTGTTCTGGGAAGGGGTTGGGGGAAAAGGGCAACTAGCCCTATGATTCTAATGCAGTTCTTTCATTTCACTGGCAGTTGCCCCAGGACCCCTTCTGCTCCCATCCCCAACCCCACATTTATTGACTCTGAATTTGGAGCTGCTTTGGGTTTGTTTTTACATCAGTAGTTTTCTCCTATATGCGTTCTGGGATGTGGCTTATTCTATTCTTGTCTATCTGATCCTATCTGCTTTCTACCTTCCAGGAATCCCTCATAATCTCTGGTCCACTGGTGGTACACTCTCTTGTTTATCAGCATTGTTAGTCATTCAGTAAGTACCTATGGAACTTCTACAGCATACCAGTCACTGTTCTAGGTACCAGGGATGTAACAGTGAACAAAAGAGACAAAATTCCCAGTTCTCATGAAACTTTACCTTCTAGTGGAGGGTGACAGACAACAAATACATCATTTAAATGTCCAGTTTATCAGATGGCGATAAATGCCATGGGAGCAAATTTAGCAAGGAATGCGGGAAAGAGTGCCTATTTGGATCATGGGATGAGGCTGTGTTGCAGTATTAAACAGGGTGTTCAGGGAAGACCTGGCAGTGACATTTAAACACAGATTGAAGGAAGTGAAGGAAGTGATGGAGGGAGCCATGTAGATAGTTAATGGAGGAAATCTAGACAGAGAGAACAGAGAACCCAAGGGGGAAATGTCCCTGGTACACTGCACTATAGGAACAGCAAGAAGGACTGTGTGGATTTCCTTTTATATCACTACTTCAGTCACTTTATGGAATTTAGAGCAGAAGAAGAGGTTGATATTTGTGCTCAGTTGGCCTACTTTGACCTAACCTTCTACTGCGATTTCATTTTCAGGATATATTAGTCTCATTCTCCATGCACCTCATTTAACAATTATAGATCATTTTATGATCGCCTATATTATTATGCCATGTTGTTATATAACCATTGGTGTGCTGGAGCCAGTTCTCATCGCTTCTATGAGCTGATTGCTAAATATTCAGGAATTTTGCAAGCTCATTGTTAAACCATTGGTAGCTTGGAATCAGCTGTGCTGGGAATATTTACCCCATGGAATCACCAAAAGCTACAAATCAGGACCTATTTTTTCTTTGGGAGAGCTGCTTTACCGGCACAACACTGTAATTTACTTTCAAATTATGTAGCATTTCATGTGTGTGTTTTACCTCCCCAAATAAATTGATCCCCAAAGTTTCTTAAGGACCAGGATCATATTTTCGTATAACCAAAAACAATAAACAAATAGTGCTATGTATATAATAGTATTCTGTAATTATTTATTAAATGAAGCAAAGAATTAAGGCATACATTTTTAAACTAGAATTTTCCAGTTCAAAAAGTGGCTAGACCTAACATATATGGACAAAACAGCAAAACTGATGTCAGTGAGCCTAGAAACTATCCATTGAAACCTTCTGTCACTCATGTCAATTAATCCTATCATGCCCTTACTCTTTTTATTCATAGAATTATGACATTTTCTAGTACTGGAATATGTTTAGGTTTGCAGATTAAAAGAGAGTTCTGTTGTTGAAAATCATCCACTGACTAACTAAACTTATTCAAATTACTAAATGACTTTAACCTAAACTTTTCTGTAAAACGGATCTGTTCTGAATTCACCTCATTCTATTCTCTCATAATTACTATAGGAGAACTGAAAAATATAAAAAATGAAAATCACTACATATGTACAAAATGATATTTGTATCATATAGATGTTATCTATATCATTACATGGTTGTCAATATTCTATAGATAGTATAGATGTTATCTATATCATTACATGGTTGTCAATGTTATATAGATAGTATATGGATATCATTACAATATCTGTATTTAAATAGAGCATAGTATTCTGTACATAGGATGAACTCAATAAATACTTACGGAACGAAACACAGAAGAAAGTAATAGATGAATGAATGCATAAAACAAACTATTAAATTATACTGGCTCCTAAAATGTTCATAAATTATTGGTTGCCAAGGTTATTTGTAAGAATAAACACTGCTAAAAAGATTGATACTTCTGTTTCTGGCAAGAATGAATGTTTCAACAAAGACATTTAATAAGTTAAAATGACATGACTTTGGCATCTTATCAAATTCAGCATCATTCTTCCCATTCATACGTTTTCAGTGGCAAACAGCACCCAACAGAAACGATTGTCCAAAGTGTCTGGTTCATAGATAATAGGATTTGCCCTCCTAGATATCAAGATTTAGCGTAAAATCATGGCCAATTAAGATAGTGAGGCATTAACACACGTACAGACAAGTAGGCCAATAAAATTCTATGAAGAGCCCAGAAACAGGCCTATGCATATGTAGAAACTTGATATATGACAGAACTGACATTGCATGATGGTAGAGATAAAACAGATGATTCCATAAGTCTTGCTAGTATAATTTGTTACCAATATGGAAAGAAAGTGAAATTGGACCTCTACCTCACACCATACAAAAATCAATTTCAAATGTTTCAAGAACTTAAATGTAAAAGGACTAACTTAAAACTCTTGGATGTAGTATAGAAATATATTTATAAGTTTAGGGTGAGCAAAGATTTATTAAACAAGATTTTTAAAAGCTCAAACTATAAGAGAAAAGATTGATAAATTTGACAGCTTTAAAATTTAAAATGTCTGGCCAAAAGCAAAAAGATACTGTGAAGTGACTGATAAAACAATTCACAAAGTGGGAGAAGATATTCCCAATATACATAACTGACAAAGGATTAGTATCCAGAAATATAAGAAACTTGTACAAATCTATAAGAAAAAAGCAGAAAAACTGGCAAAAGACATACACAGACATTTCACAGAAGTAGAAAATAGAATGGCCGATAGAAGATACTCAACCACATTAGTAACCAGAGCAATGCAAATTAAAATCGCAATGACATACCATTTCTCCCCTATCAGAATGGCCAAAATTAAAGTGTTTGCTGATGTTGAGATGATGACTAGGTAGAACCAATGGAATTCTCATATACTCCCAATAGTAGTAAAAATTGCTACAATCACTTTAGAAAACAATTTGGTGTTGCCTAGTTAAATATGTACATACTCTATGAGCCAACAATTCTACTCCTAGATATATTTAGAGGTAACAAACTGTTTAACAACCAATGAGTCACGGACATTAACCATTCGGAATGGATGTCAGCCTGCACCCAATACTAGTGTAGACCTACTATCAGTGTTAATACACCTGAGAGAAACTCTTGCACATAGGTACTAAAAGACATGTACAAACGTGTTTTCAGTGGCATTTTTTGTAATGCCCAGCAAAAATTAAATAGATGACAATATTGTGGTATTTTCACACCATAGACTACTTTGCAATTATAAAAATGAATAAACTAGTCATATGCATCAACATGAATGAATCTCAAAACGTGATATTATATGAAATAAGGCAATCTCAGAAGAATATATGTAGACAGAATGGTTCGATTTACATAAAGATCAAAACCAGGGACAATTTGATTTTTACCACTGCTCCCCAGGAAACAAGACCTAGTCCCTGACGTCTAGACCTAGAGGCTCAAAACGTAAAGAAGACATTAGGAGTTATCCAGCTTACCCATATCATTTTTTTGACATGAGGGACAGGGGGATGATGAAAGCATTCTGGTTTAAGGGAATTAGTACAAGACTTGAAGTCATAAAACTCAGATTCCAGCCTTGGCCCTCCACGTAATAGCTTTGCAGCAATGGGAGGAGTTACTTAAACTCACAGAGGATAATAACAGCTGTCTTCCCTATAACTACAATTACAAATACGAGATATTACTATAGAGGAGATAATAATAAGCATGTGATTTTTTTAAAGTTTATTAAACGTTTGGTAGCAACTGCTTTCACATTATAAAGATGTGCATATTTACATTAAATATTTAACAGGATGTTGGAAATCCTAAATGCACACATGACCAATTTTGAAGACACAGACTATTATTCAATTAAACAAATATCTTTGTAAATGAGTTAAAGTGACTTAATGGGCATTCTGTAGTCAGAGCTCTTTTGGTCTCTCACAGCAAATTCTTGCTCATAGATGAGGAGAGGGAGCATTGCTGAATGAGATAAGATTCAGTAGGAAGATGGCAGATCAAACTGGGAAAGATGTTATCTGAAGCAGGCTAAGGGGAAAAAGCCAAGGATTAAGGTCAAGGTCACAGCAGGAAAATGGCATAAAGCACCAAACTTCAAAAAGGAGTGGCTCGATCTACACGTGGAACTGCTCCTACAGAACACCCACTGAACGCTGGCAGAAGACGTCAGACCTCCCAAAAGGCAAGAAACTCCCCACGTACTTGGGTAGGGCAAAAGAAAAAATAACAGAGACAAAAGAATAGGGACGGGACCTGCACCAGTGGGAGGGAGCCGTGAAGGAGGAAAGGTTTCCACACACTAGGAAGCCCCTTCGTGGGCAGAGACTGCGGGCGGCAGAGGGGGGAAGCTTCGGAGCCACGGAGGAGAGCGCAGCCACAGGGGTGTGGAGGGCAAAGTGGAGAGATTCCCGCACGGAGGATCGGTGCTGAGTAGCACTCACCAGCCTGAGAGGCTTGTCTGCTCAGCCGCCGGGGCAGGCGGGGGCTGGGAGCTGAGGCTCGGGATTCGGTGCTAGCCAGGAGGGAGTCCGGGAAAAAGCCCGCAGCTGCCGAAGAGGCAAGAGACTTTTTCTTGCCTCTCTGTTTCGCGGCGCGCAAGGAGAGGGGATTCAGAGCGCTGCCTAAACGAACTCCAGAGACGGGCGCGAGCCGCGGCTATCAGCGCGGATCCCACAGCAACAGGGGCGCAGAGGGAAAAACGGAGAGATTCCCGCACAGAGGCTCAGCGCCGAGCAGCGCTCACCAGCCCGAGAGGCTTGTCTGCTCACCCGCCGGGGTGGGCGGGGACTGGGAGCTGAGGCTCGGGCTTCGGTGCTAGCCGGGAGGGAGTCCGGGAAAAAGTCTGCAGCTGCCGAAGAGGCAAGAGACTATTTCTTGCCTCTTTGTTTCGCGGCGCGCAAGGAGAGGGGATTCAGAGCGCCGCCTAAACGAACTCCAGAGACGGGCGTGAGCCGCAGCTATCAGCGCAGACCCCAGAGAGGGGCGCGAGCCGCGGCTAACAGCGCGGACCCCAGAGACGGGCAGGAGACACTAGGGCTGCTGCTGCCGCCACCAAGAGGCCTGTGTGCGAGCACAGGTCACTCTCCACACCGCCCCTCCCGGGAGCCTGAGCAGCTCGCCACTGCCAGGGTCCCGTGATCCGGGGACAACTTCCCCAGGAGAACGCACTGCACGCCTCAGGCTGCTGCAACGTCACGCCGGCCTCTGCCACCGCAGGCTCGCCCGGCATCCGTACCCCTCCCTCCCCCCGGCCTGAGTGAGCCAGAGCCCCCGAAGCAGCTGCTCCTTTAGCCCCGGTCTGTCTGGGCGGGGAACAGACGCCCTCAGGCGACCTACATGCAGAGGCCGGTCCAAATCCAAAGCTGAACGCCAGGAGCTGTACGAAAATAGAAGAGAAAGGGAAATCTCTCCCAGCAGCCTCAGAAGCAGCGGATTAAAGCTCCACAAACAATTTGATGTGCCTGCATCTGTTGAATACCTGAATACACAACGAATCATCCCAAATTCAAGAGGTGGACTTTGGGAGCAGGATATATTAATTTTTACCCTTTTCCTTTTTTTGTGAGTGTATATGTGTATGCTTCTGGGTGAGATTTTGTCTGTATAGCTTTGCTTTCACCATTAGTCCTAGGGTTAGGTCCGTCCGTGTTTTTTTTTGTTTTTTTTTTTTTAACTTAAAAAATTTTTTTTCCTAATAAATGTTTTCTTAATAAATTTTTCCTTATTTTCTATTTTTAGAAAAAAAAATTTTAATAAGTTTTTTCATATTTTTATTTTAAAAGAAATTAAAATTTTTTTTTCTTAATAAATTTTTTCTTAATTTTTTTTCTTATTTTTTACTATAAAAAAATTAATAAATCTATTTTTAAAAATTAAAAAAAATTTTTTTCTGAATACATTTATTCTGAAAATTTTTTTTTCTTATTTTTTATTATAATAGCTTTATTTTATTTTATTTTATCCTCTTTCTTTCTTTTTTTCTATTTTTTTCTCCCTTTTATTCTGAGCCGTGTGGATGAAAGGCTCTTGGTGCTCCAGCCAGGCATCAGGGCTGTGCCTCTGAGGTGGGAGAGCCAACTTCAGGACACTGGTACACAAGAGACCTCCCAGCTCCACGTAATACCAAACGGCGAAAATCTCTCAGAGATCTCCATCTCAACATCAAGACCCAGCTTCACTCAACGACCAGCAAGCTACAGAGCTGGACACCTTATGCCAAACAACTAGCAAGACAGGAACACAGCCCCATCCATTAGCAGAGAGGCTGCCTAAAAACATAATAAGGCCACAGACACCCCAAAACACACCACCAGACGTGGACGTGCCCCCCAGAAAGACAAGATCCAACCTCATCCACCAGAACACAGGCACTAGTCCCCTCCACCGGGAAGCCTACACAACCCACTGAACCAACCTTAGCCACTGGGGACAGACACCAAAAACAACGGGAACTACGAACCTGCAGCCTGCGAAAAGGAGACCCCAAATACAGTAAGATAAGCAAAATGAGAAGACAAAAAACCACACAGCAGGTGAAGGAGCAGGGTCAAAACACACCAGACCTAACAAATGAAGAGGAAATAGGCAGTCTACCTGAAAAAGAATTCAGAATAATGATAGTAAAGATGATCCAAAATCTTGGAAATAGAATAGACAAAATGCAAGAAACATTTAACAAGGATGTAGAAGAACTAAAGAGGAACCAAGCAATGATGAAAAACACAATAAATGAAATTAAAAATACTCTAGACGGGATCAATAGCAGAATAACTGAGGCAGAAGAACGCATAAGTGACCTGGAAGACAGAATGGTGGAATTCACTGCTGCGGAACAGAATAAAGAAAAAAGAATGAAAAGAACTGAGGACAGTCTCAGAGACCTCTGGGACAACATTAAACGCAGCAACATTCGAATTATAGGGGTCCCAGAAGAAGAAGAGAAAAAGAAAGGGACTGAGAAAATATTTGAAGAGATTATAGTTGAAAACTTCCCTAATATGGGAAAGGAAATAGTTAATCAAGTCCTGGAAGCACAGAGAGTCCCATACAGGATAAATCCAAGGAGAAACACGCCAAGACACATATTAATCAAACTATCAAAAATTAAATATAAAGAAAACATATTAAAAGCAGCAAGGGAAAAACAACAAATAACACACAAGGGAATCCCCATAAGGTTAACAGCTGATCTTTCAGAAAAAACTCTGCAAGCCAGAAGGGAGTGGCAGGATATACTTAAAGTCATGAAGGAGAAAAACCTACAACCAAGGTTACTCTACCCAGCAAGGATCTCATTCAGATTTGATGGAGAAATTAAAACCTTTACAGACAAGCAAAAGCTGAGAGAGTTCAGCACCACCAAACCAGCTTTACAACAAATGCTAAAGGAACTTCTCTAGGCAAGAAACACAAGAGAAGGAAAACACCTACAATAACAAACCCAAAATATTTAAGAAAATGGGAATAGGAACATACATATCGATAATTACCTTGAATGTAAATGGATTAAATGCTCCCACCAAAAGACACAGGCTGGCTGAATGGATACAAAAACAAGACCCATATATATGCTGTCTACAAGAGACCCACTTCAGACCTAGAGACACATACAGACTGAAAGTGAGGGGATGGAAAAAGATATTCCATGCAAATGGAAATCAAAAGAAAGCTGGAGTAGCAATTCTCATATCAGACAAAATAGACTTTAAAATAAAGACTATTACAAGAGACAAAGAAGGACACTATATAATGATCAAGGGATCAATCCAAGAGGAAGGTATAACAATTGTAAATATTTATGCACCCAACATAGGAGCACCTCAATACATAAGGCAAATACTAACAGCCATAAAAGGGGAAATCGACAGCAACACAATCATAGTAGGGGACTTTAACACCCCACTTTCACCAATGGACAGATCATCCAAAATGAAAATAAATAAGGAGACACAAGCTTTAAATGATACATTAAACAAGATGGACTTAATTGATATTTATAGGACATTCCACCCAAAAACAACAGAATACACATTTTTCTCAAGTGTTCATGGAACATTCTCCAGGATAGATCATATCTTGGGTCACAAATCAAGCCTTGGTAAATTTAAGAAAATTGAAATCGTATCAAGTATCTTTTCCGACCACAACGCTATGAGACTAGATATCAATTACAGGAAAAGATCTGTAAAAAATACAAACACATGGAGGCTACACAATACACTACTTAATAACGAAGTGATCACTGAAGAAATCAAAGGGGAAATCAAAAAATACCTAGAAACAAATGACAATGGAGACACGACGACCCAAAACCTATGGGATGCAGCAAAAGCAGTGCTAAGAGGGAAGTTTATAGCAATACACGCCTACCTCAAGAAACAGGAAACATCTCGAATAAACAACCTAACCTTGCACCTAAAGCAATTAGAGAAAGAAGGGCAAAAAAAACCCAAAGCTAGCAGAAGGAAAGAAATCATAAAGATCAGATCAGAAATAAATGAAAAAGAAATGAAGGAAACAATAGCAAAAATCAATGAAACTAAAAGCTGGTTCTTCGAGAAGATAAACAAAATTGATAAACCATTAGCCAGACTCATCAGGAGAAAAAGGGAGAAGACTCAAATCAATAGAATTAGAAATGAAAAAGGAGAAGTAACCACTGACACTGCAGAAATACAAACGATCATGAGAGATTACTACAAGCAACTCTATGCCAATAAAATGGACAACCTGGAAGAAATGGACAGATTCTTAGAAATGCACAACCTACCGAGACTGAACCAGGAAGAAATAGAAAATATGAACAGACCAATCACAAGCACTGAAATTGAAACTGTGATTAAAAATCTTCCAACGAACGAAAGCCCAGGACCAGATGGCTTCACAGGCGAATTCTATCAAACATTTAGAGAAGAGCTAACACCTATCCTTCTCAAACTCTTCCAAAATATTGCAGAGGGAGGAACACTCCCCAACTCATTCTACGAGGCCACCATCACCCTGATACCAAAACCAGACAAAGATGTCACAAAAAAAGAAAACGACAGGCCAATATCACTGATGAACATAGATGCAAAAATCCTCAACAAAATACTAGCAAACAGAATCCAACAGCACATTAAAAGGATCATACACCATGATCAAGTGGGGTTTATCCCAGGAATGCAAGGATTCTTCAATATACGCAAATCAATCAACGTGATACATCATATTAACAAATTAAAGAGAAAAACCATATGATCATCTCAATAGATGCAGAGAAAGCTTTCGACAAAATTCAACACCCATTTATGATAAAAGCCCTGCAGAAAGTAGGCATAGAGGGAACTTTCCTCAACATAATAAAGGCCATATATGACAAACCCACAGCCAACATTGTCCTCAATGGTGAAAAACTGAAACCATTTCCACTAAGATCAGGAACAAGACAAGGTTGCCCACTCTCACCACTATTATTCAACATAGTTTTGTAAGTGTTAGCCACAGCAATCAGAGAAGAAAAAGAAATAAAAGGAATCCAAATCGGAAAAGAAGTAAAGCTGTCACTGTTTGCAGATGACATGATACTATACATAGAGAATCCTAAAACTGCTACCAGAAAACTCCTAGAGCTAATCAATGAATCTGGTAAAGTAGCAGGATACAAAATTAATGCACAGAAATCTCTTGCATTCCTATATACTAATGATGAAAAATCTGAAAGTGAAATTAAGAAAACACTCCCATTTACCATTGCAACAAAAAGAATAAAGTATCTAGGAAAAAACCTACCTAAGGAAACAAAAGACCTGTATGCAGAAAATTATAGGACACTGATGAAAGAAATTAAAGATGATACAAATAGATGGAGAGATATACCATGTCCTTGGATTGGAAGAATCAACATTGTGAAAATGACTCTACTACCCAAAGCAATCTACAGATTCAATGCAATCCCTACCAAATTACCACTGGCATTTTTCACAGAACTAGAACAAAAAATTTCACAATTTGTATGGAGACACAAAAGACCCCAAATAGCCAAAGCAATCTTGAGAACGAAAAATGGAGCTGGAGGAATCAGGCTCCCTGACTTCAGACTATATTACAAACCTACAGTAATCAAGACAGTTTGGTACTGGCACAAAAACAGAAATATAGATCAATGGAACAGGATAGAAAGCCCAGAGATAAACCCACGCACATATGGTCACCTTATCTTTGATAAAGGAGGCAAGCATATACAGTGGAGAAAAGACAGCCTCTTCAATAAGTGGTGCTGGGAAAATTGGACAGGTACATGTAAAAGTATGAAATTAGAACACTCCCTGACACCATACACAAAAATAAACTCAAAATGGATTAAAGACCTAAGTGTAAAGCCAGACACTATCAAACTCTTAGAGGAAAACATAGGCAGAACACTCTATGACATACATCACAGCAAGATCCTTTTTGACCCAGCTCCTAGAGAAATGGAAATAAAAACAAAAATAAACAAATGGGACCTAATGAAACTTAAAAGCTTTTGCACAGCAAAGGAAACCATAAACAAGACCAAAAGACAACCCTCAGAATGGGAGAAAATATTTGCAAACGAAGCAACTGACAAAGGATTAATCTCCAAGATTTACAAGCAGCTCATGCAGCTCAATAACAAAAAAACAAACAACCCAATCCAAAAATGGGCAGAAGACCTAAATAGACATTTCTCCAAAGAAGATATACAGATGGCCAACAGACACATGAAAGAATGCTCAACATCATTAATCATTAGAGAAATGCAAATCAAAACTACAATGAGGTATCATCTCACACCGGTCAGAATGGCCATCATCAAAAAATCTAGAAACAGTAAATGCTGGAGAGGGTGTGGAGAAAAGGGAACCCTCTTGCACTGTTGGTGGGAATGTAAATTGATACAGCCACTATGGAGAACAGCATGGAGGTTCCTTAAAAAACTAAAAATAGAACTACCATACGACCCAGCAATCCCACTACTGGGCATATACCCTGAGAAAACCATAATTCAAAAAGAGTCATGTACCAAAATGTTCATTGCAGCTCTATTTACAATAGCCAGGACATGGAAGCAACCTAAGTGTCCATCATCGGATGAATGGATAAAGAAGATGTGGCACATATATACAATGGAATATTACTCAGCCATAAAAAGAAATGAAATGGAGGTATTTGTAATGAGGTGGATGGAGTTAGAGTCTGTCATACAGAGTGAAGTAAGTCAGAAAGAGAAAAACAAATACAGTATGCTAACACATATATATGGAATCTAAGGAAAAAAAAAAAAAGGTCATGAAGAACCTAGTGGCAAGATGGGAATAAAGACACAGACCTACTAAAGAATGGACTTGAGGATATGGGGAGGGGGAGGGGTGAGATGTGACAGGGTGAGAGAGTGTCATGGACATATAGACACTACCAAATGTAAAATAGATAGCTAGTGGGAAGCAGCCACATAGCACAGGGAGATCAGCTCGGTGCTCTGTGACAGCCTGGGGGGGTGGGATGGGGAGGGTGGGAGGGAGGGAGATGCGGGAGGGAGGAGATATGGGAACGTGTGTATATGTGTAGCTGATTCACTCTGTTATAAAGCAGAAAGTAACACACCATTGTGAAGCAATTATACTTCAATAAAGATGTTTAAAAAAAAAAAAAAAAAAGGAGTGGCTCTAACTAAGCCCGTGCGCCACAACTACTGAGCCCGCGCTCTAGAGCCTGTGAGCCACAACTGCTGAAGCCCGCGCACCTAGAGCCCATGCTCTGCCACAAGAGAAGGCACTGCAATGAAGAGAAAAAGAAAAAGAGAAAGCCCGCGCCCAGCAACGAAGACCCAATGCAGCCAAAAATAAAATAAATAAAATAAATTAATAAATTAAAAAACAATAATAAAGACATGAAATAAAAAAAAAAAAAAACGGAGTGGCTCTGATGGAAATGAGAACATGAAATGTAAAGTTAGTAGCCAGGGAGGTTGGTCCTAGGACAGAAACAGGTACTTGGAAGGAGTCAAAGAACTTGATTCCAATCTAAGCCTGGGAAAAGCAAGTGTGGGCTGGAGCCAGGCAGGGCTGGACCCCTCACGCACATAATATAGTCACTTCTTGACTTGATACACTACTGTATGTAAGTCTTCCTGTCACTACCTACACGGAAGTAAGATTACAAAGTATGGCAGGCTTAAGGCAATGTTCCTCCTTTACCAAAGAAATGTTCTAAGTCCTGAGAGGATTAAGGGCTAGTAAAAAAGTAATAACCATAAGAAAAACTAGCATTTTCGGGTACTTATTACCTATGCTGTGATAAGCACTTTATATGTGTTACCTTGTTTAATCCTCAAAAAAATTCTAGGATGTAGGTACTATAATTAGCTCTATTTTAGGATAAAGAGACTCGCCTGAGGTCATAAACCTGGTGTGGGGTCAAACCAGGACTTGACCCGGGCCTGTACATCTTCACACTCCATGTTCTTAACCACCATATACTGTTTCCTCATTCCTGCCGAAATGGTACTTTTGGTGTCCCCAAGTTACTACTTACAGCGCCCATACCATGTGCTATTTTTAAATTAGATCAAAATGGATTACCTTTTTAGATTTTAATGAAGGCAGATGTGAAAATGTTAATGTTGACAGCGAGATGTTTTCCTAATTACACTTCAGTTTAACAAGATAAGCATGGCTGAAATTTGAGCTCAACTTGTCTTTGCAGGTCCTCTTGTGGCACAACTCAACTACTACAGTTTGGATCTTTTAGATATCTTATAATTTTGGAGATTTTCCAAAAGTGAACTGCAAAAGATATAAGTCGGCATTTAAAGGCCTGGAAACTTTAGTCTGAGAAATCTATTTTTGAGAAGAGTACTTTTTAATTCACTTTTTTTTAACATCTTTATTGGAGTATAATTGCTTTACCGTGGTGTGTTAGTTTCTGCTTTATAACAAAATGAATCAGCTATACGTATACATATATCCCCATATCCCCTCCCTCTTGCACCTCCCTCCCACCCTCCCTATCCCACCCCTCTAGGTGGTCACAAAGCACCGAGCTGATCTCCCTGTGCTATGCGGCTGCTTCCCACTAGCTATCTATTTCACATTTGGTAGTGTATATGTGTCCATGCTAGTCTCACTTGGTATTTTTTCTTAAAATTCAAAACAAAATATACTGGATATCAGGCTAATATAGTTGTTATTTGTAATCTAAGTTTTACATTTTTCTATTTATTGAAATAGCTTTATTTTATTATTTTTTTAACATCTTTATTGGAGTATAATTGCTTTACAATGGTGTGTTAGTTTCTGCTTTATAACAAAGTGAATCAGTTATACATATACATATGTTCCCATATCTCTTCCCTCTTGCATCTCCCTCCCTCCCACCCTCCCCATCCCACCCCTCTAGGTGGTCACAAAGCACGGAGCTGATCTCCCTGTGCTATGCGGCTGCTTCCCACTAGCTACCTATTTCACATTTGGTAGTGTATATATGTCCATGCCACTCTCTCACTTCGTCCCAGCTTACCCTTCCCCCTCCCCGTGTCTAATTCACTTTTTAAGTAACTATGTTAATAGCTAAAAAAACATTTCATAATGTATTTTTCTTCCAGATGACATTTATACCTGATTTTTCGTTATAGGTACCACAACACTAGAGCTGCACTGTCCAACATGATGGAAATGTTCTAGTTTTGTGCTGTCCACTATGGTAGTCACTGGCCACATGTGGCTACTGAGCACCTGAAATATAGCTAATGCAACTGAAAAACTGAATTTTTTGTTTTATTTCACTGTATTTGATTTTAATTAATTTAAATTTAAAAATTGAAGCAGTGTAAAATATTTTTATATTAAATTTTCATTATTTTGATAGGACCACATTTCACTTTAACCACTGAAATTTTAGCATCTGAATTGAGATGTGCTTTAGGTGTAAAATGTATACCAGATTTCAAACACTTAAAATGAAAAAAGAAAAGAATGTCAAATGTTTCATGAATAATTTTTTATTAAGTACATGTTAATACATTTCAAATATATTACTTTAAATAAAATACAATATTAAAATTAATTTCACTTGTTTCTTTGTACTTTGTTGATGTAACTAGATCATTCAAAATTATATATGTAGCTCATGTTATATTTCTATTGGACAGTGCTGCTCTAGAATGTTCACATGGTAATGAGTTCCAGCAGACACCCTGTTTTGTAGAGATAATCTATATCTGGGATATTATACCTGTAGTAAGGGTCACAGTCAGGCCTAATCTTCATTATAGCCCAAGCAGAATCTCTTACAGCTCCCTGTCCCAACTGGTATGCAGGAATGCAACAGAGCATGCAATGACATGGATTACCACTCCCATTCCTGCACTCAGAGTGGCAGGGGCTGGGAGCAGAGCAGCATCCAGACAGAGGCTTCTGGCTGGTACATCTCCAGGCATTAGCCCCAATCTATGTCCATGTAGGTTGGACATTACTGTCCATTTGTGGCTGACAACACCTTTTAGTGGTGTCCAAGCTAGCTGCATGTTGACTGCTCTAAGAACGCATAGGTATTCTACATTACTTTGAATAGCTTGATGTGAAAATACTCAATTGGGGACTTACTCGGTGGTCCAGTGGTTAAGACTCTGCGCTCCCAATGCAGGGGGCCTGGGTTCCATCCCTGGTCAGGGAACTAGAGCCCGCATGTTGCAACTAAAAGATCCCGTGTGCCGCAAGTAAGACCTGGTGCAGCCAAATAAATAAATATTTTTTTAAAACTTATAAAAAAAAGAAAGAAAATACTCAACTGGATACAAAAATACATTTAAGTACCAAAAATTCAGTATTACACTTGTCAATGAAATAAAAGAGCTGTTGAATTTTTTATATAATTTCAACTATTGTACATTTTGAATTGTAAACAGTGATTTTACATTTTGAACGAAGTTTCTCATCAATGGTGACTATCACGAATTTGATGCTGATCAGGAATTGCAAGGAGCCTTTCAAGTGTAAAATCTTTATTTCCTCCTTCCTTTAACAAATTTGTTTAACAAACAAATTAACGGAGTACCTACTCTGTGCCCAGAGCTGTTCTAATGCATGGACTAAATCAGTAAACAAAAGAAAAAAAATACCTTGCCCTCACCGTGCCAGAGGTTGAGGTAGGCACAAGGACTGTTGGCCACCTCTATTTGCAAATGCATTTCTGAACAGGAAATTTCCTCTTGTAACATATTGTACCGTCTACTCATCTTACAAACAAGAGGACTGAGCCCTATATATCGTTTGATGGTATTAATTTCTTCCATTGATCAGAGTTTAATAATTTATGTTTTAATATTTAAAACATAATTTAGGATGTTTACTTCATTTCTCCTAGATTCCCCACCCCCACCCCCGCCAAATCCCTCATTCATAGAGAATGGGACCAAATCTCATTAGGCTAGGACTTGCCTAACCTGGATTAGGAAAAACTACCAATTTGGCTGAAACATGATATTCTCATGGAAAAATGATGAACTGTAACCTATTTGTATATGACCCTTTTATAAAATCTCAAGACCTACCTTTGAGTCTTCCCACAACCCCCAAGTCATAATGGAAAGTACTCTGTCTTTCTTGGGGGCACAATTTTCTAAAGGTTGTGCTGCCCTTATCTCCCCTATTTGCCTTGAGGGTCAGAATACCTCTGGGACCTAAAGTTGGCCTCTGGAGTCCCCTCTAGAGTTCTTTCTAGGAGCTCCAGGGATCTTTATGAAAATGACCTCCTGTGCTTATCCTGACCTTCCAAAGAACCTGCAGTGAGTTATCTTACCCATACATAAATAGTACCGCTCGAGCACCATTCTGTAAGGGAGCACTTCCTACCTTTTTCATACTAGGGCACACATAGGAAGCGATACCTGCGTAGTACAGTGGGGTAAAGTGGAGGGCATCAGGGGCATCTAAGAGGGACTTGTTGAAAAAGAAACAAACTACATTTTTTTTATATTATACAATTATGAAAAATATATTAAGGGAAATAAAATACCAAGCATTATGGAAGAAACTAAACACTGAACTTGATGAAAACAATGAGAACTTTAGGCTTCCTTTTGTGAATACAATTTTCTATCTGCTTTGCAGCAAAATTCTCAAGAGTTGCCAATACTTTCTCCAATTCCTCTCCTTTCGATACTAATTCCTCTTCCTTCTTTATTTTTATTTATTTTTTTAAATAAATTTATTTATGTATTTATTTTTGGCCGTGTTGGGTCTTCATTGCTGCACGCGGGCTTTCTCTAGTTGCGGCGAGCGGGGGCTACTCTTTGTTGCGGTGTGCGGGCTTCTCATTGCGGTGGTTTCTCTTGTTGCGGAGCACGGGCTCTAGGCAGGCGGGCTTCAGTAGTTGTGGCGCGAGGGCTCAGCAGTTGTGGCTCGCGGGCTCTAGAGTGCAGGCTCAGTAGTTGTGGCGAATGGGCTTAGTTGCTCCGCGGCATGTGGGATCTTCCTGGACCAGGGCTCGAACCCGTGTCCCCTGCATTGGCAGGCAGATTCTTAACCGCTGCACCACCAGGGAAGTCTCTCTTCCTTCTTTAATAAGTTTATTTTACTAACTCCACTTACCCCATCCACCCTTTTCTTATACCTCCTCTGACTCCCCATAGGTACTTATGTGTATTGTTTTCTTTCTTATCCTTCCAGCGTTTCTTTATAAAAAGGAAGCATTTTATGAATGGAGAGTCTTATCCTCCCCACTTCTTCTTACATGTGAGGTAGCATGTACTGTTCTGTATACACGGTTTTATACACTTAGCAACATATCCTAGAGATCTTCCAACATCACTGCATAGAGATCGTCCTAATTATTTTTTTCAGCTGCATCCTATTCTATCTTGCCGATGTTCCATAGTTTATTTAGATAGCCTACAATGGCAGAATGCTTGGGCTCTTCTAGTATTACAAACAAAGCCAATAGGGAAGTAGAGGCAGAGGGATGCATATACATACATACGTATATAACTTTTGATATATGGAGGGTGTAAGTGATGAATAGAGTACTACTGAAATCTGGGAGGAGGGCCCCTTACAGAGGACGTCCTATATGCATCCCACTAGCAATGTTGGACAGTGTCTGTTTCCTTCCAGCCTTTCCTCTCATTCTCCCTTGAACTCTTTCCAGTCAGGATTTTGCATGAAAGAACAGCATTTACGAAGGCTCAGAGGCAACAGGAAGCACAGTATACTGAAGCCTGTCAAATAATTCAATATGGTTGAAGCATAGTATGGTGGGGGGGGGACAAGGAGGAAGACATAAACACAGGTATAAAGATGGGGTTAAAGGCAAGAAATTAGGCAGGAGAGGTATATATATATACACACATATACACATAGAGAGCAACTTCAAATAATTCAATATGACTTGATTGCAGTATATGTGTGTGAGGACGGCAGGGAAATAGATGTAAACACAGGTGTCAGGATGAGGGTAAAACCTGAATAATACATAATATGTTTTTTAAATGGAAGGCTGAACCAAAAAACTACAAGTTAAATGGCTACCTCTAGAGAGAAAAGAGGAACAAGGTGGAGGGGACAAGGATACAAGCTACACTTCTATAAATAGGCCTTGTGTGGTAGATTTGATTTTGGAACTACAGAAAATTATTACATAAATATAAGACAAAATTAAAATTTAAAAAACAACCCATAAAAATCAGAAGCGAAACAAAGCAAGTGAACCTAACTGTATACTGAGTTGGTGGCATAACTTCAGAGATAGTAACTATACTATTCTGGTTTTGTGTACATTTGGAATTTTCCATGGGTGGGGAGGGGACGAAGAAGAGGAGGAGGAGGGAGGGGGAGGAAGGGAGAGGGAGGCGGAGCGGGGAAGAGAGAGAGAGAGTGGCGTGGGGAGGCTGGCCAGAGCGATGGGAGGAGAGGGGTGGGAGGAAAAGTTAAAGAATGTAGAGTCACAGAAACGACTCTTCAAGCAGGAGGGGATAATCAAAACAATCAACTGCTGCCCCAAGGTCAAATAAAATAAGGACTGTGAAGTGTCCATCGCACTGAGCATCACTTGAATAGAGCCGATTAAACATTACGTGTGGTTTGAAAAGGGCAAATGTGGTTACAACTCAAAAGAAGGTGAGGGCTTCCCTGGTGGCGCAGTGGTTGAGAATCTGCCTGCCAATGCAGCGGACACGGGTTCGAGCCCTGGTCTGGGAAGATCCCACATGCCGCGGAGCAACTAGGCCCGTGAGCCACAATTACTGAGCCTGTGCGTCTGGAGCCTGTGCTCCGCAACAAGAGAGGCCGCGATAGTGAGAGGCCCGCGCACCGCGATGAAGAGTGGCCCCCGCTCGCCGCAACTAGAGAAAGCCCTCGCACAGAAACGAAGACCCAACAACACAGCTAAAAATAAATAAATAAATAAATTTATAAAAAAAAAAAAAAAAAAGGTGAAATCGAGAATGAGCTGCATAATCCAGAATGTGTGGATGTGGTTCTCTTACCTGCAGCCATTGAAACGTCCAGATTCTAAGTCTAATACCATTTATCCTATCCCCTCCCCTAAGACAAGTTTGACTCCACCAAAATGAGGTGAGCTCCTTCCCAGAGCTTCAGAGTTTCTGAAGTCCCCTGTAAGGCTCTGGAGGCGTCAGAAAGAATAAAGTAGGTAAGATTAGATCCACTTGAGATGCAGCAAGGTACATTACTGTTGCTGCTGTTAGTATTATTATTTAACAGATATTAATATAGTGCGAAGTACCAAGCCCTATCCTAAGCACTTTCTAAATATTAACTCATTTAATCCTCTCAATAGCCCTGAGATGGATACTGCTATTACAAATTTTTGCTCTGGCTCTGTTACTTTCTCACCACGTGACACCGTCCAAGTCATTTCTCTGTTCTGTGCTCCAGTTTTCTCCTCTGTACAATGGAAGCTTTCCGATGGGAATTTCAAAAGTTCTTTTCAACCTTACCATTTCATGAGCTGTGATAGTGAGAAATCAGCCCTGGCCACTGACCTAACATGGTGGGAAGGAGCGTAAAGCTAACCTGTCCCCTTTTTTTCCCCTCTTCTCCCAGCTTAGAGTTCTATTGCCTATATTCTGTCGTTCTCCCTACAAATGGTGGGAAATGTGACCTAACTACAGTGTCTGGCTCTTAGTAGGTGTTTAACAAATATCTGTTGAATAAATTAACAAATGAAAAATCAAATTATCCCAGCCCCCATTTCTTAGAGACCCACTTCTTCATCCAGAGAAAGTGCTGAAATTTTTGCTACAGATGTGTGGGTGCATGTGTGTGCATGTACATGTGCCCGTGTGTGTATTTCAAAAGGCATGTTGCATTCCTGTCTAGATTCTTTTTAGTCAAGAAAAAGACTGTTGTGGTCATGTAAAAGCTTTCAGTAAAGAATTTTCTGTAGCAAAACTTCAAGGTCAGATACCAAGGGAACAGATTTTTGGAAGCAGTCAAAAGTGACTTGAGGCTCTTAAGAAAGTTGACTAAGTAGTCTAAACCCTAAAGAGAAAGCTGCATGTCAAACTCTGCTGTTGATGGATTCAATTAAATGGCTGTTCCTTCAGGCTGTGTACGGGTCTGTTAAGGCATTCTTATGTATGTCTGCTTGTGGATCAATCAGCAAATAATCAAATCTGGAAGTTCCATTCTCTCAATGTTCTCCTATAAAATTATTGGGGTAAAAGAAAAATGTAGGGGTCCCACGCCTTAAGAAAACCAAAACTCACAAAATAGACATATAAGGAGAAGATTATTCATGTTGCAAAAAGCAGTTCACTGAATGCAGAGTTCCTTTAAATAGCCTGCTCCCTCAGTGCCCTTAAGATGTGACTGGATTTTCCAAAATGGTATCTACACAAAGCTTTTCAGGAACACACGTTTTGTAAAGTGGCTCTCCTCTGTATTTAACGCTTACCAATTTGAAGCTGTTATTTAAACAGCATTAATTTCAACATTTATTTGGACTGAAAACTCAGTTTGGAGAAGTAAAAAGTAAAATCTTCCCACTGGAAGCTTTCCAGTAAACACACTACAGAAAGTTCACACTGCAGAGGGAATCTAAAGTTAGTTTTATTGAATATCTGGTCCTCTCGTGTTAGGAGCACTGCATTTTATTTCACAGTTGCACATGAGTTTCTGGGTGATGTTTTCCATGAGTACATTCCAGTATAACGCCTAGATCAGGGTTATCAGAAACCCTTGGAAATTCCTCTTTGCTCTTTATTAATTTCTTGGTTTTGTTTCTGTTTCTCCAACGCAGCAGTCATGATTATCTTGCTGTCTCTTAGAAACGTTCCCTTTTGTGGTATATATGCACTACCTAGTTTCTGTTAGAGTTTGTATACTGCAAAGGAGACTTAATGGAACCTGCATGCCATGGTGGGGAAGAGAAGGACGATTTAAAGCAGGAACATTTGAAAATGAGAAGCAGAAAAAGTGCTGCTCCTGAGGGAATGGTCTTTCTCGTGGCATGCTGCCCAGAAGCTGCTATTCCTTCCTGGCTAAAGCCACAGAGGAGATGAAAAGCGGAATCCAAGAAACAGAGCCGAATTGTGGTGGGAAACAGAGCTTCATGGAAGTCAGCAGTTTGCAAAGCTAGGATGTCCGGTGTGAGAGCAAGACAGGTCGGGAGGCTACACTGCTCAGTCAGTGGCACCTGGGCAGGGCAGCGCCAGAGTCAGGGCTGTCACTCAGGCCAGAAAGCAGTGTTCACAGTGAGGGTGTGACCCGGTGCTCAGGCCACCCGTGGTGGGGTTTCTCAGGAGGGTCACAAGACCTACGGCCCACCTTTTGTGGGGACGGAGCAGCACTGAGAGATGTTAACAGACAAAAGATGGGAACACAAGGAAACCTGAACCCAAAAGACAGCACAAGGCTCGATGTGCAGAGGCCAAGAGACCGCAGTGCAAACGGCAGTTGCCGCAAGAGCAGCGGTAACAGCGGCAGCAGAGAACTGGCAGATAAAGCATATGATTTTGCATCAAAATCACAGACGCTGGGAAATGCAGGGGGAATCTGGGAGCCCCAGATGTCCACTAGCAAGCACTAATGAGCTGTCCAAAATAGGAATACACGTGCCACCAAGAGGAAAAAAGAAGACAAAAAGAAAAACCCACCAGCACTGAGACCTAGGCTACCCTTTTAATGTTTCCTGATGTGGCAGAGCATGAAAGAATGAAGACCAATGTCCAGCGGAATGAGGTAGGGTGGACAGAACCAGGACCTAAGCAAAGTGTGCCTGCAGTTGGCGGGACAGGGACTTCTTTTTAAAACAGTTTCCCAAACGACCTTGCCAGCGAGAAGGCCTCCCAACAGATACTCCTCCTCCAAAACAGCCCCACCCCAGCTGGCTCTGGTTGGGGTTCCAGCTGCAGCGGCCATTTCAGTCACCTCCTGCCTGAACTCACCCCAGGCAAGCTGGTGCCAGCAATTAACCCAAGGGATGTGACACCTGGTTCTGCAGTTGTAGCAAGATCCCGGGCTGAGTTCCCTTGCATTCCATTGGCTTATTTATTAAGCCCCACATCTACTAAAACTGTCAGAAAATTTTCAAGCTGGTTTCTCATGACCAAAAACATAATCCTATAATCCTCAAAAAATATTTTGAACAGATAAACAGTACAGTGTAATATCTGACACAGCCAGACACCTGCAGGCCAGCCTTCTCCAAAGCACAAGCCTCCCCACAGCAGATCAGTCTAGTTAGTGGGCCCCAACCGGTGCGCTTAACGCTTTCATGATGCCAGTCAGGGTCCCAACCCACCCCTGGAACTACAGGAACGTTTTTAAATCTTTTCCAGTAGAGTGCAGGTTACATGCAAAAAAGAATACATAAATAAGGTTATCTGGAATAGGCGTTAATTTTCAACAGAGTATTGTTGGTTGACCCAAGTGCCTAAATGGGGTACTGTGAATGTAGTATTTCCCTATGGTAGGCCTCAATACAGATGTTTTACCTTTGGATAATTAAAAGTTGAATATAAGAGTCTGATTAAAACAAACCTCTCCCATTTAAAGAAAGGTTTGGGGACCACTTTAGGTTGATTGTTTTCATTGAATGTTACTTAACATTTGATCCTAGGTGGTTTTGAATTTTTAAATTTCACATATCTCCCTGAAAGAATATTGACAATGAAGCAAAACCCTTATTAAATATGAAATTTCCAACACCTTTAACCAACTGAAGCTCAAACTGGGCCTTGAAAGTAAGTGAAAATGTACCTGAACCTTTAATAAAACAGCTGTACCAAAGGGCATGCACTTTATTATGTAGTACACAAGGCTTTTGAACTAGAAACTAATTGTGAATTATGTGTGATATTTCCTTATTTGGTTTCCCCCGGTAGCCTTCCATTCTTTCTAAAATTACCGTCAAATTAGAAACAATGAGGGGGTGGAGGAAGAACACTGTGAGAAATAGGTTCACTGAAAAATGAACCCCAAACAGAGGAACGAAGTCACTAGAAGAGCCATAAGAGCCTCAGCAAACAACCCTCCATACCTCAGTAGCCCCTGAGTGCCCTGAAAGGGCCACAAACACAATACAATCCAGGATGTTCCAAGGAGTCATCAAGAAAGGGTTAAATCAGGTTGAATAAAGGACAGAAAATACATAAGGCAGTTTAGAAATTTTTCAACTTCTGGCAAACAAAGGGATAAGTTTCAGTTATGTGAAAAATGCTGAAAAATGCAGTCACAGAGAACACCCCATTCCTTCACAGAGAACACCCCATACCTTATAATGCTCCGTGATAAACAGTAAGAATGGGTTTAGCTTATTGAGTACCTTCACTCAGTGCCTGAGCTCAGGTTCAAATCCAGGACTGCCAGGTTCCAAATCCTTTCCATTATTCAACAACTCAACAATAAAAAGAATACCTGATTAAAATGGTCAAAGGATTTGAACAGACATTTCTCCAAAGGAAATACAGAAATGACCAAGGGGCGTGTGAAAAATTGCTCAACATCAATAGCCATCAGAGGAATACAAATCAAAAACCACAGTGAGATACCACTTCACACCCACTAGGATGGCTCTAATCAAAAAGATGGATAATGACAAGTGTTGATGAGGAGGTAGGGAAATTCAAACCTCCATACACTGCTAGTGGGAATGTTAAATGGCACAACTGCTTTGTAGAACAGTCTAGTAGTTCTACAAAAAGTTAAACATAGAATCACCATCGACAATTCCACTCCTAGGTATAAACCTGAGAGGAATGATAACAAATATCCACATAAAAACTTGTACACAAATGTTCACAGCAGCATTATTCACAGTAGCCAAAAAAGGAAAACAATCCAAAAGTCCACCAACTGATAAATGGATAAACAATATGTGGTATATCCACACAATGTAGTATTATTTGGCCATAAAAAGGAATGAAGTACTGATACATGCTACAACATGGACGAACCTCAAAAATATCATGTAAGTAAAAGTAGCCAGTCACAAAAGACCACATTTTGCATGACTCCATTTATAAGATATGTCAGTAGGCAAATCTCTAGAAACAGAAAGTAGATTAGTGGTTACCAGGGACTGGGGGAGTTGGGTGGGGCAAAATGAGGAGTGAAAGCTAAGTGGTACACCGTGTCTTTTAGGGGTGATGAAAATGTTCTAAAACTGACTGTGGTAATGGTTTTGCAATTCTGTGAATACCCTAAAAACACCTGAATTGTAAACTTTAAATGGGTAGATTATATGATGTCTAAATTAGATCTCAATAAAACTGATATATACTTGAAGACATGATTCTTGCCTCATCCAGTATATCTGAAGGATCATTAACACTGGGTTTACTTGTTACTGAATTTTTTAAGCTACTTATGAAACAATGTTGTTTCTGGAGTAATAGTCAAGGATGTACTTTTGCTTCTTTGTTTTAAGTGTGCGCTCTTCCAAAGATGCTGAATATAGCCAAGATTTCATGTTGTTGTTTACTCCCAGTAACAGCATAAAATATTTAGTAATTATATTTCATGGCATACTATATTTATACTAAGACACAGAGGCAAATCTGTCTTGGCATGCAGAAGTTTTTCCTTTATATTTTTAATTTATAAAATTATTGCCCTATTATAAAATAATGCATAATCAGCATAGAAAATATGGAAAAATGCAGAAGAGATGAAAAAAAAAAAAGCCAGTCAACTCTATTCCCACCCACGAGATAGCAACTGTTAACATTTAGGTTTATTTTTTCCCCTTGTTTTGCAATGCATGTTTTTTTCACACAATTGTGATCACATGGTATACTTCAGCATTTATCTACTGTCTGCTTTCATGAGAGCTTTGAGGAACAAACCTAGTGAAATTTGGACCAGAGCACTAATCTGTCTCTCAAGCTTCCTCCTCCCTCCCCCATTACCTTCCTTTTCCTGGAGCAGGACACCACCACCAACCAAGCCTGAAGAAAACAAAGACATAAGAAGTAAAGCTACCGAAGAAGGCTTGAAGTGCCCATCATCCTTAAGCGCCCATCCATCATCATGCAGCTGGCTGCTGTCTCTCCTAGGCTTACATAGAATGAATCAATACCACAGCAACAGTTCAATTTCATCTTTGCAAAGGAGGTCATGAATACAAATGGAGACTCTAAGGAGACTCACCTCTCTTCTAATCAAGTATTTGACCCCCTTACCATCTCACAGGAGATCAGCTATGCTGTTGCCATCTCCTCAGTAGATGACCTCTTTAATATTGTGAGAAGAACACCACAAAGAGTGACCAGTCCTCCAGAAAACAGAAGGCCGCTTCTCCATTGTTAGGGCATGCTCGTTAGCAGTGTAGGATCATTCCAGGCCGAACACTGTATTTTAAAAGCCAATGATACAAAGTCCATCTATAAGCTGTGTGGAGCCTGCTTAAAGCATGGGGAAACAGAAGCTCCATCTATTCCAAAGTCCCCAGCCAGCAAAAGACAGATAGGTCAAGTGCTTGCAGATACAAGGTTCATAAAGACACTGTGTGGGAAATGTACACTTACGGTGCATATGCGCTGTGTCGGAGGAAGTGCAATTAGATCCAAAAAAGCCCAAAGCCCCACAGTTGAAAACGCTTTGTGAAGGTAAGATCCACATATGCACTGCAAGATTTAACAAGGCAGCACCTGAAGAAGTTGCTGAGGTGTTTGCTAGACAGCACACAAAAAGAGACCTGTTGCTAATACCCTTGTGAATCATAAATCCCAATTTTCTCTACTATGTGCTCATGATTAAAGTACCTTAGCCTCTCTTTTATACAGATGCAAATAACATGTTTTTAAAGAAGGGATAAATCACCTTAAGCCAGTTGTTGTTTGGATCTAGCTGTGATCAAAAGAACTATTAGGACAAAAGCGGAAAGAAATATTATGCAAAGCCTGTAACATTAGTCACTAATAGTGCCCTGTGGGAGAACCAAATGTAATAAGATGGGTACATAGTATGATGTCAAATTAACCCATCTTTTCAAGGACTACTGTACTAAGAAAAGCAAAGTGAAAATGTGTGTACTTGCAAATCCAAAGGTTGAAAGTTCTGAACAAAGCTCTTAATTCATGCCATTTCCCGAAATGACCTGAAGTTGAAGTAGCCAGTCCAGTAGACAGGAAAATACTTGGTTAAAACATGAGAAGAAGCACCACTCAACTCTTGAAAAAATACTGCCATGAAAGACCAGCTGGAGAGTAATAATTACTTAAATGGATGTTCATCTTGATGAGCAAGCACCTGTGAAGTCTTAAACAACAGGCATGATGTACAACAAATGATGACCAGAGGTCAGTAAACAAGTGATTGAACTCAAAGTTCCCTTTGAAGGCTAATACTCATCATATTGATTAATTTCTACCAAAGCAGGCGTGAGTCTTGAGCACCCAATAATCTATCCAACACAGAAAAGACAAGCATGGAGAAATACTGCATTGTCATACAATATTTTTTTCTCAAATTTAGTCTTGCAGTTTCAAGATAACTGGAAAACACCATGATGTCACTGTTTTTAATGCCAGGGAATGGGAGTTTACATATTATTCTTTGGGCCATTCTGCAGCTTCTATTTGGAGCAAAGGAAAATAATTTCGGAAGTTCATTGTCAATTTCAGCTTGTCATCTTTCTATATCAAAGACAGATGGGATTAGATGCAAACATATGGGAAGATATTTTTTCTAAGCCTAAAATGTCTTGTATATTTGTATATTTTCTCATTATTATACAGGGCTGGGCCGTCACTTGGCTGTCACTTTAAAGTAATTTCATCTGGGACATAGAGACTGTCGAGCCCTAGGTTAATGCAAAATATAGGAAACAGCTATACTAAGCAGACTGGTTTTTTTTTCTCTACCCTTCATAAAAACTACTTTTGACCGCCGTGTTAAGGGCAGTTCCATCTATACTTTATGGTGCCTCTTTCTCAGCAAATGTTGGACTCTACCTCAGGCTTACAGGATTTTCCATGGCACAACTGCTTGCAAAATTGATCTCTGTGCTGTCTTTCCATTTGTGTATTCATTCTCACCTCTTATTTCTGAAACTGAACCAGTGGCTTTATTTGGTGCATATTCTCTCCAGTCAGCATTTGAAGTTTGTTTGCCATAAAACATTTCTTGCCATTAAACAGGCCCTCAAGGGTCTATCTTATCCAGCTACCACCACTGCCCACCACTAAACATTTTAACATGGGATAGTTTTTTGCAGAGTTGGCAGGACTGGGTTGTTTTTCCCACAGTGAGTGGTAATAGACTAAATTTGTTTCCTCTGTTCCTTTGCACCCACATCCCTGAATCACTCCTCCCCCAGTCTCAGATAAGAAGTCAAACAGGGTATCCATTCCAGCTTTTAAAAATTAAAGTGAAACCATGAAAGATCAAGAAGAAAATGTGAAAGAATATTCATCCCTTCTCAGAATGCACCAGGCTTTTGTAAGCACAAGAACAAAGAAGAGACCATAAAATAAAAGATGTATGGACCTAAGAATTAAAAAAAATCAATCTTCTGTGTGCTGAAACAAAACTAAACTGTAAGCAAGAAGCTGGAAAACCAATATTTGCCAAACAAATGTGACACGCACAAAAAATGGTTCATACTGTTACTATACAAAAAAATATTACAAATCAGTAACAAAAAGACAAACATTCTAAGAGATAAATAGGCAAAGGACCACTGCACTGTTGATTGTCCAACTCAGCAAGCATTCTCCACCCCCTTCTCCTTTGCCTGCATCACAGGCACCTAGGGGTAGTAACGTGATACAATCTTGCAAGCAAGAATCTGCTGGAGGAGAGGGGCATTTCTAGGAAAAAAATATGTTTTCTTAATTAAAGTAAAGAGGTCACACATATTCCTTACCTCATTTTTCCTGCCTTGGAAAAGGATGGGATGGCTGAAGCTGAGGCAGTCATCTTGCAGATGTGATTCCATTGAGCTGCTGAACCAATACCACCAGCAGCTGGTTACTTCCAGGCTCCTGTTTGTGTGAAGAAAACATGAACCCTTATTAGTTTAAGCCACTGTTAATGAGGGTTTCAGATACTTTGAGCCAAAAACATTCGTCACGGATGTTCCTCATATGATTAAGCAATTCATACACAAAAAGTAAGATACAGATAGACAATAAGCATAAACATTGCTTTACCTTGCAGATAATAAAACACATTAAAAATAGCAATGCTATTACGCTAAGTGAAATAAGCCAGCCACAAGAGGACTCTTACCTTATGATTCCATTTACATGAGATACCTAGAATCCTCAAATTCATGGAGACAGAAAGTAAAATGGTGGTTGCCAGGGGCTGGGACAAGAGGGAGGGGAAAATGGGGAATTAGCGTTTAAGGGACAGAGTTTCAGATGGATAAGATGAAAAAGTTCTGGAGGTGGATGTTGGTGATGGTTGCACAACAATGTGAATGTACTTAAGCCATCTGAACTATACACTGAAAAATTATTAAAATGGTAAATTGTATGTTGTATATATTTTACCACAATAAAAATACGATAAAAATTAGAAAAAAAATTAAATGGCAACACAATACTAGTTTTCAACTTTCAAAACTGACTACATTTAAAATTTTTTTTAATTTTGTTAATGATGGTACACAGTGTTTCTGAGTGTGGGGAAACAAGGATTCTCATATGCTACTGGTGGGAGTCTGAATTACTATGGTAAACTATACCCCAAAATCGTATAAATATTCAGATTTTTGGTACAGTGATCCTACTTCTAGGAATACAGCCACTAAAATAATCAGAAATATAGAGAATGTTTTATGTCCAATGATGCTCATAACATCATTGTTTATAATATCAAACAATCTGAAACAACCTATGTGTCCAGAAAGGGGGTTGTTTAAATGCATTGCTATCTATCCCTTCCGTGGAACATGGTACTGGCATGATGAACAATGGTGTAAGTCAAGGGCTCTTAAACTTTGCTGTATATTTGAATCGTCTGGCGAGATTTTATAATTCCCAGTTCGCAATACCTCATATCCATTCAGTCAGGACTCCTGGAGGTGGGACCCAGACATCAGTACTTTTGAAAGCTCCCTCCACCCCCACCAGCCAGTGATTCCAATGTGCAGCCAAGCTGAAGAACCACTGATGGAGATTTCTATTTATTGACATGGAAACAACATAAATATTCACTAGAATTTGTTTGATGATAAAAGCAGATTATAGAACAGTCTGTATAGCATGAGCTCATTTAAAAATATAAATGTGTGGGAATTCTGAGTAAAGATGATGGATTTAACACCCACATTTGCTTTTACTTCTTCCTGAAACTCCACTAAAACAACAATAAAAAGATTTTTAAAAGGTACACACTGACAAGGAGAAAAATAATGGGAGAAGAGAAAACAGCAACACAACTTTGAAAGCTAGAGAGCATTTGAGTGGTGACAGGGAACCAAGAAAGCCAAATCCTGAACTAATAGTAAGGAACGCTGAGAAATAACCCAGTTTACAATGCAGAGCCCCTGCCCCTGATGATGACTTAATTAGTGGAAGCAGGTACCCCTGGAAGGATGAAGGAAAAGGTCACTTGAAAGTTTACTTAAGATCTAGTTGGAACTCCAGATCCCTTCCCTAAGACAGCTGGATCTGAAGGTTTATTTTCTGGACAGGGTAAAACAGACGGTCTCTAGACAAGAGGGCATCAGACACAGTGGTGGGCTGAGGGTACTATAACTGAAAGAAGACAGATTGAGTTAATGCTGAAATCTCTGGCTCTCTTCCCCTACTCAGTTCTCAGAACTGTGGTGGCCAGGTTTATACCTTCCACGCACAAGTTTGGAAGAAATCTGATCATCACAAGAAGAGAGACCTAAAGGTACCTGTTATGGGCTGAACTGTGTCCCCCCAAAATTCGTATGTTCACGTCTTATATACGAACGCGGGTGTAGCTCGCGACAAGGTCTTAAAGAGGTAAATAAGTTAAAATGAGGTCATTAGGGTGGGCCCTAAACCAATATGATTGACATTCTTATAAGAAGAGTAAATTTGGCAACAGACACATACAGAGGGAAGACTATGTGAAGACACAGGGAGAAAATGGCAATCTATAAGCCAAGGAGAGAAGCCTCAGAAGAAACCCACCCTGCTGACAGTTTGTCTTGAACTTCTAGTCTTTGGAATTTGAGGACAATAAATTTCTGGTGTCTAAGGCACCCAGTCTGTGGTACCTTGTTACAGCAGCCCTAGCAAACAAGTACAGTACTATACCAGAATTCCCCCCAAAATAGCCCCGCTATATCACCCTGCAGTGAAACTACGCTGACAAGGTCCACTCACACCCTCCAAATGACTGCTTCCAAATGACTTTTGGTCCCCCACTCTTAAGCATTTTAGCATACATCCAAGGATTATCAGACATCCGTGGAACGCTTCCAACATGAAAGGTAGAATCCAAAGCAAACAAATAGGAAATTAAAAAAAAAAGATTCAGAGAAAGCAGGGACTATTTATGAAGGAAAAAGAAAATGCTTCTGAAGTACTGATCCATGCTACAACATGGATGAACTTTGAAAATATTATGCCAAGTGAAAGGAGCCAGACACAAAGGCCACATAGTACAGGGATACATTTATATGAAATGTCCAGAATGGGCAAATTCATAGAGACAGAAAGTAGATTAGTGGTTGCCAGGGGACGGGAGGGGGAGGGAACAGGGAGAAACTGCTAATGGGTACAGGGTTTTAGCAGGGAGGGATGAAGATGTTCTGAAATTAGATGATAACAATAATGGTTACACAACTCTGTGAATATACTAAAAAACACGGAATTTTAGACTTTGAAAAGGTAAATTGTATTGTATGTGAATTATGTCTCAGTAATCTGCTATCAAAATTATATAATAATATCCTCAGAGATATATAAAAAGATAGTATATATATACATATATATTAAATACAAACAGAATGCTATAAATAAGGAAAATTTTTTTAAAAAAGAGCTCCTAGAAATTAAATTATATTATGGTAAAAAGGATTTAATTCAATAGAAGGATTGGAATATAAAATTGAGAAAATCTTCCAGAAAGTAGAACAAAAAGATGAAGAAGCAAAATAATAGGGGAAAAAAAAGGTAAGAAAATTAGAGGACCAGTCTAAGAGATACAGCCTGCAAATAATGGCTGTGCAATAGAGAGAACAGAGAGGAAACAGGGAAGTGTATCAGTTATCTATTTCTGCATAACAGGTTCCTCAAACATTTAGTGGCTTAAACAACAATAATCACTTACTATCTCCTGTGGTTTCTGTGGGACAGGAATTCAGACTGGGCACAGTGGGGACTGTTTATCTGTGCTCCACAATGTCTGGGCCTCCGCTGGAAGGCTCCAAGGCTAGAGACTGGAATCATCTGAAGGCTCATTCATATGTCTAGTGGTTGGTGCTGGCTGTCAACTGGTATACCCATGTGGCCTGGGCTTTCTCACAATGTATTTGCTGGATCCCAATAATAAGTGTTGAGAGAAATAGAGGGAAAGAGAGATCCAGACACAAATCATATTTCCTTTTATAACCTATCCTTGGAAGATGAACAGTGTTACTTCTCCCATATTCTATTGGTTGAGGCAGTTACAGAGGTCCACCCATGTTCAAAAGTAGAGAATACAGACTCTACCACTCCTTGGAGGAATGTCAAGGTCACACTGTAAGAAGAGTATATGGGATGGGAGATACATTGGCATAGTCATCTTTGGAAAATGCAATCTTCCATAGAAGAAAAACTTAAAAGAAATATCAAAATATAAGAAAATTTTCCAGAACTGAAGGATATGAGTTTCCAACTTAAAAGGGACCATTACATGCCCAATCTAATGAATGAAAATAGAACCATGCTAAGTCATCTCACAGAGAAATTTCAAAACATTGAGGTCAAAGAGAAGATCCTACAAGCTTCTGTTAGTTTTCTGGCTGCATCTTTTCTTTTTGGAACCTTCCACTGCCGCTCTGGGGAGACAATCCATCATCACTCAACACTGCTTCCCCTAACTCAGGAGAGTGTGCTTGCCCCACGTCAATCAATGTACCTGGCTGTTTCAGGGATGGACACATTTAACAAATAAAGCCAAGCCTAGCTCTTTTTCAGGGACTGATATAGACGTTGGTTATGAAAGGGCCTCTTCTGAGATTGTAAGCACCAGGGACAATGTAAGCCTGGAGTTGCCAGGAGCTGTCTTTGCAGCCAAGTGTGAGAGGCCCACTCGAGAATGAAGCCAACAGTAAGGGAAGTAAAGCCAAGAGATGGAAAGAGAAGGAGAGAATTGAAATGATATTGTTTGAATGCCTGGAACTAGCTCTACCCTTGGCTATCCAAGGTTATGTAAGCCAACCAATCCCCTTTTTTGCTTAAGCTCATTTGAAATAAGTTTCTGTCACTTAAAACCAAAAGAGTATTGACTCATTCAACAATTCTTTGCATTGGTATTTCAGAGAAGAATAACCATATGAGACAATAATCACCAGAATATGCTAACTTTGTCAGTTTCCCAAGGGTAGATTGCAACAGTAGCAAGCATTCCTAGGACACTCAAAAAATTCAAGTAACAACTATAAAAGGTTTTGCAGGATTTACTCACATTTCAATGAGATATTTTAAGGAAATAGAGAGAGAGAGATCCTATTTGTCTATCAAGTAATTTTGTACCTGTAATTCATCATTAGTGATGTATGTGTAAAAACCTAATTTTAAAAAGGTGGTGTTATTTTCAGAAATGACATATATCTCAAATGTGAGCTCTAAGATATATGGTACAGCTGAAGACATGACAAACGTTTATAATTCTGTTCTGCTAAGTTTCACAAATCCTTTGGAATCTCTTAAGTTTTCCAAACATTATTTTATAATTGTTATAATTTCCTATTCATAGTCTGTATATATGTATTTTCCTCAAGGTATATTTTCAGAATTTAAAGAGAAAAATGTATTTAAACACTGTTGCAAACAATGAGCTTATGTGGGACTCAGATTAGTGTGAGGTTCTAATTTGGTGTTTTTCTTTTGGAAATTGAATGTATGCATTTTCCTTTCCAGAAAGGGGGAAGGAAAAAGGAAGGGAGGGAGGGAGGGAGAGAAAGGAAAAGCAAAGAAAAAGGAAAGAATAGGTAGGAATTGAATTATTTGTTAATTATAAGTGTAATCTCTAATTTTCAGGTGCAAAAATACAAGATAGAAGATTTTTGCATAATTATAAGTCTATCATGCCAGGTTCCCAAACTGATGTGTTCTAAGCTTGGTATAAACAAATAGTAACTCAGGAGTATGTATTTCCCCACTACAGTACCTCAGAAGGAAAGAAAGTTTTCAAAATCAGTTAGCTTTAACTTTGCAGTTTAATGTCATACTGTTTCCAGAATGAAGAATCAAAGAAACCATCTATTACTAGACATATCTCTGGTTAGTTTAAATGGATTTAGAGCCATCAAAACACTTGATCCAGATTTTTGACTTTGTTTATCTATGTTACTCACCATGGAGGATACAGAGTCAACTAGGATTTTTAGGGGAGTAGAAAACTGAACAATATTCTAATCACTTTGAAATTGATTCTTTGGAATTGACTTTCAAAAAAGTTAAAATACACGAAATTATTGGCTTCTGCACCATTTCTTAGATAAAAAGAAAGGTATTTTAAAGCACACTTTTCCTATGGCTCTTATAGGAACTGGACAGTTGTTTTGTCTCAGACACTGCTTAAGTACTTTACATATTTTATCACACTTAATTGTCACAAAATCCTGTGTGGTGAGTACTATTATTGTTTGCATTTTAGAAAGGAGGAAACAGAGGCGTAGAGTTATTAAGTAACTTTCCAGAGGCCTGACAGCTAGTAAGTAGAAGAATCAGGATCTGAACCTCCAGCACTACAGTCCCACAATCTTAACTACCTCTCTCTAGTACCTACAACTAGAACTAGTTTTAAAATGCCCCCTGGAAGTAGCTAATCAGTCTGAAAAAAAAAAATCTTAGTTCGTCCTGTCTGACAGAAAACCACACAATATAAAAGTTGGAAATGCCAGCCGCCTAATAAAATCTCTTTCTATTCGGTAAACATCTATTCAGATTAAACCATTATTAAGAATATAAAACACAAAGAAATTTCATTGTTATAGATATCCAATTCATGAGAATAAGAAAACACCTGAGTCTAATTAATCATTATAAACTTTGTATTTTCATATTCAAAAAGCAATCAAATTTACTCTGTCCAAAATCAGCTAAGAGTGAATTATGGTAATTCATGCATATTAGCTTATCACAACACATAACAAAAAGCATCTTTCCCTGTCTTTATTTTTATTTTATAAAAGCAATGAATGCAAATGGTAACAAGCCAACAAAAATTCCGCAGACAAAAGGCTGCAGACTCTCTCCCATCTCACCCTTCCCCAACAGTAAACCCACTTCTCAAAAGCAATCCATTTTTGCCGTTTCTCTCTTTAGCTCTCTGGAAGTATGAATGATATGCTTAGACACCTATTTCTTGATTTGTATCTGTTGACGCCCTGATAGCCCTGATATGAAAGAAGCACTTAATTTACAACATCCTTCTGGCCCTCTCTCATCTTCCTGACTGTTGATCTTTGTTATTTTTAGTTCTCTCTGGTTACCTTGGTAACTTTAAATATTGTACTTAAAGCTCTATTTGTAGTTCTATCAACTTTTGATAGTATCTCTTGGACAGAATGCAAATATAAGCAATATTGACAATACGGAAGGTGGAATGTGGACAGGGCCAGCCTCCTTGGCATGCGACCTATGCAATCACACAGAGCCTCACACCAAGAAGCGCTAAGTACATGGTTTACTACTCTGCTGTCATTGTCTTGAAATTCTTAAGATATTAAGGAAAATCTTAAAAATGGAAAAAGATGCCTTGTTCATGGTCAAGTGATCCATAATTCAATGTAATTCCAACTAAAATCCCAACAGATCTTTTTAAAGGAGCTCAATGGGTGCATTCTAAAATGTATATGCTTAAGAATATCCAAGGTTTGCCTTTGCTATATCAGATATCAAAAGTTATTATAAAGCAACATTAATGTGATATTTGCATAGGGCTAAAGAACTGAAAATGAAACAGAATAGGGTGTGGAGAAATAGGCCCATGAATATATAAAAATGATATATGCCAGGAATGGTATTACAGAGATAAGATAGATTATTCAACAAATGGTGCTGCAACAGTTGGATATCCTACCATATGCCACACTCGAAAATCAGTTGCTGGTGGATTAAAAATTTAATATGAAAAAACAAAACTTTAAAAAATTTAATACAGTATGGGAGGATGTTTTTATAAACTCAAAGTAAGGAAGCATTTCTTAAATAAGACACATAAAACAATGACAATTAAAGAAAATATTGATAAATTTGACTCCATGAAAATTATTAACTTTTGTTCATCAAAAAAGAAAGTAAAAAGTGATAAACTGGGAGAAGATATTTGCAACAAATATGCCTAACAAAATATTAATATCTAGAATACATAAAGAATTCTTACAAATCAATAAGAAAGGACAGGGACTTCCCTGGTGGCACAGTGGTTAAGAATCCGCCTGCCAATGCAGGGGACATGGGTTCGAGCCCTGGTCCAGGAAGATCCCATATGCGGCAGAGCAACTAAGCCTGGGCGCCACAACTACTGAGCCCACATGCCACAACCACTGAAGCCCGTGTGCCTAGAGCCCGTGCTCCACAACAGGAGAAGCCACCGCAATGAGAAGCCCGCGCACCGCAACGAAGAGTAGCTCCCGCTTGCCACAACTAGAGAAAGCCCACACGCAGCAACGAAGACCCAACGCAGCCATAAATAAATAAATAAATAAATAAATTTATTAAAAAAAAAGAAAGGACAGGGCTTCCCTGGTGGCGCAGTGGTTGAGAATCTGCCTGCCAATGCAGGGCACACGGGTTCGAGCCCTGGTCTGGGAAGATCCCACATGCCGCGGAGCAACTGGGCCCGTGAGCCACGACTGCTGAGCCTGCGCGTCTGGAGCCTGTGCTCCACAACAAGAGAGGCCGTGACGGTGAGAGGCCCGCGCACCGTGATGAAGAGTGGCCCCCACTTGCCACAACTAGAGAAAGCCCTCGCACAGAAACGAAGACTCAACACAGCCAAAAATAAATAAATAAATAAATTTAAAAAAAAAAAAAAAAAGAAAGGACAAATGACCAAATAGAAAACTGGGCAGGGACTTCCCTGGTGGTGCAGTGGTTGAGAATCCGCCTGCCAGTGCAGGGGACATGGGCTCAGTCCCTGGTCCGGGAAGATCCCACATGCCGCGGAGCAACTAAGTCCATGCACCACAACTACTGAGCCTGTGCTCTAGAGCCCGTGGGCCACAACTACTGAGCCCTCACACCACAACTACTGAAGCTTGCGCGCCTAGAGCCTGTGCTCCGCAACAAGAGAAGCCACTGCAATGAGAAGCCCGCGCACTGCAATGAAGAGTAGACCCCGCCCTCCGCAACTAGAGAAAGCCCGTGAGCAGCAACAAAGACCCAACACAGCCATAAATAAATTAATTAATTAATTAATTTGAAAAAAGAAGAAAGAAAACTGGGCAAAAGACTTGAACTGACATTTTATAGAAAAGAAAAATGAATGGCACATAGCCATGTAAAAAGATGTTCAACCTCATTAATAACCAGAGAAATGCAAATTATGCCACGATTAGATATCATTTAATATCCACTAGGTTGCCAAAAATTAAGAAGTCTGGTAACACCAAATGTTTGTCAGGATGCAGATCACTAGGAACATCTGGTGGAAGTACAGACAGGTATAAACATTTTGAAAAACAATTTGCATCATGTTATAAAGTTTAACATTCACATATTCTTTAAAGCAGCAATTCTACTCCTAGGAATATAGCCTACATATATATATGCATGTATGTTCTTGCATATGTGCACCATGACTATATCTACACAGTTCATAACAGCAAAAAATAAAAATGGAAAAAAAAAACATCCAGCAACAGGTGAATAAAGACAAATGGGGGTTTCCCTGGTGGCGCAGTGGTTGAGAATCTGCCTGCCAATGCAGGGGACATGTGTTCGAGCCCTGGTCTGGGAAGATCCCACATGCTGCGGAGCAACTAGGCCCGTGAGCCACAACTACTGAGCCTGCGCGTCTGGAGCCTGTGCTCCGCAACGAGAGGCCACGATAGTGAGAGGCCCTCGCACCGCGATGAAGAGTGGCCCCCGCTCGCCGCAACTAGAGAAAGCCCTCGCACAGAAACGAAGACCCAACACAGCCAAAAATAAATAAATAAATAAGTTAATTTTTAAAAAAAAGTTAAAAAAAAAAAGACAAATGGTAGTAAATCTAGACAATGAAATATTATGTAGCAGAGAAAATAAATTCACTGTAACTACATGCAACATGAATAAATCTTATAAATACAATGTTGCATTTTTAAAAGTCACAAGACGACTTCAGTATTTCATTTTCATAAAGCTCAAAAACAAGCAGGTATTTGTGTAAACACAAACACAAAATTCAGAATAATACCTATGGAAAGCTTGAGGATGGGAGAGGGAAGGAGCACGCAGGTGGATGGACCACGCAGAGCCCTGGCTAAAACAGACAACTTTCCTTGTTCTCCCCATTTACTGGAAGATGAAATGTTTCCAGTTCACTTTCCATTTAGAGTGCCTCAGCTTTATTTGAGGATCTCACTTCTACTCTCCATGTTATGCCGTCCCATGGGCTTATCTCCTGTCCTGCCACAGTCAATCTTTCTAAACACTTTGTTACTGAGATGACAGTATAGGTTCAACTTCAGCTCCAGCTTACCCCTCTGGTTTTCAGCTCCACTTGGTTTATTCCCTGGGAGTTGCCCTTACTTTCTTTTGAGCTCAGATATGCTTTGGATAGGATGTTTGTGAGAGGTTATCCAACATTCTCTGGTGGATTTTGCCATGGTACATGTTAAATCACTTTTCCAATCTCTTCTCTGAAATTGATCTTCTCCAGTTTTCCATTTCTACTTTGGTTAATTTTGGTCATCATATACTAAAAAGAAATCAGTGATCCCTCTATGTTTTCAGATCTGCTGCCAAACACATGTATGTATTGACTTATAATTCTTTCACTATATGTTACACACAAGTTTGTCTCATTTCTGCTTATGAATTTTACCAATTTTTGTTGTTTTCTACTTTTTTCCTTTAGTCTAGTAAAGGGTTTATCTAATTTATAGTTATTTTCAAAGAATAAGCTTTTGGATTTTTACCCTATCTACCACCATTTTTGTTTCCCAATTTATTGTTAGCTTTTATTTTTCTTAATTGCTTTTTCCTAGTTCTTCTGCTTTCTTCCATTGTCTTTTTCTAATATTTTTAGGTAAGTACTTAGTTTCTTTATTTTTCATGGTCCTTTTTAAAATGAAGACATTTAAGGCCATGAATTTTCCTCTGAGAATATATATTTTTGTATGAACTACACCTTGCTTTCTAAGTTTTCAATTTTCTTTTTTGCTTTGATCCAAAGATTACTTAGAAATGTGGGGTTTATTTGATATCAAAGTAGATGAGTCACCTTTATATTATTTATTTCAAATTTTATTTAAGTTTTATCAATGAGTATAACCAATAAAGGAACTACTTTTAAAATTCTGCTTCGAATTTCTTTTTGGACCAACTCATGATTGACAGTGTAAATGTTTCCTTACTCCCCTGTCTTTACCCTCACAAAATAGTATACTTACCAATACACATATAGCTATTAACTTGTTTATTTATTATGTTATTCAAGTCCTCTATGTATCAGACAGGAATAACGCTCAGCTGCTAGAAAGAGAATCAATACAACAGTAGCTTCAACAAGCTAATGGTTTATTTTCTCTCTCTCTCCCTCTGTCTCTCTGTCTCTGTCTCTGTCTCCCTCTCTCTCTCTCTCACACACACACTCACACACACACACACACACACACACACACACACACACACACACAGCAAATTTGACAAGAGATAGCCCAGGACTGATATGGCATCTCTATGAATTTATTAATGCTCTGGGTTCCTTCTATCTTTCTGCTTTGCAATTTTTAGTGCCACCATCCATCCTCAAAGTTGCTTCATGGCCAAAAGGTGGCTGTTACAGTTTCAACCATAACATCCAGTATTCCAGGCAGAAGAAGGAGGGGAGGGAAGGGGCAAAAAAGATCTTATAGTTAAGTCAGCCTTCTCTAAAGAGCTTTCCTAGAACCCCCACTCAATGATTTCTGTTTATAGATCAGTGACCACCCCTACTTTATGTATTTAGCTGTTATATTGTTTACTGCATATAGGTTTGTGTTTATTATAGCCTTGCCCCTTATAATTACATAATGTCCTTCTTCTCCTCTTTGGTTCTTTTAATTTTAAATTCCTCTGGCATTCTTTTTATTTGTATTTGCATGATTTTTTTGCTCATATCCTTAATTTCAATCTTTATCATTTTAAGTGTATTTTTAATCTACTGGACAGTCTCTATATTTTAATGGGATAAGTCAGTCCATTCAAATATAACATTAAGTCTGATGTGCTTGATTCTGTGTTTTGCATGTAGCTTTATATTTACTATTTATTTTGTATTGCTGCTTGCTATTTGTCCTTTCTTCTAATACACATATTTCTTTACTATCTATTTAAAATAAGACATCAAATGTTGTCTCCATCAAAATGCTCCATTTCCTCCCCCATTTTTCCCCATCCCAGTAAGATGAAACAGTTAGTATACTTTCACTCTACTCTACGCTCTTCTGCCTATCCTCTGAAAGGCCTTCATTTCGTCTCACCTCATATCTTTCAACCTAACCCCTACATTTTATGCTGGAACAATTCAATATACATTTTTTAAAAAATTGAAGCTCAACCCATATCTCCCACCTTGTACAATAGTTAAATTGAAGTGGATGATAGAGGTAAACCTAAAAGCTAAAAATATAAAAATTCTAGAAGATAACACAGGAAAAAAGGTTTTGCCACCTTGGTGTAAGCAAAGATTTTTTAGGTAGGAAACACAAAGCACAATCTATAAAGTATAAATAAATAAATAAATTGGACTTCATCAAAATTAAAAACCACTGCTCTTCAAAAGACATATTAAAATAGTGAAAAGATAAGCTACAGACTGGGAGAAAATATTTCCAAAACACATATCTAGCAGAGAACATGTATCCAGAATAATAAGAGAAATAAACAACATATTTTTAAGATGGGGAAAAGATTTTGGAGCACTTTACCAAAAAGATACACAAGTGGGTAATAAACACGTGAACTCAATGTAACTGCTTATCAGAGAAATACAAATTAAAACCCAAATGTGATATCACTACACACCTATTAGAATGGCTATTTTTTTAAATAACAATACCAAGTGCTGGCAAAAATGCTGAGCAACAGGCAGTGCTGATAGAAATGCAAAATAGTACAGCCATTTTTGAAAATAGGTTGGCAATTTCTTATAAAGTTAAGTACACACTTACCATATGACCCAGCAATCCCACTCCTGAGTATTTACTGGAGAGAAATAAAAAACTATATTCATACTAATATCTCCATGCAAATGTTTATACCATGTTTACTCATAATCCCCCCAAACAGGAAACAATGTAAATGGAAATCTAAATGGCCTCCAAATAGCGAATGGGTAAACAAACTGTGGTACATGTGCATATGCACATAATGTAATACTACTCATCAATACAAAGTAAGGAACTAGTACTAATACATGCAATATCAAATGCATTTTGCTAAGTGCAAAAATTCAGACTCAAAATTCAGACTCAGGCTGCATACATATTGTATGATTCCATTAATATGACATTCTGGAAAGGGTAAAACTATAGGGAAAGAAAACATGTCAGAGTGCTTGCCAGAGGCTGGGTGTGAGAGGCAGAGATTATAGTTACAGGACTGTAACCATTTGTCAAAACTCATAGAAAGAACCATACATTGAAAAGAGTAAATTGTATTTTATGTAAAGTAAATTCAGTAATAAAAACAACCCAAAGAAACAAAATAACCCAATTTTGCTCTCTGTGGTTAACTCATAATCAACACAGTGATACAGCACAAAGTTCATTCCTTCCAAGTAATCTAATGAATACAACCCATAAGAGACTCAAGTATGGGATGTGGTTCTGCCAGAACCATAACAAGCCAACTAGGGATTGAAATTCCTACTCAAACTTGGGTGGGACCAGGGCCAGTAATGCATTCTTCAGGAATTTAACTGCTTGAGATTAACCCTTTTCTAGTGGCCAGTAATACCAGCAGTTCTCATTTTGCATGTCCAATCAGCACCTGCTGTCAGCAGCAATCTGACTTGGGGACAGGGCTCAGTCAAGCTTGTCTTCCCAGAGTTCAGTTTTCAGAACAGTTTTGTTTTTCCTAATTCTACATCTTCCCTTTGCCTTTCTGACTCATGACATCTTTCACCTTGGTTGGCTCCGGCTGTGCATGCACGAGGAGCACATTGTGACGTGGCAGGATGGGAAGGTGGGGGGTCTCAGAAGTCTGGCTGGATTTCCTCCCCCTCCTCTCCTCTCCTGTGTGCCCAGTGCTAGAACTACTATTGCATCATGAACACAACAGATTCCCATCCCGTCCAATACTGTCCATTTCATACCCCTCCGATCTTTTCCAAGCTTCACTTCCCCACCTTCTATTAAAGGGACAGTCCAAATTCTCTACTCACCAGCTCACATACCTCAGCCTCAAGCCAAGATTTTAAAACATTCTAAGAGGAAGAAAGCGAAAGAAAAGCAAACAAACTATTCCTTTCCCAAGACACCCCAGTCTCCGTTGCATCCCACTCCAGCAGGATCATCTTCTCCCTTAAATAAAGTCATGTCTGAAGTAAAAGAAAGTGCTTCATTTTAAAAAGTTACACTTATTTTAATCCTTTAGGTAAATTGTCTCAAGGCCATTTCAGTTCAGTATACTTGGAGAGCACAGATCATCATGGAAATGCTGAAACAGAGATCAATTGCTCACACCTATTAAAAGCCCAAACATTGTCTTATCTCCCCGCCCAAGACTAAGGCATACACTCATTTGTCTTTGAAGGAAAATGTCACAAATTGTCTTTTGTGCTATTAACCAATGGAAGTTTTATGCCTTATTTACATGTACGTTTTTTGGGGTGGAGGGTCACATTCCATGAAGAAAATCATTTCTGAATTCTTGTCCTCTGACCATCACTTAAAAACTAAAGAATTCACTTACATAAATCACAGAGCTCAAAGATTCCAACTGCCTTTAAAGCATTCTTTAAAAGAATTACTTCTAACAAAAAAATTTTTAACTTGAAGTCCATTTCCTCCTTAGCCACTTTTGCAGGGAAAGTTAATAAAAACAAAAATTTTAAAACTCTATTCAGTGTCCAACTAGAGGGGTGGGATAGGGAGGGTGAGAGGGAGACGCAAGAGGGAGGAGATATGGGGATATATGTATATGTATAGCTGATTCACTTTGTGATACAGCAGAAACTAACACACCATTGTAAAGCAATTATACTCCAATAAAGATGTTAAAAAAAAGATGTTTAAAAAAAAACTCTATTGATATTACTATTATCCCCTCCTGCATTTACAACTTCAGATATTGATTGAAATCCCCTTGTTTTGTAATCTCTGTATTTCACAGCATTTCTACAAGGAGAGTTAGCTCCATGAAAGTTAAAGCTTTTTCTTTTCTGCTGTCACCACTTCCCACTTCTAAAAGCCCTGTTTGCAATCAAATCCCTGCCTGAAAAGTCAGCAACTGTTCATTTGTTAGGGTCTCAAGGTGGTCCTCAAGACATCCCTAATTCCCTATCAGAACTTGGGGTATCCAGTTGAGACACCTATTCAGGCCTCTGCCTGAATATCAAGGCTTTCCTTTCCTTCAGGGTTCCAACTCTCTTTTGCTGTTAAAAAAGAGAAATAAGAAAGAAAATCGACTAAAACAAAAAAAAAGAGGGCAGAAGCGTCGTTTACTGCTATGTTCCCAGAACAGGAAAGAACTACAAATATATGGTAAACAGCACTAATGGCCACCACAGCATGGGAGCAGATGCAGCCTAAATTGCCATGGCTCTTCCCTTGTTTCTAAGTTCCAGCTGCGGGTGCAGCTGCTGGCGGCACTTTCCCTGCAGGTAGGGTCCCCCAGATCAGGGAAAGTAGCTGTAGAGTTGCTACACCACTGCCCTTCTATTCTCAAGCTCACATCACCTTCTGGACAATTTGTATAATCTGGTGCTTTCCTTTAAGGCAATGTCTACAAATGATGAGCTCTCGTGGTTCTTGACTGGAACTTGGCACCTGCCAGGAGCACAGTCAGTGCCCCGGTGTCCCTGGGCAATACTTCATCCCCCAGCTTTCTGGTGTCCTGGAAAGACAACTTCCCCTTGGTGACTCTTCCAATCACCCAGTTGGAAGCTTGGTGACCTCCTTCAATCTATGGATTCTGGTCACTCTCTCATTTCTTTACTGTGGACTCTCCTCTACCTGTTCCTTTTTCTCCTCCTAGAACTTCTAATAATTTGCACATTATATCTCCTGTATCAGGCTTCCCTGGTGGCGCAGTGGTTAAGAATCCGCCTGCCAATGCAGGGGACACGGGTTCGAGCCCTGGTCCGGGAAGATCCCACATGCCGCGGAGCAACTAAGCCCGTGCACCACAACTACTGAGCCTGCGCTCTAGAGGCTGCGAGCCACAACTACTGAAGCCTGCGAGCCACAACTACTGAGCCTGCGCTCTAAAGCCCGTGCTCTGCAACAAGAGAAGCCACCGCAATGAGAAGCCCCCGCTCACTGCAACTAGAGAAAGCCCTTGCGCAGCAACGAAGACCCAACACAGCCACAAATTAATTAATTAATTAATTAATTAAACTCCTGTATCTGTCCTCCAAATGTTTCTTTCTTTTCTCTCATGATTTCCATCTCTCTCTATTTTTGTGTGCTTTGAGTTGATGTTCCAGGCCACAAATTTGGATCTCAACAGGGACTGTTCTCTCCTTTAATTCACTGACTGTACTGTTTAGTTGGGAAATCAACTTGTATAGCTTCAGACTTCTCCTATGTTCTGCTCTTGAATCTCCTCAAATGCTCTTGCTATTTTCTATTCAAGTTGTCCTGTTTCCTCCAGCAGGTCTTTTATTGGGATGTGTCCTGATGGATCTTCCTCTATGGCTGCTAGGCCCCTGGGCTGGTAGTTATTTTATTGTTGTTGTCCCCTCTCTGGGGCTCAGTTCTAGATTCTAGAGAGCCTTAAATTGAAGCAGTCCTCCGGGTGGAGGCAGGTGAGAAAGACGCAGACTCCCCGGTCAAGAATTCGGAAGCAGACAGATTGCCAGTGCCCTGCGAGCAGCCACTGAAGATTTCTGCCTTTGGCTCTGACCACCAAGCTTCTCCCAGGATGCACAGTGTCCTCCCCCTCAGCCCATGGCTCCTGGACGCTGGTCTCTAGGCATTTCTGCAGCCCATGGAAGGGAAAGTCCTATACCAGTTCTCTCCACTGGAGCTCCCACAGAGCCCAAATCTTCACTTGCACCCAAGAGCTGGTGGTCTCAGCATCTGTTTACCTCAAGAGAAGTAGAGAGACATATGATCCAGCAATCTCACTCCTGGGCATATATCTGGAGAAAACCATAATTCGAAAAGATGCATGCACCCCAATGTTCACTGCAGCACTATTTACAATAGCCAAGACATGGAAGCAACCTAAATGTCCATGGAAGAGGAATGGATAAAGAAGATGGGGTACATATATACAATGGAATATTACTCAGCCATTAAAAAGAATGAAATAATGCCATTTGCAGCAACATGGGTGGACCTAGGGATTATCATTTTAAGTGAAGTAAGTCAGACAAAGACAAATATCATATGATATCACTTATATGTGGAGTCTAAAAAAATGATACAAATGAACTTATTTACAAAACAGAAACAGACTCACAGACTTAGAAGACAAACTTATGATTACCAAAGGGGAAAGGTGGGGGGGAGGGATAAATTAGGAGTTTGGGATTAGCAGATACACACTACTGTATATAAAATAGATAATCAACAAGGACCTACTACATAGCACAGGGAACTCTAAAAACACTCTGTAATAACCTACATGGGGAAAGAAACTGAAAAAGAATGGATATATGTATATGCATAACTGAATCACTTTGCTGTACACCTGAAACTAACACAACATTGTAAATCAACTATACTCCAATATAAAATAAAAATTAAATTAAAAAAAAAAGAGAGAAGTAGAGAGATAGGAATTGGGACCTATATTCCAAAGTCTCCCTCTCCACTCCCAGGACTTTGTAACTCCACTAATATTAGGGAATGTGTTATTTCAAGCTATAAATTGACTTTCAATTTGAAAACTCTGCCCAATTTTCTGCTAGGTTTAGTGCAAGCATTTTCAGAAATTCATTATGGTAAAGAAGCCTCTGATTTTAAAAACTACAAGATTTGTAACATTTTTGGTGCTCTTCACAGTCTTATCACAAGTCCTGTCAGTGATCAGATTTACACCAGCCCCAAACCCTAGTGCTGAAGAATTAATTTCTCCTGAATAATTAATTGGTCAGTTTCCAAGAATAATAATAGCGTGCTTAAAATGTAGCTTGTTATTTTCTTTCTTACAAGACAAGATCACCATTTACTTGGAGAAAGTAGCATTTTCAAATACACATCTTTCAAGCCAAACTGATTTTCATTTCCTTTTTTAATCATATTGTATTTTGGTCAGCATCCATAAATCAGATTTCATGTACTAAAAGAACCCAGCAAATAGCAATCAGTTCTACAGTAAGGTCTTACAAACTGCATTCTCATATAAACTGTGATTCTCAGGTCACACCAACCTAGGTGTAAAAAGAGAATCACAATGGCAGTTGCATATTAGCGTTTCTCTGACCATGCTCCTGTACAATTATGAGAAAATGGTGGCCTCTTCAGCTTCTCAAAAATACTTCTGGTGAGTACCCTGGCTGTGCCTCCTGTGTTCTCTTAGAACTAGCCTTCTTGGCTCCTGAGACATTTATATTTCCTTCTCCTGTACTTATATCTCCTATCACTAAAACTATGCTACCACTGCCAACTGGAAACATTACTGCTAATATCTCTGCCCTCCCATTAGGCCAGTGATGCTCGGGCCCATTGCTAAAGGTCCTGTGACAAGCGAACTGAAGACGCGACTCCCATCACTGCTAAAACAGCCAGTGTTATGTCCATCGCTTGAAAAAATCTTGGGCTCAATGCAGTTGACAGCTTTCATCCTCAGTAGTCCAGCTCTATGAGCTCTTTTACTGCTTCTCTTATATCTAGAATTCTGGCATGATGCCCAGGGTGCTAGAGTCAGGAAACAATCTGAGTTACTAATACCGCACTAAGAATCAGTCCTGTCCCATGGTGGCCTCAGTCCTTGGACCACATTTGCTTGATCTCTCTACTCCAACTCTTAAGTTTTTCCTAATAGGCTTCGCATCTCTCATGAAAAACAGACTAACGGTGGGCCTTCCTCCCATCAGTTTTCTGGACGTGCCTCAATTCCAGCTGTGAAAATACCTTAGACTCATACCAGTGCATCTGGATCCCACTCATTGAATAATTACAGCTGCTACTAATGAAATGTAAATACTTTGTTTGTCATGTAACAATTTTTTCCTCCAACGTTCCCTTAATTTTTCAATGAGTTCTTTTTTTTTTTTAATTTATTTTATTTATTTTTACTTTTGGCTGCGTTGGGTCTTCGTTGTGGTGCGCGGGCTTCTCACTGCAGTGGCTTCTACTGCGGAGCACGGCGCGCGGGCTTCAGTAGTTACTAGTGGCGCACGGGCTTAGCTGCTCCGCGGCATGTGGGATCTGCCTGGGCCAGGGCTCGAACCTGTGTCCCCTGCATTGGCAGGCGGATTCTTAACCACTGCACCACCAGGGAAGCCCTCAATGAGTTTTTAATGTTGGGATAATTTTCAATTCACAGAAAAGTTACCAAGCTAATACAGAGTTCTCATATACCCTAGGGTGCCAAGTTCCCCTAGGGTATCACAGTACCTTGTTACATTTGTCACAAGTAACAAACCAACTTCTGCACGTAATTATTAACTAAACTACAAACTTTATTCAGATTCCACTAGTTTTCCCACTCTACCTCCCTTTTTTCTCTCCCAGGAGCCAATCCAGAATACCACATGGCATTTTGTCATCATGTCTTTTTAATCTCCTTTTGTCTGTTAACATCCCTCAGTCTTTCCTTGTCCCCTTAATTTTTAAATGGTTGAAATATTTTCATGTCAGTTCTAAGAAGAGTCTGAGCCCTGCTCTGCCTAGATACTAAAGGTTATGGAAAATATTTCTTCCCATTAATTCTGAAAAGGCAGGTTTGTCAAAAAGAAAGGAGCAAGAAAGCTCTAGAGTGTTGCTTTATAATATAACAATCACAGATTACATTTCTGAGGTTGGGCTTTCCTCTACTCCTTCAAAACAGGCAACCTTTTCATGGAGGCCAGGAACAAAAATCTCTACACTTTACACACACCCTCTGCTTGGTTGACTAGTTTGCAACTGTGAGCCAGGGTTTCCCCAGCTATTACTGTTCCACCATCAACACCATGGACGCCAAGTGCGGCACTCGCTGCTAGCTACATACCCAACACCACTCACATCTTCCTCTTCCAAAAGAAACCCAGTTTTGTTTACCGCAGCAATGTGTCTGGCTAAAAAAATGGCAAGCTTCAGGCTTCCTTGCAGCTCTATGTGGCCAGGCAACATCATCCTGGCCAATGAGATGTAAGCAGAAGTGTACTAGATGGGGCTTCTGAGAAAGCTATTATTTTTCTTATTTTTTAAAAAAAAGGAAAAAAACGAGCAGCTGGCATATGCCTCGTGCCCTCTATTCTTCTCTCTTTTCCCTGCATAAAATGTGATCTCAAGGCCTGGAGGAGGAGCAGTCAACTTGCAAGCATGGGGACATCAAGGACAGTAAGGGGGAAGCAGAAAGAGCTCCTGTATCAGTTCCACACGGCCTGTCTCCAGACTTTTTATTACATGTGATAATGAATAAAATAAAAATAAAACCCTTTAATTAGGTCAATATTTGTCAGGTTTAAGTGATATGTAATCTAACGTAATCATACTGATAAACGAAGCCACACTTGCAACACGCACTGACCCAGTACTGCAGTAGACAGTGACCCTCAGTCACCACTTTAAATCATCTCTGAGAAATCGAGAGGATGAGAAGAATGCCAGGAGATTTGAGACAGACAATATTCCACATTTCAAAAAGGACATATGAACCTCCAAACTTAGTCAGTTCCCGGCAGGACTCTAAACACGACTCTTACTAAACAAATTCACACTTCTGAAGGACTTTGCTTACTGCCTTTCAGGTGGAAGTTCACTTGACTTTGGCAGCTCATCGAGCCCAAATGAATGATCAAACCAAGGTCCACTGTAGCTTAGAAACGTTTCTCTGCCCTAGTATTAAAAGCCCTTCTTGGAGTGCTCTGTTGATGTCAGGAGGATAAGCCAGTCGTGTATGCTGCTCTGCAGAGTAAGGCGGAGTTTGTGAGTCTGTGGCTGGCGATGGCAAAAGCAAGCAGAGACCCACAGTCCAGCCTTAACATCGTTGATACAACACGTTGTCTGTCGACACTGGTTAAGCTCTTTACACAGATTATCGCATTTGATGCTCACAATGCCCCAATGAGCTGCATTCTATTTATTATCCCCATTTTACAAAAGGAAACTGAACAGAGATCAAGTAACTTGCCCAAGAAGACTGGCTAACAAAGAGCCTCTTCTTTGGAATTCAGAAAACTTGAGCAATCTGTCCTTTGATTGGTTCCCTGTGTGCAGCACTGGGACACTGCTACGACCCCCCCACCCCATGAAGATTGCCTTCTTCTCCTGCTACTGGTCACTGGCACTGAACTCACACAGAATCAACCTTCCCCCACAACTCATGTAACGTATGTATATGACAACTGGCAATCAGCAAAGCTCTAGTCCTCAGTATTTCAACATCAAGACTAATCCTTCCTTTCATTCTTTGAACAGGGTAGGTGTCAATATCACTCTTTCACTGGAGCCAAGCTTACTCCTGCTTTTCCTAGCGGTTACCTATTAGACTGATTTCTTGGTTTTGTACCTCACATTCCATATAGGTTAGGTGCTCCATCAGTTAGAAGTGCATATGGCTGCAGGTTATAGAAAAGCCACCTTAGGAAAGCTTAATCGAATAGAGGTTTCTTTTTCTCACACAAGAAGTCTGGTGGTAGGTGGCTGCTGGCAATGGCTCACTGATACCACTGTGATTCTCTTGGCTAGCCCCTCATGGTTTCCCTAGGTTTCCCTACGCATCACATCCACAATCAAGGCAGGCATTACAGAGGAGGAGGCAACATCAGCCATATTTGTCCCCCTTTCTCAAAAAAGCAAAAGCTTCCCCAGAAACTTCCCAAAAAACTTATGTTTACATCTTATTTGCAAAGAAATATGTCTTGTGGCCACTCTAGCTGCAGGGGGTCTGGAAACGTGCACATTTAGGTTTTCCAGCCTCTAGGGTAGAGGCAGGCAGGGGAGAATGAGGCTGGGAATGGAAGTAGAGTTAACCAACCCAGTGTCTGCCACAGATCGCATGCTTATTGTTCTTAAAGGATAAAGAGAAAATAATGTGATTATCTCATAATGAAGTAGATACTTGAACTGACCTTGAGCATTAGTACTTCCACTTGTGCAGGCTTATTGGTGATGTTTCAGCTATGAACACGAGTCCTGACACTGAACTCCAAGCTACAAGAGAAATTCTAACCCAAACGTTTAACATCAAGCTCTGAAGTGTAGAGAGCTTAGAAGTTATCACTCCCAGCCTTACAACCAGAAAAACATTGAGCCAACAGAAAAGCAATGACTTTTCTTAGACCCAGAGAACGGAGGTCACAGGGCAAACTGCCAGCCCCAAATGTGGAGAGAGGTGAATATAGATAATCACAACAGAGATCTGATTACCTGAGGCAGAAGCCACTGGAGCCAATTATTGGTAGGAATACTTAAATGCTGGTTCTGATGAATTGCTTGAGGCTGAGTGTGGACTAGCTGAAGAGTTGAAAACTCCTGGGGGACGAATCTTGGGGGAAGGCCTACATTTTCATGGGTTTTGCCTCCAGGTACCACCCCCCCTCCAGGTTCTCAGAGTGAAGTTCAGAGAAAAATTCCCTGTTGTGTGCAGGAGGATGGAAAGCACAACCATTTTGAAATACACCCAGTGTTCTCCATAACAAAGGCCTGCCCTCCAAGGGAAATTACCTTACCAGAGCCCTTTCCTAACCTGGGGGAGGAGCTATGAGCCAGTGTAGTCCCCTCTAACCTTTCTGTGTCACTTAAAGGGAGAAAAAAAAAGCTAAGAAGTGCTTCTGAAGATCATAGCCCAGGGACTCATGAGAAACCACACAAGCAAGAAGAATGAAGCAAAATATTTAAAGTGTTGAAAGGGGGGGAAAAACTAGTATCCTGGATCCAGTGAAATTATCCTTCAAAGGTGATGAAGAAATAAAGACCTTTTCAGCCAAAGATTGAGAGAAATGTTTAAAAAAAAGTTACAAGTTCTTCAGACAGAAGGAAAATGACACAGGTCAGAAACTCAAATCTCCATAAAGAAAGAAAGAGTTTTGGAAAGGGATAAATGAAGATAAAATAAACTTTTATTTTTTCTTAATCTTAATTGATCTAATAGACCTATCTTTTCAAATCACTAATAGCAACAATGCATTGGTGATTATGGTATATGGATAAGTGAAATTAAATGGCAGGAGAGACAGAAGTGAATGGGAATACTCTTTAATAAGGTACCTGCACTACACATAAAGCAGTATAGTGTTATTTGAAAGTAAACTTAAATTAGCTGTAAATATATATTGCAAATTCTAGGGAAAGCACTAAAATTTTTTAAAAGAAGTATAACTGATATCCTAAGAGAGGAGAAAACATACAATCATATAAATTGCTCAATTAAAGCCAGAGAAGACAGAAAAAGAGAGGAAGATTAGTGAATAGAAGAGTTACAAAATGGTATATTAATGCAACTATATGAATAATCACTTTAAATGTGAATGGTCTAAATACATGAATTAAAAGATGGAGACTAACAAAGTAGATTTAAAAAGAAGATACAACTATACATTGTTTAAAAAAAACTCACTTTAAATATAATGACACAGCTAGGGGGACTTCCCTGGTGGTCCAGTGGTTAAGAATCCACCTTCCAATGCAGGGGACACGGGTTCGAGCCCTGGTCGGGGAACTAAGATCCCACATGCCACGGGGCAACAAAGCCCGTGCGCCGCAACCACTGAGCATGCATGCCACAACTAGAGAGCCCATGAGCCACAACTACTGAGCCCATGCACTCTGGAGCCCACGCGCCACAACTAGAGAGAAGCCCGTGCACCGCAACAAAGAGCGCATGCGCCACAACGAAAAGATCCAGCGTGCTGCAACTAACACCCAACACAGCCAAAAATAAATAAATAAATAAATAAATAAAAGACACAACTAGATTAAAAGTAAAGGGGTGAAGAGATATATACCATGCTAACACGAATCAAAGGCAAGCTGGATTATCTATGTTAATTTCAGATAAAGCAGGCTTCAGAGCAAGGAACATTATCAGAGATAAAGAAGAGCATTGCATAATGATAAAGAAGTCAATTCTCCAAGAAGACATAAAATTTCTTAATGTATATGCAGCCAACAAGAGTGTCAACATATGTGAGGCAAAAGCTGACAGATCTACAAGGAGAAATAGATCCATTGTTATATTAGGAGATTTCAACACCCTTCTGTCAGTAACTGATAGATTGAGCAGGCAGAAAATCAGTAAGGATATAGTGGAACTGAACAGATCCATCAATCTACTTGATCTAATTGACAGCTATAGACTATTTCAGCCAACAATAGGATACACATTCTTCTCAAGTTCACATGGAACATTCACCAAGAATGGTCCAAAAACATACCATAACAAATTTGAAATAGCAGAAATCATACAATGTCTTCTCTCAGACCACAATGGAATTAAACTAGAAATCAACAACAGAAAGATAACTGTGAAATCCCCAAATATTTGGAGATTAAACAACACACCTCTAAATAACACATGGGTAAAAGGAGAAGTTTCAAGAGAAATTTTGAAATATTTTGAACTAAATTTAAAAAATACAATTTATCAAAATTTATGGGATACAGCAAAAGCAGTGGTTAGAGGGAGATTTATATACCAGCAACGAACAATTGGAATTTGAAATTAAAAATACAACACCACTTACAGGAGCACCAAAAAAAATGAGATACTTAGGCATAAATCTTACAAAATATGTACAGTATCTATATGAGGAACACTACAAAACCTTGAAGACAGAAATCAAAGAAGATCTAAGAATGATTAGACATCCATATGCATTTTATTTTATGCATATAAAAAATAAAATAAATAAGCCTAGACACAGACCTTATACATTTCACAAAAATTAACTCAAAATGGATCACAGACGTAAATGTAAAACACAAAACTATAAACTTCTAGAAGATGACAAGGGAGAAGATCTAGGTGAACTTAGGTTTGGTGATGACTTTTGGGGTACAATGCCAAAAGCATGATCCATGAAAGAAAAAAATTGATTAAGCTGGACTTTTTAATTAAAAACCTCTACTCTGTGAAAGACTGTTAAGTGAATGAAAAGACAAGCCACAGACTGGGAGAAAATATCTGCAAAACACAATCTGATAAAGAGCTGGTATCCAAAATATACAAAGGACTATTAATACTCACCAATAAGAAAACAACCTAATTTTAAAATGGGCAAAAGATCTGAACAGAGACCTTCTCAAAGAATATATACAGATGGCAATAAGCATATGAAAAGATGCTCGGCATCATAAGTCATTAGGGAATTGCGAATTAAAACAACGATGAGATTCCACTGCACACCTATTAGAATGGCCAAAATCCAGAACACTGACAGCACCAAAAGTTGGGTTGGGCTGGCAAGGATGTGGAGCAACAGGAACTCTCATTCATCGCTGGTGGGAATGCAAAATGGTTCAGCCACTGTGGAAGACAGTTTGGCGGTTTCTTAGAAAACTAAACATACTCTTACCACGGGATCCAGCAATCACACTCCTAGGTATTTACCCATATGAGTTGAACACTTATGTCCATACAAAAACCTGCACATGGATGCTTATAGCAGCTCTATTCATAATTGCCAAAACTTGGAAGCAATCAAGATGTCTTTCCGTAGGCAAATGGATAAATAAGCTGTGATACATCCAGACAACAGAATATTATTCTTCCCTAACAAGAAATGAGCTATCGAACCATGAAAAGACATGGAGGAACCTTAAATGCTATCGCTAAGTGAAAGAAACCAATGTGAAAAGGCCCCATACTGGATGATTCCAACTCTATGACTCTGGAAAAGACAAATCTATGGAGACAGTAAAAAGATCAGTGGTTGCCTAGGGTTAGGGGGTCGAGCTGATGAATAAATAGGTGGAGCCCAGGGAATTTTTAGGGTGGTGGAACTATTCTATATGATACTATAATGGGGGGTGCATGACATTATGCATTTGTCAAAACCCATACACTATACAACACAAAGAGTGAACCTTAATGTAAACTAATGTATGGACTTTGGCTAATAAAATATATCAATTTGGCTCATCAATGATAGCAAATAAACCACAGTAATGCAAGATGTGAACAACAGAGGAAACTGGGAGGGAGATATCAGGGAACTGATATGCCAACTCTCTACTATCTGCTTGATATTCCTGTAAATCTAAAACTGTTCTAAAACATAAAGACTATTATTTAATTTTTTTTCTAATATCTAGTTCAAAGGAGACGTCAAAGCGAAGTGAGATTGTCAGAGAATGTGTCATGAAAGAAGTGAGGCTTTAGCTGGCTCCAAGCGGGTACATAAGATTTCTAGAGTTGGAAAGGGCAAAGGGCATTTTAGTTGGGATTGAGGCATGAAAAAGATTCAAAGGGCTCAAATTTCGAAGGAGCAGGAAATAACACAGAATAAATCAATGCAAAGACAACAGGCAACAATTTAATGGAAGCTAGGGGCCAAGGCAAGTCTAGAGGTTCTGAAGCATCATTCCAATATCAGATAAATATAAGCACGAGAACAGATTTGACCCAAGCTGCATCCTCAACACATATTCATTCATTTATTCATTCATTTCATAAATCAGTAGGCACCTGCTATGTTCCAAACACTGTGGTAGGCACTGGGGACAAGCAGTGAATAAAAGAAACAAAAATCTCTGTTCTCACTGAGCTTATATTCTAGTGATAGGAGACAGACAGAACTTACCTGATGTTTTCAAGAAACAGCAAAGAAGCCAGTATGGCTGGAATGGAGTGAAGGGAGGAGGTAGAAGGTGAGATCAAGGAGATAACAGAGGCCAGTGGGTGAAGGGCACTGAGGCCAGAATTAATAAGGACTTTGGCCTTTACCCTGAGGCATTTAGGGTACAATTGGAAGGTTTTGAATAGCAGAGTGACTTGATTGACACCTGAATAGAGTCTGTCTCTGTGTTGAGAATAGACAGAGGATAAGAGTGGCTGCAGGGAAACCAGTGAAATTGTTACAATAATCCAGGTAAAAGAGGATAGGGACTTGGACCATGGTTTTAGCAGCACAAGTGGTGAGAACTAGATTGTGGACTCTGAAAGGATTTGTTGATGGATTCAACGTGTGAGAGAAAGAGAAGGCCAAAATGACCCAGTTTTAGGCCTGAGCAACCACCCTGAAGAAGGGGTTGCCAGTGAGAGAGAGAGAGAGAGAAGAATGTGGGAGGAACAAGCTCATGAGCGGGGCTGAGCCTGTGTCTGAATTCAGCTGAGCTGAGACTCAGAGTTAAGTGGGCAAGACTAAATCATAGCACATACAGGTAGTGAGGATAGGCATGCATTCATTCATCCAACATTTCCTAAAATCAACCACTTTGAATGTGCCAGGGACACAAAGATAAATAAGACGTCTCTCTTGCCCGTAAGGAACTAACAGTCCAACGAGGAAAACAGAAATATAAATAAGCGATGCTAGTACATTAAGCATCATGGGTGAGGTGTTCAACATTTACCGAGTCCCTGCTATATGCCAAGCAGTATGGTGAGGAAGCAGGAGGTGTGTACAAAGTTCTTTAAGAGCACAAAAGAAATTCTTGCAAAGGTTTGTAAAGACATTCACAAGGATTTTCACCACAGTGTGACATCAGGGAGTTGGCAGTAACCTAGACGCCCATCACTAGGGAAATCACAGCAATGTGGATATAGCTCAAGAACGCAGTGCTGAGTGAAAACAGTGGGAAATAGAGATTTACAGTCCAGTACCATCTTTGTAAATGTAAAAGGCATACACAAAACACCGCATGTCTTAAATGATCAAGGATCTATATCAAACATATTGCAGCTTGTGTCTAGAAGAAGAATGAGAGTGGGTATTGAGAAAGACGAGGACAAATAATTTAAACAATGTAAAATAATATAAATAAGAGAGGGGCCTTGCAGGGACTGATGATGACAATGTGCTGAGAATTGAGGAGCAAAGTTAACTCTCTGCACCTGAGATACAAATAACAAGCTAATGGGAATCCAGCCAATAACCCTAACGAGAAGGATATTTCAGGGGGCCAAGAAGCATGGGGAGACATGAAGGCATGAAAGTGCATCAGCGGTTCAGGGGACACCACCAGGTTTAGTGCAGCTTGTAGTGGTTATGAAGAGCTGGTAATATTTGAATATTTGAACAACACCCTACACGTGGAAGGTATAACCATTCTAATCAATCTGTCCCCCTTTACTACATTGGGGTTAAAGCTCATGCTCTGCTCTGCTTCTGTGCAGCCAACTGGTGAGATTCTCTTGCAGCCTCATTGGAATCTTTGCATCTTGTGACTACTCCAGAAACCCTAGTTCAATAGATCATCCCTGTTTACCATAGCCTCAAGGAATGTGGCCCTTGATCTGAGGCTTTCATGCTGGAGTTCCACCAGCAGCAATGCTGCTGCTCTGGCTAGGAGTGAGGTGGGAAGGGAACTGGAGGCCCAAGGATGCCTCACATTCTGGGGCACCTGCCTGGGGCGGTTCAACCCGCCCCCACCAACTCAGTGCTGCCAGTTAACTCTCACTGGTCACATTCCAGCTGGAGTCATTTCCCAGCTCTGACCAATGTCTCACTAGCACTCAGCATGGTGTCTGGCATACGGTAGGGGCTCAATAAACTTCTCAGTTGAATACAAGCCTTCCAAAGGAAACCTAGGTCAAGGTGGATACAAGCAGGATGCAGAAGCAGGAATGAGAAAGAACTGGGGTTTGCTGTACTATGGAGGGTAAAGGGAAAGAGCTGCAAGAAAACAGGTGCACGGGCCCTTGTAGACAGGTCGCCTCTGGTGCAGGGTGGGCATACAGTAGGCGTGAAGTAGTAGGGAAATAAACTAAAGAAATTAACAAGTGTTTAACACATTTTTTTTACGTATGTCAAGTAAAAGTATGAAACTGAATCGAGGGAAGGGAAGTATGCGGGTCAGTGCTGGGTCTGTGGAAGGACTAACACTTCCAGAGGTCCTGACACACTCCACTGCCCCTCCGAGGACACAGGATGCATCCACAGGACGGCCCAAAATCTCTTGGGGGAGGGCGTTACTCTCACCTTCAGCCTCTAAGGGTCACACAAGCCTGAGTCACCGCGGTTGCCACTGTCACTAGTTCAAAGTCTTCTTCAATCTAATTCTTCACCTTCATTCTTGTCCCCCACTCCACCTCCAGCTCAATTAGGCTCTGCCCCACTTAAAAAAAACAAAAAACAAAACACCTCCAACCCAAGCCAGCCCGGACGTGGATAAGTGAACACACTAGTTTGCTACGGGAGGCCCTTTCCCACGCCTCGGCTTGCCCCCGCTAAAGGAATGGGCGCTCTGGTCCTCGCCAGGCGACGCGAAGCGGCGCGACCTCGGCCACCGGCGCGACCTGTCTCCACCCTTCCCGCCTTCCCGCCCGCCGCCGAGCCCGCGTACGCCGAGCCCGCGCGCCTTACGTTCGGCCCGGCCCCCCCGGCCCGTCCCCAGCAGCGCGCAGGCGCGCGCTCCTGGGTCCGCCAGGGGAAGGAGGGGGGGGCCGAGGGGCCGAACCCTTTGGGGAAGAGGCGGCGTCGGTCATGTGACGCGGTTTCACTGTTTACACGCGGAGCGGTTGGAGCTTTCGGCCTCAGTCAGGCGCTCCGCTCCGTTTCGGTTTCACTTCCGGTGAGGGGCCGCCTCGGAGCGGGCGGTGAGCCGACGGCGAGCGCAGGCGGCGGCGGTGACTGCGGCGCCGCTGCCGGGGGGCGTGCAGCAGCGCGGCGGCAGCGGCGGCTGGGCCTCCAGCGCCCGCAGCCCACCTCTCAGGGGCGGGCTCCCGGAGCGATCAGGGCGGACGAGAAGATGGAGGAGCTGGTGGTGGAAGTGCGGGGCTCCAATGGCGCTTTCTACAAGGTACTTGGCTCCAGGGCAGGCCCCATCTTCGCCCTTCTTTCCCTCCCTTTTCTTTTTAGCCTCGGCCGGAGGCAGGCCTGGGGCCCTCTTCCCGAACGCCGCGCCCGGGGTCAGGGCGCGCTCGGCGGGATGTTGTTTGGGAGGGAGGGAAGGACCGGACTTCGGGCCTGTAGGAAGCCCCTTGAGCCCCGCTGCCTCTCCTGTATGAGGCCCCGGCGCCTGTCGGAATGAGAAGCGGGCAAGGAAAAGAGGGTGCCCTTTCGGGGGCCGAGCCCCGGCAGGGAGAGCTGGGGATGGGCGAGGGCCGACGGCAGGTAGGAGATCCGGGCGGGAAGGGCCGGTATCCGCGCTAAGTGACGGTGACGGCTTATTTCTGTTTTCTTAAATATCCTCTCCCAGTGGGATCCGGGCCTGACGTGTGGGTAGTTGCCGAGGAGCGGGGGGCGCTTCCGTCAAGCCGCCTCCTGCCTTGCAAAGACGGTTTGCGATCTCCTTTGGCTTCTCTTTTCCTGTCCAGCATTGGGACTTCGGAGAGCTCCACTGTTCTGGGCGAGCGGTGTGAAGAAAGAGTAGTAAGAAGCTGTAGTCGGTACCAAATCACAATGGCAACTGATTATTAGTGACCTTTCTTTGTGGATTTCAGAAAAGATTTTAGATTCAAAAGTTTCAGGAAGACCCAGGCATATCCGAGTAATGGTTTAAAGAAGTTGGTGATCTTGAATATTCGTGGCCCCTCCTCCCTTGTTATAAATGTGGGCAAATTCAGGAATACAGATGCTTCAGCGTCTAAAAACATTGGCAACTCTGCTACTTAAGAAAAAAAATTAACCCTCCAAAGGCCTGGATATATGCCATGAAACTTCAGGAAATTAACTAAGAGTATATCATTATTGGGGAATTTTTTTAAGTGAGTGGAAATAATTGTTCTGTGCTCCAAGGGTTTGACTATCTCCTCTGTGTAATGTTGCAGTGAACTGTATTGTTGAGGTTTTAAATAGGCATGCATGGTTTTGCTGCGGGCTTTTCTTATTTTGTTACACCATTGCAGATCTTACTAATATCTTACATTTTCAAAAGGAGGCTTAAAAATATTTTCATATGTCGGTAGTGCGTCTCTTGGTCCATACTTGCTGCAGATCTAGCAGTCTATAAGTTCTCATTTCCTCTTGAATGTCTCCTATAACTTCTGTAAGTAATGTCCCACCTTACTACAGTATCTTGGCAACAGAAGGTGCATGTAGAAGGAAGCAAGGGAATTAAATATTGCCGTTGTCCAAATGCAATGCTTAAATCTATATAGGATTACATAAACGTTTCAAACGAGGTATATAGGAAAATAAACATTGAGTTAACTATATATGTGTTTACCAATTTTATGGAGATATTTGGAGATCAATATATTTAATGAGTGAGTAAAGTATGTAAACTGTTCCATACTTTTAGCAAAATGATAAAACCTTTAGTTGTAAAAGGAGGAACAATAACCCAGCATTTATGTTCTTAACAGTCTCACCAATATAAAATTGTTTCAGTTGACTCTGCAGTCAAAATTCTGGTTGCATTTTTTTCAGTGATCCATAATTCTGCTGGTTAGTTTGTGTAGAATCGTTCTGCTTCCTAGATTGGTAGTTTTGCTCACTAGATTTGGGGCACTAACTATAATAAATATGAGCAGGGGCTAATGATTGAGCGGTATTCTAATAGATCTGTGATATTAGCTTAGATTAGATGCCACTCTTACTGTCTTTTAGTGGAGTTTGCTTGCTACAGAGGGCAAGTAGTACATCGTGGTCTTGAAGGATGTATTGTTCTGTTCGAGCAACCTGTGATTTGCTTCTGTGATTTTGCTTGCAAACTGATTGGAATATAAGAAAGGCCCTCTATCTCTGCTCTTAATCCCCCCTGTTTTTGTTTTTTAACGAAGTTGCTTAATTTGAAGGTGAATACAAGGAATGGGTTGTCCCTTAGTTCCTTCAGGGGAAGTATTAAACATGAACAAACGTGTGCAGAGAAATTGCTGTTATGTTTATTTAATTAAGGTTTTGTTTTTAAGAAAACCTCAATTGGTAGAATAATAGTTTCTATAATGAAAAAGGTTTAAATTCTTATAAGGCTCAACATTGATGTGAGTGATAAAAGTAAAGCACAAGTAAACTGAGTTATTTGTCCAGTGGGATGGGCAGAAAAGATGGGAAATAAAGATGAATAAAAAATGAACTATTATGGAGAAATGTTACATTTATGAAAAAATTAGGAACCTGGGTTCATCAGATTGATTGAAAAGGCTTAAAGAACTAAACAACTCAAACAGCTTCGGTATAATTGAATTCAGACTTTGATTTGCCTAACAGAACCACCATATTGTAAGGTACAGTTCTCCATCTTCTGAGCACATGGTCCAAATTTGCAGTATAAACTGGATAGAGTATATGCTGGGAACAGTTGGGTTTTTTCCTCTAAAAAATTAACTCAAACTTAGGATTCAGAATTACCTAAACCATGAAACCTAAACCCTAAGATTGTAACAGCTCATTTCTATTTTTCCCTCTGGTGTTTATTCTTAAAAACTCGAAAGTTGGATTTAGTAACTGTCAGAGCCACTACTTTTGTGCTTAGGTATTTCTTTGACTTAGAAAAAGTCATGTAATGAAAATTTTCTTCACATTTTCTCTGAAGTCTTCTGTACTTCAAGGAAGTAAATTGTTCAGGTCAACCACATGTTTTTTTCTTCCCAGTCTAAATAACCTTTTTAGTGTTTAGTATCTTTATGGAAGCATCAGTACTCCTCTTTTGAGTTGACCGTTTTCCAACTTCATACCCACACACTCTGAAAACCTCCAAATTATTAATTAAATGTAAAATTCAGTGGTATAATAATTGGCTTTCTGATTCCTGCCCACTATGGGAATGTGCTTCCTGAGATGACTACAATCCTGATTTTAACTGTTAACAGGTGCTGAGAGCTCTTGAGGTGCCAGGCAGGGTTCTAGGTGCTTTACCTCTCTTAATTTAATCACTCCCACAACCCTGAGGTACCATTGTTATTCCCATTTTATAGATGAGGACATAGATGTGGACATAGATGTACAGAGAGGTGAGGTAAGTGAGTTATTACTAAGTGTCAGAGCTAGTAAGGGTCAGATCTGGGCTTTGAGATCAGGTAATCTGACTTCCTGAAATGACGACATTCAGCTTAAAGAAACGAATTGGATTTGACTTCGTGCCCAGTTTTGTAAGTTTCATTGTCACTTTGTATTTGTTACTGCAACAGTGCCTTAGCATTATTCTGTAAGTATAGTTGCAAGGATGTTACCATTTTTTACCATTGATACAAAGACGTCACAAAATATTCAGCTTATGTATTAGCTTCCTTTTTATTAACTCTTGCACCTTGACACATTACACTGTAATTCTTCATATGAATGCCTATTAATGAAAGATAAAGTTAGAAATCTTTAATCCTCCTATGAAGTTTGCTTTTGTTACATTGGGAACCCATAAGAACTGAAGCATTCAAAAGTTAGAATACATACACACAGGAAAATTAATAACTCATTTACTACTATTCTCTCTGTACCTGTGTGTTGTCTTTGCGTCAAGGTGAACCAGAAAGGGTGCATTTTTCTCAGAATTTGTGGTAAATGCCCAAGTGAAGGCGAGTATTCCTAGACATGCACTGTGGTTGGAAGAATTGTTGATGAGGTTTATTGTACTTTTCCCTTCCCGTTGTTCATTCTCATATGTTGTTAGTTCCCACATTCAAAGGGTGGCAAAGCAATAACTCGCTTTATATGTGAAGCCTTGGGTTTGAATTGTGTTTTATCACATTTCATATGTCCTTATTGTCTATCTCCTACAGATTTTCTTTAGGAGGGATATTTTGCAATGCTTTTAAGTTTTCTCTAATGAGAATTATCATTGCACTACATGTGCTGTCTTCAGTGATAATGTAGTAGTTGTGTTCATTGGTGGTCAGGGGCTTACATTGAAATTTCTCTGTACAATCTAAGGTGTGAGGTGTAGTGGGAGAGTAAGAGTTCACCCAAATGGGGACGGACTTTCTTTTAGTTTCAGCAATCCCGGTGATGTAATGTTTGACTTAGACATCTCTAGTCATTACACACTTTGGTTAGTATGATTTTATGATTGCCTCTTTGGCCCAGTTGCCAGGTGGGGGATCCCATAATGATTTTTTGATTTTCTGTTTATTCCCCCTGATAAGGAGCCTGTGTCTGTCTTTTTTTTTTCCCATTTATTTATTTATTTTTGGTGTGTTGGGTCTTTGTTGCTGCACACGGGCTTTCTCTACTCTTCATTGCTGTGTGTGGGCTTCTCATTGAGGTGGCTTCTCTTGTTGGGGAGCACGGGCTCTAGGCGTGTGGGCTTCAGTAGTTGTGGCACATGGGCTCAGCAGTTGTGGTTCGTGGGCTCTAGAGTGCAGGCTCAGTAGTTGTGGTACACGGGCTTAGTTGCTCCGCGGCATATGGGATCTTCCCGGACCAGGGATCAAACCTGTGTCCCCTGCATTGACAGGCGGATTCTTAACCACCGCGCCACCAGGGAAGTCCCACTATGTCTGTCTTTAACTGCACTTTTAGCACCTTTCTCAAACCCCAAAGATTTTCATCACTTTTTTTTTCTTCTGAAAGTCTAAATAACCTTTTAGTATTTAGTATCTTTGAGAAAAACAGCCTTTTCTCTTTCCTAATTTTTAAATCTTTTTTTAAGTGTTCTTTTGTGGAGATGTAACTTTCTCAGATGCAAGAGTGTTTATGGTTCTGCATCTTTTATAAAATATGCCCCTCTCTGCTTTACCTCTCATTTATTTAGTGCCAACTGTGTGCCAGCCATCGTGCTAGGCACTAGACATGTGTGATTTCATTATTCACAACAGCTTTAGGAGGCAAGTCCAGTTCCCCTGTATCCATTCCTTACTTACACAGACAAGGCATCTGAGACCCAGAGACCGTTTCTTGGAGAGTCCCGCAGCTGTTATGTCTTAGATCCAAGATTTTGAACCTACCTCATTCACAGCAAAACTCTTAACCACTAAGTTTACTGACCCTTATAAGAGCCCTAGCTCTCATCCAGTCCCAGGCAGCTCCCTTCTTGTATTCATTCAAACCCATTCAATTGCCTTCTTTGGTAACCAACCCCTCAGGAATCCCCTGAACCTATCTTCTCATCAGCTTTGCTTGATGTAGATAGGTAGAGAGCACAACAAAACATAGTTTTCCCAATTGTTGGTGGGTGAGGTGATAGTGCTCTGGGATGGCCAGGGAAGGGAAGGGTATGAGTGTTGGGGTAAGGCAGGGGCAGGGCCGAAAAGGAGGGTTATTGGAGAAAGTATGATGAGAAGCAGAAAGATGGGACCTTTGTTGGAATTTTATCAAAAGGCCTCAGGAGTCAGAGGAGACCTTTGTCCTTGGCGAGAGAGCGAGCCAGAGGCAACCTATGAGTTTCTTTTATTCCCCTTATTACAGCAGCAACAAGAAGGTATTCCATGCCTTCTGTATTCACATAATATGCAAACAGTGGCTAAAAATGACTGGTTTGGGAACAGTCACGCCAACATCCATATACAGGTAAGCCTCATTAACTCGAGGCGGTGGCCGCCGTAAGCTGTGATGATTACTCAAACCATTTTTGACACTCTACATCTGGAATTGCTTTTAGTGTCTTTGAAAGCTTGGAAGCTTTTTTTTTGTTTTTGGTGTTTTGCTTTTTTGGTTTTTAATAGTCACAACAGTTGCAGATCTTCCTCCTTTGAAGGGACGTTTAATTTTAGGAAATAGGCAAATGTGGTGACTGAGTGTGATTAAACTGTACAATAACTTTTTGGCAAATAGAAAAAAATTAAAATACAGCAATGAAGTAATGAGACTAACTTTTAGAGTGCTTTCAAGGTGGATTTGAAAACAGTCCCCAACATTTGTGAATGTTTTAAATCAGTGCTATCCAGTGGAACTTTCTGTGATGATGGAAGTGGTCTCTACCTGTGCTGTCCTCTACAGTAGGTACTGAGCCCTGTGTGGCTTTTGAGCACTTGAAATGTGGCAAGTATGACTCAGAGACTGATTTTTAATTTTATTTAATTGTACTTAATTAAATAGATATATGTACATATGACCAGCAGCTTCTATGGTGAGCAACAGCACGGTTTTAGACAAGGGCAGTAGTATTGGAAAGGGACCTGATTTAGTGAGAACAGTTCTTCACCCAGCTGTAACAAGGTTCTCTTAGCTGACTAAAGGACTTAACATTTTCAGCATATAATATACAGTAAAGAACTAATAGTAGTTACTGCCAAGACATGCAAACATAAAATTTTAGACAAGGATGAAGACAGAGCAAAGACATTTTTCGGTAAATAAGGGATTAGGTCCTAATAGGAGTCCCACCCTCAAAAAGCAGATTGTTAATTTGGTATTCGCCATCATGTAAACACAAGGGAGAAGTTGGGGTGGGGGGGGGCGTCTGTTTTTCCTTTCTCCGTAATTTGTGGGACTTGCTTTATAAAACTAAACGTCGAATTCCTCCAACTTTAACTCAAAATCAAGCCTTTCTGTTGCTGAAGTAATAGGCAAACCCCTGATAGCACTGGGGGCATGCGCCCTTATAAAATCTAGTATATTCTAAAATGTCATGGTCAGTATTAAACTAGAGTTCTTGTAATACTCTGTAGAGAATGGGTGTGATTTAAATATGGCTAAGGAAAAATAAGCAAGATCAAAATGATAGGAAGAAAATGTGGATTTTCCCCCCACTTTAAACCAGCAACTATAAAGATACACACACATGCTTAATTTAGAAATAATAATTTAGGCATTTTGAGTACCGCAGAACACCTAGATTCCATTATAGTCCACCTTGATCTTACAAGGAAACTGTCTTCTAGCATAGCTTTGCGTTTATTCTTTTAAGCAAAATTGCAGAAGTTTGGTGTCTCTGTTTAGCTTCCATGTACAGTCAACCCTTGAACATTGGGGTTAGGGGTGCCAACCCGCCACACAGTTTGCTTCAGAAACAAAGGAATTGATAAATGACTCACCCAAAGGCAGGAAGATGAAACAGTTTGGATAGAATCAGGACTCAAACTCTAGTTCTTCGATTCCACATACTGTGATCTCTAATTGAACACAAACTTTTCCCCACACTTAGTTAATTTAAAGGTCTGTAAAATGAAAATATAGTTACTATATTAATTGGGAACAAATCTGAGTATAAGTGGATCCTCACAGTTCAAACCCATGTTGTTCAAGGGTCAACTGTAAATGTTTTCCAGGACCCTGCCTTAACTGCCATTGTTTTTCTTAGGAGCAGCTATTTAATACTTGACTGATATGTTTTAATTTGATATTTTGGGAAGTTTCAGTTTTTTAAAAATGCTTTAATCTGTGGCCTTTGAAGATGTATTTGTTTACCAAGAGATTTGCATTGCATCATGTGTTTGTTTAACACATTTGTTGGGCACCTACTATATACCAGAAATTATTCCAGTTACTGAGGATACAGAAGTTAAAGAATGGTCTTAATCCGAACTAGTTATCTTCCCAGTATCTGAAGTCATGAGGATTTACTACTGTATTTTCTTCTAAGAGTTTTATAGTTCTAGCTCTTACATTTAGGTCTCTGATGCATTTTTAGTTGATTTCTGTATATGGTATAAGGTTAGGCCAAAATTTATTCTTTTACATGTGGATATCCAGTTGTCCCAGCACCATTTGTTGAAAACCGTGTTCTTTTTCCCCACTGAATTGTCTTGGCTTCCTTGTCCACAAAGGATTTACTTCTACCACACCCCAAGCTGTTTCCCCAGGTCTAAGCCTTTGTTCCTGCTGCCCGTTAGGCCTGCTGTGCCTCCCCATCCTCCACTCCCTAAGTTGGATAGGAACCTCATCCTCTTCTGTTTGTTTGTCTTTCCTGATCAACATACTACCACCCCACCGAACACATACCTTTCCTCCGAGGCTAGGATAGGAACCCCTTAGGCAGTGATCCATGATAATAACTATTCATTGAACCCTTAATAGGTACTCTGAAGTTCAACAGCAAATAAAAGACCTATATCGCCCACCCTCAGGAAGCTTACTGTTGGTAGGAAAATGGGCAAAAGACTATAGTGGGATAAGTTTATAGTGAGGATATTCATAAGATGCTGTAAGAATGTAGAGGGTGGAATTTAACTTAGTGTTCTGGGTTTTCCCGTAGCAGCTGACATCTGAACTGAAATGTAAGAGACCAGTAGGCGATAGCTAGGTGAAAAGAGGGGAAGGACAATAGGAAAGAAGGAACAGCAGCACGTACAGAGAGGCCCAAGTAGTTTAGCACTGCTGGACCACAGCCTACAAGGATGTGAAAGCTGAAGCTTGGAGAGGTGAGCAGTGGGGCCAGGTCACAAAGGGCCTTTTTCAGGCAGAGGAGTTTGACCATAATCCTGCAGACAGGGAGAAACCACGAAAGGACAGAAACATGTACAGAACACATTGGAGTAAGAAGCTTAAATCTCTAAAGCCATTTTAAAATGAATTAAGATATAAAGCCCCTTGGGTTTCTTTATGCTTTATCCTACTCCTCTAATTGTCAAAACAAAAACAAAACCTCCTTTCCTGCACCTATTAAAAACTTAATTTTATAGAATTACGGACAGCATGCTGATTAAAGAATTCTTGATAATTAGTTAGCTGTTACTTTTGTTATGTCATTTTATAGAATTACGGACAGCATGCTGATTAAAGAATTCTTGATAATTAGTTAGCTATTACTTTTGTTATGTCCTTCTGCAGTTTATTAGCAATTGCATCATCAGATTTAAAAGATTTAAACCTCTGTACTTTATATTACTATATTTTTTTGCCAAGCGCCTGCGAGATTGAGAATTTAATTAAACTCTGGTAATTGGACTTTTTAGCGGTATTAGCAGCACATTGTTTTTAAAGAGAACTTAGTGTACTTGTGCATATATAGATTTGAGATTATATCTAGTTATTTACTATTGTATTCTCCTAAAATTGTATTAAGGAGAAAAAGATAGGTTACAACAGATCTACGCTGACTGGTATATAGCTCTGGAACAAGTTTCTTAGTTTCCAGTACTTCTAGCCTGAAGTATACCTTCAGCTTTGCATTGTAATTTTCAATTTACTTGTCTGTCTTTGTCCTATGAGATGCTGAACTCTGGAGCAATTCTTTGTGTTTTATTTTAACTAATGAGTATTCCTAGGTCCTAGCACATAGTAGGTATCTAAATATAGATGTGATTCATGAATGAGTGATCCTCACAAACTGACACACTTTCACTTGAAGCTTCATTCTGTTGTTAAACATAAAATGTTTGGTATCTCTGTAAAGTGTAACTGAAAACAAAAACGATGTTTAAGCTTAGAAGTTAATTTAACTGTGGTGGGTTTTTTTTCTTACAGGCATTTGTAAAAGATGTTCATGAAGATTCAATAACAGTGGCATTTGAAAACAAGTAAGTGTCTTGATATAATTCTAATATTCAGGTTCTTTAATATTTTATGCTAATTTTTCCTTTTACTCCTCATTTTAAAAAATTCAAGTGTAGTTTGAGTGTTTTTCAGGAATGGCTCTTCATGTTACTGACCAGGAAGTTCATGAACAACTCAGTATTAAACCAATGGAATGACTGTTCCTGCTAATGACCTCAGAGATCCCTTTTGTATAATCTTGATCCTTACATCTCAGTCCCCTTGAATGTGAAGAAAGAAACCAGATTCTTCTGTATTAGTAACTGAGGGTTTGAATAGGAATATTTGTAAACGTTAAAAGATGAAAATGAATGGATTCACGGGTACTGGGAAAGTCGATGTGAGTTTTGTAATGTTAAATCTAAAATTGACGGTTTTAGTCATCTGGTATATTTTATTGGAAATAATTGTGTTTGCCCATTTACATTTTTATCTGTTTCATATATTTATAATCATTAATAGCAGTAACTGATCTTTTCTGCTTTCTTCTGCTAGGTGAGTAAATAAAAATACTTAGAGGCCTAGGAACATTAGCTATACAAAGGCATCAGTAGTATAGATGTCAACATTTTATTGGGGGAGACAGGTCTTTTGACTAAATTTTTTTAATGCTAATAACGGCTATGTTCAGAGTAGCCATTCAAGATTCTAAAGTACGTATAAACTCCTTAACCAGAGTATAGATGTGGTCATGATCTTAGGATTTTACTGAACTCTGAAGCCTGGTCAACAGTTACAATGTTTGGCTTTTATTTACCAAGGGAAATTAATAGTGTATCAAAAGCAGATTGCAAATCTACAGAGAGAAGAAATAAATTAGTGGTTGCTTAGTGGCTGGTAGGGGATGGAGAGCCATAGCTAAAGAGTATGGGATTTCTTTCTGAAGTGACGAAAACTTTCTAAAATCGACTGGTAATGGTTGCACATATCTGTGAATATACTTAAACCCATTGGCTTGTACGTACACTTCAGTGGATGCTTATATGGTTATGTGAATTATATCTCAATAAATCTGTTAAAATACAGTATCTGACCCAGACATGCTATAATTAGAATGTTAGCAGAATCTTTTAGCTGCCAACAGGGCAAAGTACAGTTGATCCTTGAACAACATGAGTTTGAACTGCGTAGGACCACTTATATGTGGATTTTTTTCAGTAGTAAATACTACAGTAGTGCACGATCCAGGGTTGGTTAAGTTCGTGATGCAAACCACAGATACGGAGGAACTGTGGCTACGGAGAGCTGACTACAAGTTATCCGAGCATTTTTGACTGCACAGAGGGTCAGCATCCCTAACCTCCGAGTTATTCAAGGGCCAACTGTAGTTTTCTCGGATGCCTAAAACGCATTTAGGGAGACAGATAAAAGGATTTAGAGTATCCAGCCCAATTCTCAGCTCTAGACAAATAGTCTTGGTCCCAAATACAAGTTTGGATAATAGAATACCTTTCTCTGAATACACTAGATAACAGCATCACACCTCTAACAGAGGAATCTTGGATAACTTGGAGAGTAATTCTTTTCTTGTACTTGTACTCTTATCTGCTTGCTTCCATCACTAGGTAAACACTGTTTCCCATAAAGGGAGAGTTATCTTTATTTGCTACTCTTTTAGTTTCTCCTATAGTCCTTAATCTAAGGTATTAAGCAAACACTTATTTCCTCTATGCATTCAAGAATGTATCTGTATTTGTTTATACAGTGATAGATCAGTTCTCATTTGTTTTCAATCAGATTTCTACTATAAACTTAAAATTATTCTTTCTATGGACCTCCTAATTGTCTCCTGTACCGTAGCTGTGTACAAGTTTCTCTTCTAGCTGTCATCCTGGGAATTTGAAATTGATCAACTTTTTCTTTGTGTTTGTGTAGTATGTATGAGATTCAACACTGGATTTGAGCATGTCACCAGGATTTGATAGATCCCTATCGAAGTAGTACTTTCCTTGCGTTTCCTTTTTGTTTTTCTGGTTTTTTAAAACAAACAAAAAACAAACCTGATGTTTTGTAAAACTTCAGACTATATTTACCGTTTCTTTCCTTTCAATCATAAAGAAACTCCTATAATACCACATTATTTTAGATGCTTTCTTTTTGCCTTCCATATTTCGCATTTTTTGAATAAAGAATTTGATTCTTATCTCTATACTTAAGACAAAATAATTCTTTGGAATGAAGAAACTTTATTATTATATGCTTTACAAATCAAATTTAGCAATGAATCTTTAACATGTTAAGTAACTGATTTCAGTAAGTATATTAAAAAGTTTTTCTGAAGTAAAGACTTTTTTTTTTTTTTTTGGCCGCGTTGCACAGCTTGCGGGATCTTAGTTCCCTGACCAGGGATTGAACCCAGGGCCCTGGCAGTGAGAGCACCGAGTCCTAACCACTGGACCACAAGGGAATTCCCTAAAGACAATTTTTTTTAAGTTTCAGAGTTTTCAAGGGTGTATAATAATGCAGAAAAGGGGTTCAGTGTAATATAGGCCCTAATCATATTTCCACAAATGCTGCCTTACCTACCCTGCTATCTTATATAATAGCTCTTCTTTAAAAAAAAAAAAAAAAAAAGCACTTTTCTCAATAGGATTTTACTTAGAGAGCCCTTTAGCAGAAAACCCAGAAATGACTGCTCTAGCAGTTGAATCCTCCAGTGTTTTTGCAAAGTTTATCTTTTAATATTCTATATCATTGTAGATATAAAAGAATAATTTGGTGTTTTTCAAAATTGTTCCACATAACTTTAAATTAAAAAACATAGGCAACTTACTGAACTCCTGTAGGCTGTCTCCATCGGGTTTCTGTGGTTTAGGAGACCCCACCAGGCCAGTGCGTGCTGGCACGTCATACTGATCAGCAGCCAGCTATCCATGGCAAGAACTGACCACCTCGTGGGATCTAAAATTTAAAGGGGGAAAAGTGAGTTGTGAATTGCTAATGTGCTGACTGCCCCATTTTGCTTGGGAATTAGCGGGCATTTAGGACCAGTTTCTGTGGTCATCGGAATGTGGTTACAATTCCTTTGCAAGTGGAAGTATGGTGATGACATTACTAACACTTACTGATACTAACGTATTTCAGCATCAAAGGAAATTGCTATTGTGGCCCTAAGTTTAGAACTCTTAGAGGTTGAAATTATTGGAAGAAAGACTTGTTTGGAAAATTGTAATGTTGATCTATTGTGTTTAGAGAAATATTCCAAATAGAACTACAAGGCTGCTGTGCTGCATGCAGAGTTTGTTGAAATGTATCTATATTGCCATTATGCCTCACTCAGCAAAACACTGACAGTTTTAAAGCATTTGCTTCTTTAAACTAGAAAACCAAAGGGTCACACTTAACCAAAAGCTGATGGCAGCATGGCCATTGTTTCCATTAAACCAAAAGGCATGTTAAATAATTGCATTTGCTTATTTGCAGCTGGCAGCCAGAGAGGCAGATTCCATTCCATGATGTGAGATTCCCACCACCTGTAGGTTATAATAAAGATATAAATGAAAGCGATGAAGTTGAGGTAAGTTTCCCCTGCCGTCAAGTTATTAAGCACTGAAGAAGGGGGAGCATGTAATTTGCCTGTGCCTTTTGTATTCCTTGTCTTTAACACTTTTCAATCTGCATTGAGAATTATAGCTCTGATGCATATGTGCTTTTGATTGCGCCATCTTAATAATGATTGGAAATAATACATTACTGATGCTTAAGTGTGGCTGCCTGAGCAGCACTCAGGGTGCAGCTTTGAAAGTCACCACTGATTTCCTTTGCCCACTAGTATTTCTTTTCCCCCTTCCCTCATTCTCTGAATCTTTTGTTTGAATAATATATTGTTAGTTTACAACTGTGTCCCCATTTTAAGGAAACTGGGTTAGGAAAAAATCATTCCGTAACGATAGAGCAGCATCCTAGGCTTTCTTTAAGTAGCAGAAAATCCTCCTGGGATGTTTGTAAAAACTCACCTGCGAATTTTAGTATATACACATACAGGTAAAACATCTTTTCACAGGAGATGCTATGAACCAACTGCTTATGTGCCATTGATGTCTGACCAAAAAGTGCTATGGAGATGTAGCACATTGACAAAAACATTGTATTTGTGATTTCTCTAGCCACTGAAAATTGTTGTGGCACTTAAGGCACTTGGAGTCTGCTTTATGTTGTAGTTGGTCTATGTAGTATCCTTTTCTTCCTCCCCCTTCATGTACTCCATTTTAAGCTTCTTCTCTTCTCCACGATGCCTTGTTAACAGTTGCAATTTCATGAGCATTTGTGGTATGATGGAAGCAGCTAAGAATCCATTTGTACAGGTCAGGTAAGGTGTACTAGGTCCTTGAATTCTTATTTCCTGTGCTAGGTACAGATGGTCAGCGAAACAGAAGAGGCCCCAGCCTTGACAAGGTCACATTCTAGTGAGGATAGCTAATATTATGGCAGTTGTAAGTCCTAGGAAGAAAAAAAGAGGATGAAAGGTGATGTAGGGGCAGGAGTGCTATTTTAGAGAGTGCTCGGAGAAGGTCTCTGGATGTCCAGGCCTGTGTTCTTTTCTCTACAGCTTTATAGTGGAAATAGAATAAAGTGCTATTTATTTACCAAAAATGTACTCAGTACTTACTAGGTGAAAGGAACTGGGCTTGGTTTTGTGACGGATCCCAGTAGGGAGCACAAACAGTGTCTGTACTTGAGGACCTTTAGCTGTTCACTTCCCCAGGAGACTACGAGCTTTCTGAAGTCAAGGACCAGGACTTTTGGTCTGTCTGTATCAGAAGGCCTCATTATAGTGTCTGGATGGATAAAGGGGACTGTTTTTTCTTTTTTTCCCTCTCAACTGAGTCACATGCCAGGTGGTAACCAGTGAGATGCTGTTGCTACAGTGACCTCACTAACTGAGGTTGTCGCTCTAGCTAGAGCAGAGCTGAAAGGAATTGATGGTCGCAAGAGAGAAATGTAGGTTAAATCAAGTTGTACTGAGTCACTGTATTGTATAACCATTAACTTAGGTCTTTTGGTCTGTCTGTACCACGAACGCTCATAATAGTGATGAATAGAGGGGACTTTTTTCCCAACTTAGTCACACAACAGATGGGAACCAATGAACCACAGTTGCCAGGATGACCTCATTGTGTTACATAACAATTAACAAATAACTGAGGTTATTCCTCTGGCTAGAGCAGAGGTGAGAGGAAGTGTTGGGGGCAAGAGGGAAAGGAGGTTGAGTTAAGTTGTATTTCATCACTGTGTTGTGTTAACAGTTAACTTCAGTAGTAAAACGGAGACGAGAGTTGGAGCCTTGAGTTGCTGGTCTTCTCTCCTATCCTCTCCTCCCCATCCTCCTTGTCCTCCCTGTGTTGTCTTTCTACTTCTGAGTATTTCTGTCTCTCTCTCCATGTGTCTCTTTTCCTATTAACCTTGATTTGCTAGTGTCTTCACAAAAGGTTCCATGCTGCACATCATAAGTGAACTGTGAAGTGGTCGCCAGAGAGGTCAGTTTAGAAGAACTGATCCACAGTGTGTGAGAGCAGGAACGTGGTATCCAGAGGATTGCCAGCGTGGAGTTGTCCATTTTAGTGGAGAGGGGACAGGAGACCAGAGAGTGACCAAGGATCTGTCTGTTTAGTTCCCAGGATACATGAATGCCAGGTGATATCTTTAGTGGGCTGAGTAGTCAGAGGCCTTACCCATTCAGTGACCATGCAGCCAGGAAGTAGGCCAGGGTCAGTAACTTCCAATTTGTTATTTGCTTATTAGAGTAAAACAAAAACAAATCTGTCTTTACATTTTTTAGATACATTTTCATAGCTCACAAAGTACCCAAGGAAAGTATGCCCAGGTTTATGAATGGTCAGCTTTTCTTGAGCATTCATATTCAGATTACTGATTATTACTGAGGCAGCATAGAGAAACAGGAAAGCACTTTTTACAGGACTCTCCCAGGTAATCAGGTAGTTTCTGAGTGTGTGTCTATGTCTAGAAGTAGGGGTGCAATCTGGCTTAAAGTCTGCAGCTTATGGGTTTGAAAGACACCTAAGGTCATTTTAAGAAATTTTCCTTGATGTCTGATAATTTATAGATTTCTGAATGATGTTAATCATGAAATATTCTATGTTGTAATTTTTGTGTAGGTTTATTCCAGAGCAAATGAAAAAGAGCCTTGCTGTTGGTGGTTAGCTAAAGTGAGGATGATAAAGGGTGAGGTAGGAAAATGCCTATTTAAATTTTTTTTCTTATGCTATTTCCCTTTTCTAAAGCCAGGTATACTACATTTCAGTCTGGATTTCTATTTGAAAGTAATATCTAACTTGAGCATTTTATTTAAATGTTTACATGTTCAGTTTACTTCATGTGTTTGTTAGTTGATCAAATAGTTTTTTTTCCTCTAGAGCATTCAAAAACAACTGAATAGGTATAGCTTCTTGTTCTTACTTCAAACGCTGTGACCAGGAATGACTTTCATTTATTTCTCACAGTTTTATGTGATAGAATATGCAGCATGTGATGCTACATACAATGAAATTGTCACAATTGAACGTTTACGATCAGTTAATCCCAACAAACCTGCCACAAAAGATACTTTCCATAAAATCAAACTGGACGTGCCAGAAGACTTACGACAAATGTAAGTTGGTATGCAAGAAAGGCTGAGAACTTAGAGGTGCTATGCAATTAATTTAAAAGAATATAAGTTTTCAAATAATAGAAATCAATTTTTAAATTCAGTGAACTTTGGCAAAAATGGTTTGCAAAAGTAGTGAAAAAAACATGTTTAGCTTTTTCCAGTTATATAATCAAGCCAACATTCCACTTGTTTAAACTTACTTGGTTACATACATGGCTAATGTACATTTGTTTTCTAAAATACACATTGTTCATAGAATTTTAAGATTTTGAAACTGGTTAATACAGATATTCTGTCCTAAGTCACAAATCAATTTCTAGGCAATGGAGATTTGTCCAGGTTTTTTCCCTTTTAGTTAGTATTTTCAGATAAATATGTAACAAGTAGAGCTTAAAGAAGCTTCAAAAGGTCATCTCTCTTACAATCCTTGATCTGAAGTAATGCTTAAAGACCTTTTAGAGAAGAAATTCCTTTTTAAAGATTTCATCAAGGGCGTATATTAAGTTTGATTTGGACATGTCACACTTTAGATAAACAGTAACTTGTATTTCACAATACATAGAAATCCTGCTTCTTGATTATAGAGATTGCATATGTATGTTTGTGCCTTCTGATTCTTATACATTTCCTTCTCTCCCTTAAATTGGTCAGCACTTTCTCTTTAGAAAAGAAACAGCAAAACAAAATTGGGTATCCTGTAGCTATCCCCAAAAGTGTTCAGCAGTTGACTCAAGAAAATTAGTGACCTACCGTATGTAACTGAAATCAGGAAGCCTGCAGAGGAGAGTGGTTCCCCTAAAGATGTCACCTCTGGTCATCTAAGACCACCAGTAATCCCCTAAGAACATAACTGGTTTTTTCCTTTCTCTGTAATCTCATATGCTTGATTGGCCTGAGTATATCAGAGATGTACAGCAAAGGAACTAAACGGTTAAATGGATATAGCGTATTTTGCATAAATCAAGTTTAATATGAATCTACAATTCTACTAAGTGCAAATGTCTCTGCGTATATTTGTACCAGTAGTTGGTAATCAGTCATCTGAACTTCACAGTGGATATTGGTTTTATTTCTAGGTGTGCCAAAGAATCGGCACATAAGGACTTTAAAAAGGCAGTTGGTGCCTTTTCTGTAACTTATGATGCAGAAAACTATCAGCTTGTCATTTTGGTGAGTGTGTTTGAGTTGTCTATTTTGGTGTATTTCATTTAGGGCATTTGCTTTGATAATAATGGTGTTGATTTATATCCTTTAGTCTATCAATGAAGTCACCTCAAAGCGCGCACACATGCTGATTGACATGCACTTTCGGAGTCTGCGCACTAAGCTGTCTCTGATACTGAGAAATGAAGAAGCCAGTAAGCAGCTAGAGGTATGTGGCTTTCCCTAGGGATGGTTGTAAGATTATCTAGAAATAACTGTGTGTTTACAAAACTTGAATATGGGCAGCTTGTCCTTTATTTATTGTTTCTTAGCAATTCCTTATATTCTATATTTTGAAAAATTAAATTGTGCAATGCATAATCATACTAAAATTTTCATGCCTGAGGTTTCAGAATTAAGCAGCAGTTTATGTATGCTAAGGAACTTCTGGCCAACTCACTTTTTACTAGAAGTTCATCAAAGCTGCTAATAAAATGAAGCAATGCTTCTTCCATATAACATGTTATCATTAAAGTACTAGAGAGTATTTAAATATCTAATCATATTCCTTTCATTATGTATGTTTATCTCTGTTTAAAAGGGTATAGAACTTCTTCATTCTAATTGGTTGTCACTCTTTAAAACTCCTGTCTTCAGATTCCTGCCAGAGGCTATTTCCCTAACTTACTATTTCGTCTCTTAAGGTGCATTTTATCTACTTTTATTAATCCTCCAATAATTTCCATCACCATACATTTATTTTCATTGATAACTATTTAGTACTTCCATCCATTACCATAGAAACTAAATGGATTTTAGTTTATTGTGCCAACTCAGGTATATTATTGTCAGATTCCAGAGTTCCTCATCATTATTCATTTCGCTAGAGGGAAAACACCATGCAGTTGAAATAGTAAAGAAAAAAAAGGAGTTCCAAACTGCATTTTAAGAGAAAAGGTGACTACTACTAAAGGCTGTATTCTTGTAAAACCCTGTGAAACGTGCCACCTTCCAACTTAATATGTGATCGCTGAACTCTTAGCAGGAGAGGAGACATTCATATCTCCTTTTGCTACTTTGTTTTCCTTACGGCCATATGGAGGTCTATTTAATTGGTTTTTACTCTCATTCTTTCTCGATGTCCCTGTGTTCACAAGTTTGTGGTTTCTTTAGTGATTCTCTCATAGCTTTTAGGCCAGAACAGCCTCCTTACTTTCATTGTGAGTATTGTGGAAATATACTCATTTACCTCTTCTTAAACATCTAATTCTTCTTAAATGATCTGTTATCATACCTTTGGCTTATCATTTATCAGTGAATTATCAATTGAAAAGAATGAACCAGGTGAATGAACCAGGACTCAAAAAACATGACCTCTTGAAAAGTCCTAGGAATATTTGATACATTTTGTTGCTCTAATCTACAAAAAAGGATTTTATACTTTTAAAATTGTTTATAGTAGTTACACTCATTCATTCAAATTATCAGGTATGTTGAATAATGAGAAACTAGCATGCATGCCTATCTTTTCTCACTACTAATATTAAAGAGATCCACATATTCAGATACGAAATTTCCATTTTTCAACATGAGCCACTAATATGTTTGGTTTTCATTAATGGCATGCTAGAACTAAACATTAAATTTTGATAATACTATCTAAAGAGAGTGATTATCCACAAGTTTGAGGTGTCAGTATAACCTAGTTCAGTCATCACTGAATATTTTGAAAGAATTCATCTTACTTGTGGATCCAGATCACAAGGTCTTACAGACTCTGATCTCATTTTAGGTTGCAGGCACATATGTAAGATAAGCTGTAAATCTTTGATACTCTGTGATCATTCAATTTAATTACTATACCAAAATTTTTATGATTCCTTTACTCAGGTTAGGGGTGGGGGTGGGAGGGTGTCCTTTTAATGTCATCACTTCATCAGAGGACTATCTAGACCCACGGTATCTAGTGATAAGTTATGTAAATGGCACTGTTTCTAGAAAAAAAAATGTATACACACACACACACACCGATATCCTTTAATAAAATGAGATGAAACACAACATTGTAAAGCAACCATACTCCAATAAAAATGAATTAAAAAATGAAATGAGTACAATTTTCTGTAAAGATGGTATTTAAATTTTTTTTTTTACTTAATTAATATTGAGTCTGTCAGACCCAGTGAGCTGGTTTTTATTTGGGAACATTTGATCTGCTTCTTAAGTATTACATTGATGTCATTGGTTAACTAAGGCAGCCTTGCAAATAGGTTTTCAAAAGTTACCTTGGAAAATTGTCAACAAGCCCTTTCCTGTTAACAAAAATATATCAAATGGCATAGACCTTTAGTGACCTAAAAAGTACTTACGCTGTGCGAAATATTTTCTTAAACCTGTTAGTTTCTAAGTGAAACTGATTTATAGGTCCCTGATATACAGGGTCAAGATAATTTACATGGCTGACCTAAATACAGTTGTCTTAATAGTCGATAAAGCATACTAATCAGATGTGTGTTTCTCTTCAGAGTTCAAGGCAACTTGCCTCAAGGTTTCACGAACAGTTTATCGTACGAGAAGATCTGATGGGTCTAGCTATTGGTACTCATGGTGCTAATATTCAGCAAGCTAGAAAGGTACCTGGGGTCACTGCCATCGATCTAGATGAAGATACCTGCACATTTCATATTTATGGGGAGGTAAATATTTTACTAAATAGTGTCTTTCTAAAATAAAAAATAGTATTTCAGCTGGCTCATCTTTTGTTGATTTAAATCTTTTCCCCATTTTTATTAGGATCAGGATGCAGTGAAAAAGGCTCGAAGCTTTCTGGAATTTGCTGAAGATGTCATACAAGTTCCAAGGAACTTAGTAGGTGAGTCGGCAATTGCTTTTGACACACACTACAAAAACAAAAGTTAGGTAAACAGTTTATTTATACCGATAGAATTCCATTTTCACTCACTTGGGGAGTCATTTAGCTGAAGCTTAATCTTTGAAATAGTCTATTACTACAGTGTACAAAAACTATTTGGTAAATACACTCAAAGATTACATTTTCAGAAGGTGTGCAAAGGATACTGCTTTGCTAGTTCAAACCTACTGGTTCCTGGAAGGATAAATTTTGCACAGCCTCATCACTATATGTATTTATATCTTAAATATGTTTTTTTCAAAATTAATAACATTTGGGGGCTTTGTATAATTTGGAGTAGACTGGTATTTGATCTCTCTAATGGGGCTATAAAATGATAGCACTCTTCATTATCTCAGAGTTGAAGATCTGAGTATAGGTTACTTAAATCTGATAAGTTCCAAAGCTAGAAGTAATTCCGAATGTCTCTAAGGCTTTCTGCAACATCAACTGTAATTCTTCATTTTGACTTGAGTTGTTTCATGACCATCACCAATCATGAGTACCAGCAAATATATAGGAACTCTTCACCAGTGCCCTTAAAAGGTGCAGTTATCTTTAGTAGAACATATCAACAAAGTGCAGTTTTATCAAGAATACTATGTATGTTTTAAATTTATAAATAAAATTGGGACACACTGCCTATACATTTAAAAAAATTTTTTAACTTGATATCATGACTGATTATAAAAGGTAATGGATGCCCTTTGGAATGTTTAAAGAAGGAGAAGATAAGGACTTCCTATGCATTTTTTTCCACATACTTTCAGTTCTACTTAGCCTGCTCTTTTTGTCAGCATAGAATTATAAACATCTTCCTATGCCATTAAAAAACACTTGGAATAGTATTTTTCTCCCAAAGACAATTAGTTTGAAGATGAAGTATAAAAGACTAGTGAAATAATGCAGAATTATCTTCTCAACTATATACTACAGACAACTGAAGAGCATGACTGTGTAACGTTATTGAGGTAACTTGCACACCAGTTGTGTGTATGGGAAATGTGTGATTAGCACCATCCTGGTTACCTCAGGATAAGTGGGGCTGTGAATGATATTTACTTTCCTCTTATTTACAGTTTGTCAAGCAATTGCATACATTTTATAGTTAGAAAAGTTATTTTAAATTTAGAAATTCTTAGAAAATATAACTATTAGACAGTTTTTTCAAAAATTACTGAATAAAAACTAATGTGTCAGATTCACGAAAGTTCATTTTGGAGATGGCTTGATGATAGGGAAAGGTCTTGGGTGTAGGTGTTGGCTCCAGATTTCAGCTCTACTTCACTTTTTGGTCGCTATTTGGCCTTGGGCAACTGACTTAGCCTCCTTGAGTCTACTTTCCTCACCTCTGAAACAAACGTGATCATAGTGTCTACCGTATAGGATTGTGATAATTAAATAGGAAGATATAGATAGATAGTTATAGATAAAGATATAATTACATAAGCTCTGGATATAGTAGGGGACTCTGTAAATGTTAGTTCTCTTTCCTTCCCCTATTCAAAACAATTCCAGTTCGGTAGAGCAGAATTATAGTAAACTGTCAGTTGGGAATTGGAAATAACTACGCAATGTAGAATTGGATTATTTGCTATTAAAAGTAGATTCTACCTGTGGTCTTACCTGAAGAGAAGAGGATCCCAGCAGTGACCTTTCACCAGAAAGCCTGATTTTCATTTTGTTCCTACCTAGTAAAATAAGACAGTTCTGTTTTAGAGGCTGTCTCCTCCAGCACTGGGAATGTTGGGAGTTTTCAGAAAGCGTTTTTGTATAAAATTTGGCAAGGCAGATCTATAGGGAGATGTCTAGTCAGTATTGTATGAGTTTTCAAGTCCCACAATATGACTTATGATCTCTCTTATTTCCCACAAACTCTCTTTGGTACGTACACTGATTTATCTTTCTTTTCTAAAAATTTGCTTGTTCTTCACCCACTTTGACAGTGACTTGGTCTAATAAGTGTTATAGACATAAAGAAAAAAACCGTGGGAAGACTCTCTCCTCCCTCCACCCCTTTTCATTTGAAGGGAAGAAGAGCTGAAATAATTGACAGAAAGACCTAAATCAGGAGTCCTGATTTAGTGGTGTCAGTTCTTTTCCCTGGCCACTGACCAGTCAAAAGAGGTTATGGGGGTGAGTGAGGCTGGCACACACAGCAAGAGTGCCAAGGCTATGCTGATTAGAAGAACCACAAGGTCGTGCTTTGACAGGGCTTTCCCTGCATTCTTATTTAGGATTGGCTCAGCAAATTTTCGATTCCAGTTTTTTTCCCCCATCCCTACCTCAGGTGAAATGGTGGGGGAGGCACATGATGGGCGTGGCCAGTGCTGGGTGCTTTAAGAACCTTGGGAGAGCCCTTGGAATCAGATGTAATTCACATGTAGAGCTGTAGAATCAGTTGTTCTTAATATTTGTAATGTCTTGCTTTACACTAATGCATAATGATGGCTGTGAAGGCAGTCATTTCCCAGTTAAGTATATGATTAAATTTTATAAAATGAGAGAGAGAATCAAGCGCCCGTTCATTACTGGTATTTGAAGTCTTTGGAGTTTTAACACATGATACTGATAAAACTTAATCTTGAACTGGTTTTAAGCTTTTTCATTGTGGTTTTAAGTTAAAAGTGTGATTTCTTAATCTTTTGCTCTGACTAATCCCTTTACCTTTTAACATACTAATATAATTTGTGAGTAATGCACAAGAGTAGTAGTCCGCTAACACATTGGCCTGAAGAATGTGTACTTTTAGATGTACGTATAGCTGCTTAAGCCACTTTTAAACTTAGAGTACCTTTTATAAATATGCCATATAAAATTCTAAAAATATTTGCCATGGGCAAAGAAGCAGATTTAAATCAGGTACAGATAGAATCGAAATTGTCAAAGAAAGAAGCGAATGTATTTTCTATTATCTGTCCTTTTCCTTAATTCCTTTTATAGAACTTTGCAGAAAGAACGATACATGCCACTATACCTGAACATTTAAAATATGCCCTTTTGTGCCAAATAAGAGCCTATCTTTGAACTGCCTTAAAAATTCAAAGTTACCCGTATCAGTTCACAAGTATTATCAGTTCACAAGTATTAATCAACTCTAATACCTGACCAAAGGAGTTTGAACAATGATGACCTCATAAAATGGAAAGCCAGTTTGACTCTGTCTTTTTGAAAAGAGTCTCTGTTTTGGTTTTGAGATAGACAGACAGACAGACAGATACGGAGGAAGAAAGAAAGAAAGAATTGAAATTAGGGCTTCCCTGGTGGCGCAGTGGTTGGGGGTCTGCCTGCCAATGCAGGGGACACGGGTTCAAGCCCTGGTCTGGGAGGATCCCACGTGCTGCGGAGCAGCTGGGCCCGTGGGCCACAGCTGCTGAGCCTGCGCGTCTGGAGCCTGTGCTCCGCAACGGGAGAGGCCGCGATAGTGAGGGGCCCGCGCACCGCGATGAAGAGTGGCCCCCACTTGCCGCAACTGGAGAAAGCCCTCGCATAGAAACGAAGGCCCAACACAGCCGAAGTAAATAAATAAATTAAATAAATAAATAAAAATTAAAAAAAAAAAAAAGGTGCTGGCATTACTTCCATCAAAGGGCAGCCTCCCCAGACCCCAGCTGAGCCTTCTGAAGGCCCCAGCCATGGGCAGTGGGGAGTCAGACAGGAGCCTGCAATAGGGGAGTGCAGGAATTCCAAGAGCTCCCCTCCTCCATAAAAAAAAAAAAAAAAAATTGAAATTATATGAAATTTTATACGTATATATAAAATGTGATAGTTTATGGTGGGGTGTGCTTACTGGTTTGAGGTATGTGTTTTTAAAACCAAACATGAATTATTCATTTCTTACCTTAGGCAAAGTAATAGGAAAAAATGGAAAACTGATTCAGGAGATTGTGGACAAGTCAGGAGTTGTGAGGGTGAGAATTGAAGCTGAAAATGAGAAAAATGTTCCACAAGAAGAGGTATGTTTCTAGTGCGTATGTTTCTGGTTTCTCTAATAAAAGTAAAAGTCTTTTATTGTCTTATTTGACATAGTAACTTAGAGGCCTCCAATATGCACATAATGTGAATGTAAAAATTCTATCAGGCATGCCAGTTAATTGCAGTTGTAGATAACGGCCTCTGTTTATTCTCTAATGCTGTGATTGTGGATTAGTCACTTTAACCCCTTTAAGCCTTATTTCTTGATCTTCAACATGAGTAATCACAAATGTAAAAAAAAAAAATGTCTGAAGCACTCTTCACATATTACTTAATGTTCCTGACAGAGACAAAATTGGGACACTAGTTAGGTTTTCTGGCTTTCATCCTTTGGCTTTTTCACTTTGTATGTCTGCTTATTTTGTGTGCTTTACATTTTTTAAAGTATTTGGGGTGGGGGGGTAAGGGTGTGCTCGTCTGTACAATGGTACTGTTTAAAATAAAATCCTTTCAAATTGCCATAATTTTCGTATATTTCATAGTCTTTTGTCAAGGTTCTTTTAGCTGAAGTGAAGTTAAATCTTTGTGCGTTTTTACTGCATAATGTTTGCATTCTGTAAGTTTGTTTACCAAGACTGTTTATAATAGTTTCTGTTCTTAAAAATATGATCATTGATACAATAATGGAGCTAAATAAAGTCTTAAAAATTGGTCCTTTTTTTTCTCTTTTGTGTTTTGTGTTTTTCACCAAGGAAATTATGCCACCAAATTCCCTACCTTCCAGTAACTCAAGGGTTGGACCTACTCCTTCAGAAGAAAAAAAGCATATAGATGTAAAGGAAAACAGCACTCATTTTTCTCAGCCTAACAGCACAAAAGTCCAGAGGGTAAGAAATAATTGTCACTTTGAATTATACTAGAAGTAATTTCTTCAACCCAAATGTCACAGTTGGTGTTTTGGGTATTTTCTGTGGTTAGGCTCATAAGGCTACTCATGCTGTATTTGTTTCAAATCTGATTGCCAGCTTATGAGATATTACAAACCAAAGTGATAACTACTTTTCAGCTTATTCACAGTGACAAATCTTATGCTGTAAACATAAAATACAGGGTTGCATTTAGTGGTCACATTTTTCTTTTGAGGGTGGACTTTTATTTTTTCATGCTGTAGCTCTTGAAATTTTACAGATTGTAGTAGCTCAAAATGTACCCTCTGTTAGATACGTAAGTTACTACTTAAAACCGTATTTTTAAAACTTGACTTTCAACATTTGAACTAACCTAATTGTTTAGAAATGGATTTAGAAGTCCTACAGTGAAAGTCCTGCGTTCAGGCTTCTGTGTATCGTTTGTTATAGTTAATGACATCACTTGCATTCCTTATACTGCTTTAGGTTTTAGTGGTTTCATCAACTGTAGCAGGGGAATCCCAGAAACCTGAACTCAAGGCTTGGCAGGTAGGAAAACATTCCTTGAAAAATACATTTTAATTTTATATTTGAATGTTTATTCCCCTGGTTAAGAAAGACTACAAATGATCGTCAGAGTTGGGGGATGTGGAGGAGTGTCTGTGGGTTCGTGGACCCATTGCCCTGGGAAAAAGCTCATATTCCTTCCTGCTGCTTATAAGGCCTTTCTTTCACAGTCCCCTGACCAATATCATCTCTTACCACTCCTCTCCCTTGTACCTGAGAGAGGCTTGAGCCATACCTGAAGTACCTAGAGTTCTTGAAACGCTTCTCTGCTCTCTGTTGCTTCTAGACGTATGCACATGTTTTCTCTGCCTGGAGCACTCTTTTTCCTCCAACCTGCCACCTTGCTTTGACCTTACTCCTTGTGCAGCTTTCCTTGTATACTTTCCATAGGTCCCCTCCCCCTGACGGGCTCAAGAGCCTTTCCCCCTTTCATGCTCCGATGTGTTCACCCCTATCGTAGTGCTTACTACATAGATATTTACTAGTTATCTAGTCACATTGTTAGTTCCTTGAGGGCAGACACCCGCCCTCAACCTGGCCTGTGAGAACTGTTTATGGGGAAAATATTATGACTCACAAGAGTTTAAAAGCAAAAATGCCATTTTGTAAAGAGAAATATAACCGCAAGTGGATTGGATATTCCTCTCTGCTGGGCAGGCCAGTTCTCATCCCAGAACAGGAAATCACTTTTTCCTGGTGTCTGCTCTTGCCTTTCTTTGTCGTAATTTAACCATTCTGGTCCACTAGTAATGTGCTTAAATTAGAGTGGCACTTGGGTACATCAACAGTTTGGAAATGTTGAAAGAGAATTTTTTTTCATTATTTGCTCCACAGTTGATCAACTAAATCTGTGACATAGGGTTTTCAAGCTTATTCTGGTCATATGTGATCCAGGGGGAAGGGCGTAGCATTTCATCATAGGGCATTTTGGAAAATAATATGGTTAACTGCTTTGTAACAAAGTTGGGGAAAAAACTCAACCGTCAGAAATGTTTTTGAGAAAAAGAGATCTGAGTCATAGGCCTGATTGTTTCCATAGTTCATATATTATTCAATCAAAAAAAAAAATCCATATGAAACCCATGGGTTTTCAGTGGCACCTGATTAGGTGGTTGTTGTTGCTAGGAAGCAGTGCCTTGCTTACCAGATGGATGTCAGTCTGCAAGCAGTATTTCCTAATTGTTTAGTTTTGTACCCTATCAACAGCCATGTTCATGTGGAAGGAAAAAGAAAAAACCTATTCCAACCCCACATGCATGTAAGACGCTGTGTACTGAGCTCAAGCAAACAAAAGCAGCCCAGCAGTACCCACACCTATCAAATGAATGCTTTTTTTAAAAGAGTGATACTTGCTAAGCTTCTTGGCTTCTCACACCTAGAAACTTCACCTAGAGAATTCTAATGTATCTACATCAAAGCTACTGTGTGCTTTTCTTTAGTCACGTGTGACTATCAGTCACCATGTGAATTTCATCAGTAGCAGAATATTGAATTATTTTCAACTTTGAATGTCATAATTGCCAGCTCTTAGTTTGCACAACTGGCCTAGGCTTCCCTATAACTGTGACAAGAAATAGTTTTTTTCTCATTTGTACTGATGGGCTAGAAGTATACATTTTTAGTCTACTCCTTTTTTAAAATCTATCCTTATATTAAAGTAGTACCATAGGGAGATCAAACTTTCCTGATGATTCAGTCCTTTACTATGTTCAGAGCGCATTATGGAAGTATATTGAAATGCTAAATTTTATGCTCATGGATGTGCCTAGTTTTTTTTTTTTCCCCTCACAGAATAATTACTAAGTGCATTTTAATTTCTTATTCTTCTTGTTTGTGTTTTGTTTGTACTCTGTTGACTCGGTTAGCAAAGTTGATTTAGTTTCTACTTTTGTACCCTGGTATCTAATTTTGAATTATTTTTTAAAGAATTTGATCTAGATAAAATCTGTAGTAAATGAATTAGAGTATTTTAAAGTATTCATTTTGTTTATGCTTCTCATGTTAAAGCTTATATAATTTTGAGTTACATAATTTATGAGTTTACCAACATTTAATAGTAGTGTTTATATCATAGTAACCTGATGCATTTAAGGGTTGCTATATTGATCTGTCCTTATACACAGTAGATGTGTAAAATATACCAACTACTTTTGTTTTTAGGTATTGGTTTATATTTTCAACAAACTTTCATGTACCTACTGTTTGTCAGACCCTGTGCTAGGGATTTAGTCATTATTTGCATTTTTCAGATTAATTCATCATTAATTTTATAGGATTATTGTTGCCATTTCTTTTTCAGGGTATGGTACCATTTGTTTTTGTGGGAACAAAAGACAGCATCGCTAATGCCACTGTTCTTCTGGATTATCACCTGAACTATTTAAAGGTGAGAACAGGAAGAACTTTAATGTCGAAACCTTTTGCACTAAAATATAAAAACTCCATAGTAAATCTTAAAGCAATTAAGTTTCATTCTAGCCTGTACATGATAATGAAAGACCTGTAAAAGATAATAGAAAAAAATTTTCATTTCGTTTAGCTTATTATATTCCTTCTGAAAACACAAGTCAGTTTTCCATCATTATAAATTTAAGGACCAGTATCCCAGTTCTCAAGAAACTCCCCTATTTCCCATTATTCTTCTGTTAAACCCTTATACTCACTTTAGACAATCCTGTCAAAAATACATTTCATCCCATTGATCCTTTCTAGCCCTTGTGAGTTTTTTCCAGGACAAATTTCATGTCTGTAACACTTGCCTTTGTTGTCCCTTTTATGTCATTTATCAAGGAAACCCCAGAGTTTCATGAAGTCCTCTGTTTAAATGTTTACCCTTCGTAATTTTCTCTATACTCTTATTACAAAATAGAAACAATTTGTGTCTTCTTATAAATGCACATTTTAGGTAGTATTTGTATGGTTATGCCTCCTCTAGCTTACAAACTGGAAAGCAGGAACCAGGAGGCTGCAAGGCATAGCAGAAAGAGCACTGGATTGGCAATCCAGTGATTTGCTTGTAGTCTCTCTTCTGCCATGAACTAGCTCTGTGTCTATAGGCAAATCACCTCCCTAGACTAGGTGCTTTTTAAAATTTCTTTTGGCCAAATGTTCTGTAATTCGATAAAATAGAATTTCACCCATGTCACTTTTATAATTTCTTCTTTGTATCCATATGTATCAAAAATATATTGTAACTGGTACTAAATAGTATTTTTAAAGTAACCCAAGTTTCTATTTTATTTATGATGCTATATTAATAAGAATTTTTTTGCTGATTTCTTAAAGAAATAAAATTAAATAATTTATAGTTATATGTAAATAAGGAAGAAAAATTCAATAGCTAGGTACTTCTTATCATTCTTATGGTGGTCAGTTAATAATTGCAAGTGGGGAGGTTTCATCCAGCAAGGTTTGCATGGATAGGATACCCCATTGATTTGCTTATTCACTTTTGCTTTAAAGTGTGTTTTATGTGTAATCTGTTGTATGTGTTTTTCTTCATATTCTTAGCTTAAATAATTTTGAAGACCTGGAGAGTTAGGGTTGCATTGTATCAGTCCCTTGTTCTTTTGACTAATGTTCTTCCTTAGATCTTTTGATTTATTCTTCACAATTGAGTATCTTTTTTGGTTATCAGCAGCTGTCCTGTTGTTGCCATTCTTTCCATCACCAGATCTTCCCTCGAGTGGGCTTGGCATCTCTCACCAAAAGGTGACTGCTTTGCCCCAGTGGGATAACCCGGACTACCATTCTGTTTTGCAAGATACACCCATTCCATGAGCTCTAACTGTACTTTTGGAGTAAGCCACTCACTCAGCTGCAGTCTCTTCTTTGTTCAAGTCCTCTGTAAAACAAATTCTGGTTCAGAGCACAGATGAAGCTCATCTAGATTCTTACCTGCCCTTTTCCTGAGGCTGCCATAACCAAGATTTTAGGAACCTAGCTTTACAGAGGCTTCCCCAGTGACTGTTCATGTGGGCAGCCCCTATGACGGCCTCTGCTTGACTGAGACACCCAGTGCTACTCTAGTTGTGGATCCAGTTCCCTGTAGCTAGTAAATAGATGGGTAGATTGGAAGAAGAAGGGTTAGAATTGAGACTTCATCTGGATTTGACAGAACCCAACATATTGGAAGCATTGTGTGTGAGGGTCTGTTAGTGGACCCCAGGTGTATATTTTGATCAACTGACTATACTGTTCGTCATACTTGTTCTAGCAGAGTCGTAGTCTTTAAGAGGTTTTCAAGGCATGATATAAGGTATCCAACTTGTTTTTGTCAACTATTAAATAGTTCCCCTATATAAGGAATATAAACGTTTTCAGTTCATTGAAGATAATTGTTTCTTAATTGTATAGTCACGTCCAAAGACCTGCCGTAGTATATGTTCTTTGAAAGCAGAAGATGGCCCGGACTCAATGTTTTGTTAATTAAAGATATTAACTGGCAAATCTATTTCAATTAAGATTATTTACAATGTGTGATTTTTAAGGTTAGCTGGTTAAACCTTAAATGTCATTTATCTGTATTTATACGTTTTAGAGTTGTTTTATTCAATATCCTATTATCAAGAAGTCCCAAAACTAGCATATTTGTGCCTTAGCGGATCTGTCGGATAATAGTGCCAAATTAAATAACTTTAAATTCTGTCAGTATAATTTTAATGCTCAGTATTTTTGTTATATCTCTAATTCTGGACATCAATAATATGTTATCTATAGTAATTTTATTTTTAAGGAGACCATTCAATTTCCTGATAATTCTGTGTAACAGTGTTTACTATAAATTTAGAACTGAAATTGAAATATTTCCAGTATACTTTTTATCTGATGAAAAGGAGAAAGGTATTATTAAGTAAAATGTCAAACTATTTTTACTGTTATCTTGTATATTTTAAATAGGAAGTAGACCAGTTGCGTTTGGAGAGATTACAAATTGATGAGCAATTGCGACAGATTGGAGCTAGTTCTAGACCACCACCAAATCGTACAGATAAGGAAAAAGGCTATGTGACTGATGATGGTCAAGGAATGGGTCGAGGTAGTAGACCTTACAGAAATAGGGGGCACGGCAGACGCGGTCCTGGATATACTTCAGGTACAAACTAAGCATTTTACTCAGTAACTTTATCTGTTCCTAGACTTAATAGCTGCTAATCTCTAATACTCATTAGAACCCCATTATAACAGTTTCTCACTACATGGTTTCCAATTCACAGTGGGTCAAATTGTGTTGCAAGAGACATAGAGTAAAAACCTGATAATAGCACATAGAGTTCACAGGGCAGGTGTGAGTTCTGTCCACGTTCTGGCTGGGGATAAATCTGCTTAAGCCCTTGTATGTTGATGACTTTCCTAAGGCCTTTCCTGATTTTATTACTGTATAGCCAAAACTTTTTTCATTTGTGTACTGTGGCTCATTTTTTGTCAGGCATGTGCTGGTCATACTTGCTGGATGGACTGTGTAAATCAGGGGTCTGCATCCTGTGGCTCGTAAGGTGATTTTGAGTGGCATGGCCAAAGTCAGCCCTAGGCACAGTCAAGAAGTAGGCGAAGTTTCTCTTTGCCTTCTCAGCTCTTCTTTCAGTGCTTCTTTCTCCTCTCCCAGTACCTTTCATTGAACGCTGTCCCACTGCCAGTGCCTACTGTCTTTCTTGCTCAACTGTGTATCTACTATGTAACTTGCTAATGATGGTATAAGGTATAATCCATCTCACAAATATTTGCATTTCAAAAAGGAACTCTTTAAGATGGAAAAGCCTTCAAGATCCACAGGAATGAAGCTATAATGGTGAAGCTATAATTGGTCATTAGCTCCAACAGAGGAAGAGAGAGAGGTAGTAGAGCTGATATTCTGGAGTGGGGGAGAGAGACACCTACTCCTAAGGCCAACCTTGAACCTAACCCCTAATCCCTCTCCCAGCAGTCTGTTCTTTATGCTGTTGAAGTCCCCCCTCACCGTGGAGCTCTTTTCCCCACTCCCATCCCTTATATCATTAACCCAGCTCCTCAGGCATAACAAGTTTATTACAATAAATCCTTTATAATGATCAATTATTCCAGTGGGAGTGGGAGGGAAGGTTGTGGACCAAGCATCAGGCAAGCGTATCCTCATTCAGCTAGGTCCAATCCCTGATCACACAAGAGACCCTTCCCTGAGATAGTAGTAGCCATGGTGGCCACCTTTGCCACCCTCTCTGAGGTGACCAAAATGTATGCATTCCCCTCTGTCCCTGGGCCAAACCTTGTTAAAAGGAACCCTCTTTATAGAGGTTTTGTTGATCAAGGTATTGCATTTAACTGTTGTAGACAACTTTTCCTCCAGAGAGCACAGATGTTTAAAGGAGCACAGCTGTTAAATGATGTGGCATACTCAGGTTTGAACTTAGATGGCTAATAAAATATCTTTTATTTTTTTTAATGAGAACCAAAAATGTTTGAAACAAAAATTACCTCAAATATTGTGGAAACCTTCATTTTGAATTTAAGATAATTTGTTTTACAAAATGGAAGGTGATAATACTCTTTGGTGGGCTTATAAATTGGGAAGAGTAATGGATTACCCCTGAAACATCTCTGGAAGCTTCTGTTAACCTAACTTTTTTTTTTAAGTCGGACAACGGTATATAACTTTTAACTCTCGATAGGAACTAATTCTGAAGCATCAAATGCTTCTGAAACAGAATCTGACCACAGAGATGAACTCAGTGATTGGTCATTAGCTCCAACAGAGGAAGAGAGGGAGAACTTCCTGCGCAGAGGAGACGGGCGACGGCGTGGAGGTGGAGGAAGAGGACAGGGAGGAAGAGGACGCGGAGGCGGCTTCAAAGGTACAGAGGTTTTCATCTGTTAAGAAATGAAGGTGAATTGTAACAGCTGTCTGAAGTTCTATGAAGAACCTTGCTGATTCAATGATGTATTACCAAGACCCCCATTTCTCTGGTTTTGTACTGGTCACCATGGGAAAGGCACATGTAATTGGCAATATTAGACAGCCTTCCCTCTGGTTCACATAGAATAAATATATGAATAAACACTGATAACTAGTTTCACTTCTTTGGGTATTCTAAACATCACATCTGATCATTAGCTCAGGTTGACCTGTAACAGTGGATGCAGAATTGTGATGCCTTAGAAATATTTTCTGTTCCTTGGTAGCATGCTAGATTATTAGCCAGTGTGTAACTGGAATCACTAGGTTGTTGATTCTGTGTTAGATTCTGTGGTGGATCTAAATAAATTGAGGATGTGGGAACAAAGAACTTCCAATAAGCATGTCAGAATCAGTGACCATCAAACCTTTTAAAAACGTCCCTATAGGAAACGATGATCACTCCCGAACAGATAATCGTCCGCGTAATCCAAGAGAGGCTAAAGGAAGAACAGCAGATGGATCCCTCCAGGTAAACCTGTGTGCCTCTTTTCATCTAAATTGTTTGAGTTACAGTAGTTTGAGATTTATAAGTTAATTTTACTTGATTTTTAAACATGTTCAAAGGTTGTGAATTTGGTATATTGAAATATTTTCCTTTCAACATTACATTTGTGGGCAGTCTTAGTCCTTTGTGACAAGTATACAAAGAAGATTTCTCTAGAGAATATGCAGTCTCAGTATTTCTGAAGACTTTGCAGCCACAGTGTGACTTCAATACCACATTGGTGGTCCAACCCCCCCCCCCGCCCCCCCACCAACTGCCCAAGAAAAGAAACATCCAGGAATGTACCCAGAGGGACTTGCGTCAGCCCTGTGGGTCCCTCCTCCCCTGAGTTGCAGGGATAGAGTGTCCTCTTTGAGTGGAAAGTAAGGGGAAAAAGGTGTCTGTCTCAAGGGTAATGATCATGATACACAGGGCACTGCATGACACTCAGCTGGTACATGCTGAATCAGTCAGCTGCTTATTTACAGCCAGCCTCTAGTCTGAGAACCCCATCTCAAGTGGTAATCACCTGTGCCGAACCCATTGTTAAGTAATTTTAAAATTACCCCTGAGCGTGTCCAGACAGACACCTTTGCTGAGTGCTTTGTGTGTGTTTTATCTTACTTAATCTTTTAGCAGCCCCCTGAGGTGTAAAAAGTTTTATTATTCTGTTTTATAGGTGAGTAAACTGATGTTTAGAAAGATTGAATCACATAGTTGGCGTACGGTAGAGTGATATTTGAATACTGGTATCTGATTCCCAGAACCCATGTTCTCTTCTGCTGCTTCTTTAATTCTGAAGACTTAATCCAAGTAGTTAGGGTTCCTTCATGACTATGGACTATTGGTTTGGGACCAATACCCAAGATTAGTGAGAGATGATTTTTAAGAGCAGAAACTCCATGATGGAGTATTTCTTAGAATTCATAACGGTTGTAAGTAGGTGTTAACTGTTGGCTGGTTCTTAAGGACCAGCATAGAAAAGACCTTAGACGTAGATAGAGATCGATGAAATAATGCACACACATGTGCCTTACAGAGATGTAAGGCGTTCCTGTACCAGTTTTATAATTCCGCTCTTCACAACCCAACAGTTAAAACAGTCACCCAGGACCAACACTTAAACGCACTTTGAAATTACAGCAAACCATTTTGGGATTGTATGTCACATTTGTACTTGAAGCAGATCAATATTTGTAATTGTTTTAGGCCCATTTGTCAATATTATCTTCCTTTTGTACAGCATCTAGAAGTCTGTTAGCAGTGTTTAAGTGTTCAGTGTTGGCACTTGAAATATTACATAAATCTCAGAATATTATTTTTTAAATTGTATTCATCTCTACACTCTTCCTGGGATTCCAGTTCTTCCACACATTAGTGTCTTCAAATTTCCCTGTACCATTCTTATTCTTCAGAGTTCAAGTTGTATGATCATCTCACTTGCCTCATTGAAGGCAAGTAAGTAGCCTTACTGAAGCTACTAGAAACCAACGCTCGTATTTTTTTTATGTAAGACAGTGGGAGCCCTCAGTGTAAGGAAACTTAATTATACTCATGATAGACATAAAGATGTCAACTAAAGGCTAGTTAAGAAGTAAGTTAGTTAAGTTGTTACTCTGGTAACATCAGAATAGGAAGACAGTAATTTGTGTCTCTCCTCCTGGGTTTCACAGTCTTTGAAGAATAACCCATTTTTTTGAACTCTAGTATTATAGACATGTATATTTTGCAATCAGTAATAGTAATTCATTTTAACTATTTGTTTCTCACTGTTTTGTTCTACTTAGAAGAAGACACAGTAGGATTGTGAGTTTTTATCTAACTTTGGACACAGTGAGATGACCAGTGTGTTCCAGTTAAAGAAGAAGAGTGTTTTTAAATCATAAACCAAATAAAGATCCTACCTGACCATAATTTCTTGCACTTCTTCTATTCTCACCCCTATATCCCCCTTTTAAGATGTGGAATTTACCCTTCGGGCTTAAATTTCTCGTCAGGCCAATTACAGATTACAGTAGGATATGGTCTGTGTATATAACAACTGTAACTTGTTTTAGATCAGAGTTGACTGCAATAATGAAAGGAGTGTCCACACTAAAACATTACAGAATACCTCCAGTGAAGGTAACCGGCTGCGCACGGGTAAAGATCGTAACCAGAAGAAGGAGAAGCCAGACAGCATGGATGGGCAGCAACCGCTTGTGAACGGAGTACCCTAAACGGCGTAATTCTGGAGTTATATTCCCTATACCATTTCCGTAATTCTTATTCCATATTAGAAACTTTGTTAGGCCAAAGACAAATAGTAGGCAAGGTGGCACAGGGCATGAAATGAACACCAATTCTGTTAAGAATTTTATTTTTTGTCATATTGGCCATAAGCAACAGTTTTCAGATTGGCACAAAGAAAGAGATCTTAAAATTTTGAAACATTACTTTTAAGTAATTAAGTATACTTAGCACTTCAGGACAGGATTTTCGTTTGGTTTATTTTTTAAATACCAAGCAGTGGTATTCTTTCTTAATTTGGACCGTTACCCTGCGTTGGGTGATAACTCACTGGTACATTTCAGTTTTTCTGAATAAATAGCATTTATGGTAATCATATTACACTTCTGTTTTCAGTCTCATACGGAAGGCCAATGACATTTCATGTCCTGTGTCAGTTTATGTTTTGGTCCACTTTTCCAGTATTTTAGTGGACCCTGAGATGTGTGTGATGTGACGTTTGTCATTTTCATTAGCAAAAAAAAAGTTGTATGATCTGTGCCTTTTTTATATCTTGGCAGGTAGGAATATTATATTTGGATGCAGAGTTCAGGGAAGATAAGTTGGAAACACTAAATGTTAAAAGATGTAGCAAACCCTGTCAAACATTAGTACTTTATAGAAGAATGCATGCTTTCCATATTTTTTTTTCTTACATAAACATCAGGTTAGGCAGTATAAAGATTAGGACTTGTTTTTGTTTTTGTTTCGTTGCACTGAAGTTTGACAAATAGTGTTATTGAGAGGGATGTGTAATTTTTCTATATAGACAGGAGAAGAAATAACTGTCTTTTCATTTGAGAGAGGCTAAAACATTTTCAGCTAGGAACAAATCTTCCTGGTCAAAAGTTAGTAGGATATGCCTGCTCTTTGGCCTGATGACCAGTTTTAAATTAGAGCTGTTTTTATTTTGTCCTCCCCGAGTTTTGTGAAGTTTTTCATATTTTAATTTCAAGCTTATTTGGGGGAGATAGGAAGGTCATTTCCATGTGTGCATAATAATCCTGTGAAGTACAGGTACTTTGTCTAAGAAACAATGGAAGCAGGTTAAATGTTTTGTAAACTTTGAAATATTAGGTCCAAATGTATAAGCAGAATTGGAAAGCAGACTAGGATTGGTTAACAAATGATACTTTTTTTCTTTAGTTTTTTGACATGTTGGATTTTGGGTTTGAGTCTCTTTGGTTTTTTTTGTTTTTTTTTTTTTTTTTTTGTTACGAACGAGATTTACAGAGGAAAAATATGTGAAGGACCTTCACTCTAAGATGTTATATTTTTCTTAAAAAATAACTCCAAGTAGGGGTACCACTGAATCTGTACAGAGCCGTACAAACCGAAGTTCTGCCTCTGATGTATTCTGTGAGTTTGTTTCTTTGAATTTTCATTTTACGGTTACTTTTCCTTGCATACAAATAAGCATATAAAAATGGCAACAAACTGCACATGATTTCAAGAATATTAAAAAGTCTTTTAAAAGTATTGCCAAACATTAATGTTGATTTCTAGTTATTTATTCTGGGAATGTATAGTATTTGAAAACAGAAATTGGTACCTTGCACACATCATCTGTAAGCTGTTTGGTTTAAAATACTGTAGATAATTAACCAAGGTAGAATGACCTTGTAATGTAACTGCTCTTGGGCAATATTCTCTGTACATATTAGCAACAACAGATTGGATTTTATGTTGACATTTGTTTGGTTATAGTGCAATATATTTTGTATGCAAGCAGTTTCAATAAAGTTTGATCTTCCTCTGCTAAATTGACGTTGATGCAATCCTTACAAATGATTGCTTTTAAAATTTTAAGATAGGAAAAGAAATCTATAAAGCGTTCTGTTACAAAATGTAACTGTATTACCATTGGAAATTTCACATGTCATAGGAAGTTAGCCGTTATCTACCAACTTTCAAGAACTTGTTCTTGTTTAATAAGGTGAAAAAAGTCAACAAAATGGTACAGAAGCACATTGTGCCATTACAATATGCACTAAGTCTCTTTTTTACAAAGGCTGAATTCAGCAAGGCGCTAACTTGCTTAAATGTGAATTACTAACTTCTAAAACTGTAATTTGAGTCACATGTTTTCAAACGGAGTTGGAGTTTATTCATATTACAATATTTGTGTGCTAAACGTGTATGTTTTTCAGTTCAAAGTCATGATGTTTTTAAAATCTTATTAAAGTTTCAAAAATCTGAAGATTGTTTATCTAGATGTAAATTTTTATTAAAAAGTTGCACTTATGAACAAGCAAAAAATTAGTCTGACAGATGTTTGCTCCTGGTCTTAAATTTCTAAATATAACAAAAATTAACGATGGGGGGAGGTATTAATCATGCAAAGCATACATTATGCCTTGCAAATAATCTTTTATGTGCCCTTAAAAAGCAGAAAGGTAGATATTTGAAAATAATTCTACATATTCCCAGTTAGAGGATTTGAACACATTAATTACATAGGATGCTACTAAACCGTGTTAAACACATACTCCTGTCTGAGCACACATAAACTTACCTTGCCATTTGGAAAATATTAAATATGTCTATTTTGAAAAATGTTTTTTGATGTCAGTATCTCAGTAATAAAATACATGACAGGTTTGTAGGTAGAATGTGTCTGAATTGGCTATTGTGATCAACTTCACGGAACTCTGGCACAGCCTGGAAAAGTGGATAGAAATGGAGAGGTGATCCAGTGATGCAGGGCAGTCTCTCTACATAAGTGGTTTTTTTTGAGGAAAATCCATCTTTGTTTTCTGCTTTTCTAGTTTTTCATTCTGGTACTTTTCTGGATTTCTGTTACCCATTCTGCCTAGTTCTGGACTCTTGCACAGTCCATTAGAGGTGGTAAGTAGCAGCCATCCTCAAGTAACTTTGTTGGGTTTTCCTGGTTTCGCATTTTAGTGCTTGCTACACGTGAACAACCTATCGGCGGCAGCAGGCTTGAGACTCAACTTGGCTCACTCAGAGGCATTTCTCCCATCTGACCGTGATCTTCCCGTTCCTGGTGGTTAGGAATATAGTGCCTTTTAGAGTCAATATACTGATTTGATCACTTTTGAGCCAGTTTGGTTCATGGCCATAAATAGCATCTTTCCCTCATGACCCTCTGATGCCTCTGATAAGCAGTTATTCTGAAATAGCCATTACCAGATGCTAGTCTTGATTGCTCAGAAGGCTTCATGTGTACCAGTATTTAAATTTTGATCATCTTTCCCTCTGTTGTGTTTATCGAGGGCTGTTTAAAAATTTTATTTGGGGCTATTTAGAGATTTTCTTTCCATTTCTCTCAGAACTTTCCATGAAGAAACGGAGAAATCTGTATTTTATGCTGATGAGTTTTATGTTAATGGGAGAGGCATTAAAAATCTTTGCAAGTTGCACTTGCTAAGTGATTAAAGATAGGCTTCAAAACTAAGTGCCTGAAGGTCTTCCCACCAGTTTCTATATACCATACACTTGATTACAGGAGTAGGTCCAGAACTGGAAGGAAGATGTAAGTGTCAACAGAAGATGGTTACATGCAATCCTGAGAACTGGGGTATATCATCATTATTCAGTATCATACAGAACATAGATGGCTTATGGTAAGAGGAGAAAAAAAATTCCAGTGTTATTTTTGGTAAATACTAAGGCATCTTTGTCAGATTTCCTTGGAGATCAAAACCTGTAAGGTATTAACATCAAAGAACAGAGTACTAGTGCTCAAGGAATATATATCATTAAAAGTTGCAAGTGCAGCATGGATACTACGTGATAAAAAGGAACCTAAGGAGTTATGCTGTGAAGAGGGAGGAATCAGGAGGTAGATCCCACACTTGACCGGGGCGTAGACTAGCTCGGTGGTTGCTGGAAGAGTCATGTCACCTCTCCAGGTTCCGGTTTCTTCATGGGTTAAGTGAGTGGTTGCTAAGGTATCCTAACTCCGAAGTCATATATGCATTAAGAAGGTATTCATGTTTTATATGGAGAAAACTACAGAGTAATTGTTAACGAAGCACCCACCTGATTTCATCTGGTTCTCATTAAATATTTAGTGAACATTCACTACATAGCAGGCACTTCACAGGCTTCTTGGGGATACAGAGATAATATTTCAGGCCTTCAAGAAGCTCAGCGTCGAGTGGGAGAGCTCAGTGAGTCAGTGGGCAGTTCCAGCACATGGTACAGTAAGTACTAAGATGCCCAGGGTGAGGTGGGAGCACATAGAAACAACCCAAATCGGGGTGGCGTGGAGTCAGTAAAGGGCTTCTCGGGTGAAGTGAAACCTTACCTAAGACGGAGGACAGGTTGGAGAGGTTAGCCAGGAGAAAAAGGGCTGGGGCCATTGATCTAAGCATGAAAAAGTCAGTTTGGGAAGCTTCCCGAAGCTTCGGTGTGGCTAGGCCACAGAATTTGAGGTGGAGAGTGAGGGAGGTGAGAGGAGAGATACCGCCAAGGAAGGCCTACGGTGCCATGTTAGAGGTTTGACTTTCGGGGGCCTTTGAAGGGTTTTAAACGAGATCAGGTTTACACTTGAATAAGTGTGGAGGGACAGACAGGATTGCCCACCACTCCAGGAGCCTCTGTCAAGTCGCCTGGTGACCACCTAGCAGGAGGGGCTGGGCCCACATCCAACTTCCTGGATGTTCCTCTGCCCCACAGTCCAAATCCAGCTTCCCAAAGGTCACAGGTGCTAGCAGGCTGTGTTCCCAGACAGCGCCCCGGACAGCTGGCATTTAAGCCCTGGTTTGATCCTCTGCCTGCAAGGCCACCACCATCAGCGTTGCCCTGCGGAAAGGTAGACTCCCAGGGAAGATACACCTTCCCCTGGAGCCCAGCCCTGGGGATGCAGCCCACAGGGCCCCAGCCTTTGCATGTGTCTCTGTGGGAGAGAATGGGCGTCCACGTGCGTCTTCTTCCTGACCCTTACTGGTAATTTTCCCTCATTAAAACCTTTCCCTCTTGCATGCTGGTGTGCTGTTTGCCTTCACCCACCGAGTCACACAGATCGTGCCCCACATGAGGCAAACTCCACTTATTCCAGCTCTGGCCTTTGGGAAACTGCAAAAGGGATCAACTAAGCCGTACGAGGGCTGCACAACACCCCTCCTAGGGCTAGCGGTGAGAGGCCTAGCTGAGCTGAAATCACTGGTGAACATGTTGTTTCGGCCTTGGTCTAGGGCCATACCATGTGCCACAGAGGCTCTGGAAAGTCCTCCACGTGAGGCAGATAGAGACTGTTCCATCCCTTGGCACTCCCTACAAGTCAGTCAGCCCTGTGAGCCCTAAGGGAAAAGAAGTTGACAGAAAAGAGCCCTTGGTCTCAAGTGCCATTGGAACAGTAGATGCAACCTAACCTCAGACATGAAACCTGGCACTGTGCAGTGTACCACCCAGGGGCTTATTAGGCAGAGGGTGAGGGATTGGGGTCCAGACCGAGGGGCTTCAAAACACAGGGAACTGGACTCCCAACAATAGTCACAGCAGTCCCATGAGGCTTGAACGGCTTACATGATGAAGAAGCTACACCCATGACGTAAGTGGCACTGAATGGCCAGCATTTGAGGTTTACCACCAGATTTCCTTTTGCCAAATGAATTGGCTAGTCCAGCCAATGGGGAGAGAGCACATGTGCCTGCCCTGGACTTGCATCGGATGCTCGGGGAAATCAGACACATAGCCACAAAGAGGAGACTTCCCTACTGAGGTCGCAGCTGCTTTGAGGCACGTTGGCACTGTAGACCGACGGTGTGAAAATCCTGGGCGTCAGGGATAACTTGCGAGCAAATGACCTTAATTCAGAGAACGCTGGAGAAGCCAATGGGATCTTACATGAGCAGGACATCCCTAACTTTGCTCCTTCTACCAGGGAATGAGGGATAGGATAATCCTTCGGTGCTGATTTAGGCCCCACCCAAAAGAGGAAGAGGAGATAAGGGGCCCTGTAAGTTGCCCCAGGACCCAGCAAAAATGAAAAGGCTGGGGGCGAACACTCCAGGCTTCCTTCTGAGCCTCCCTCAGGCAGCACTGTTCTGGCTCTGGGCCTTGAACAAAGGGATTGCTAAGGAAGGAGAGATATGGGAAAAACCAAGAGGGTGGTCAGCTGATAACCCGACTCACTCTAAAGAGGTTGCAGAGAGAAGATAGGGGTGCAGGAAACAAAAATGACTGATTTTTGAGCGGGCATCAAGGAGACCCCTATGGAGAGCTGACGCAAGGAGATCCTGGGTGATGAAGGCCGTTAGTTTTCCCCACTACCTGGACAGCAGGTCTCCAAAGCCTCCTCCTATGTCCTTGGAGAAGGGTGCAGGGGAGGAGGTGAAGCAGTTAAGCACATATTAGTGCTGCTAGAATGAGACTCCCCAGCCCCACAGGCCTCTGTGCTACCCAGGAGACTGATTTTCTAGCCCGAGTGCTAGAGGGCCCTTCAATCCAGATTTGAGTCCCTTCAAAAGCAAACTCGGCCTGGGGGCCAGTCCTCTGCCCTCTTCAGAGGGATTGCTGAGTTTGTGCCCTAGTCCACGTCTTCCGGAACATAGGTGCGGGGAGAATTCTGCAGACCTACCAGCCACTGGAGCCCAAGGAGCTGTCGTTCTTGGACCCGATGGGTCCACAGTAAGTTCCTCTGGCAGGATTTGAGACTGGTTTTACTTACACCCAGAGACTTGGCACAATTGCTGCAGATGCCATTGGCCCCTTTGATGGGACCGTGCTCATGGTCCCTTTGTCAGACTGCAGGATTGGTACAGACATGCTGGGTTCCCTCAACCCAGCATAGTACCCTGATCTGCTGGGTGGATGTGGGCATCGCCATCGCTCCTGGTGACTACAGAGCCTCTTGTATTTTCAAAGCCTGCCAGGATTGTGCAGCTGAAACAGTATCAAGTACCAGTAGGTGAGAAAGACAACCCGCAAGGCTTATTCCGTTGCCAGGAGGGAGTGGTAGTGCATACTACCTTCCAACTCCCAGCCTGTGTAGCCAGTGAGTAAATCCAGTGTCTGTGGCCCCTGATTGCAGATCACTGTGGCTTTAATAGTGGCCACCATGTCACTCAAAGCACTTGATATACCAATAGGTGACTGAACTGACTGCATCCATTACTGGCACTCAGTATGTGGCCGGCAGCTGCACTGTCCGGGCCTTCAGCCACTAGCCACATGTAGCTGCTGAGCGATCAAAGGCTAGTCTGAATTGAGATGTGCAATTCTCAGTGTATTTAGAATGCACGACGGATTTTGAAGACTTAGTTTGAGAAAAAGAATGAAAAATACCTATTTTTTATATTTAAGTGCTGAAATGTTAATATTTTGGATCTATTGGGTTAACTGAGCCATGTTAGTAAAATCAGTTATACCTGTCTCTTTTTACCTTGTTTTTAATATAGTGATTACTAGGAAATTTAAAATTACACGTGTGGCTCACATTATACTACTCTTGGACAGAATTGCCCTAGACATTGCTCATGTTCCTTGCTCTAGATTTCTCCAGGAAGAAAAAAAAATTATTTTGTTTTCACTTGGCAGAGCAGGAAGCTCACTTTTACTGTCCTACCTCAGGCATGTTGAACTTCCCCAGCAATACTGCAATATATCAATAATACGTTGGGAAAGCCCATTCCATTCCATTGATGACAGTCTCCCTAGTGGCCCCCAGAGGAAACTTTTCACCATTATGCATGCTCTCTAAGCGCAAGTGGCAGGGCCTTGAATGAAGATAGAAATCAGAGCCAGGCCACTGGAGGGCATAAGTTGGGGGCTATCTGAGCAGCAGCCCAAAGAGATATTCCACAACCTAATAAGGAAAAACTGCTGACCTTTCTGACACTTAACTACACAGAAGGAGCCCTTATCGCCTGTTTGGCCTCTTCGGGTATTAGAGGCAGCACATCCTGCACATAGAAATGTTACTCAAGAATCTGTAAGTCACCAGACTGGTAGCCAGATTCGACTGGGGACCCCAGCAGTAAGCAGCCACAGAAGCAATGAAACAATACCGGCTCCACCCCGCCCCCAACTCATTCTGATTCCCTTGGAGTTTTAATTATCTGTGACCAGTCTCCCATCTGATGTCTCTTGAAAAGAAGACTCTGCCAATATTGGGGGTGGGTCATCTCACCACTACTGGATGGTACATGCGTTTTGAATGACAATTATTGGCCCTGTTGGGGACAGATTATCTCACTGAAGGGAAAAGTGTGACTCTCAGATCCAACATTCCCAACCTGCTAGTGGGGTTGTTACTGAAATCAGTTCCATCAGATGGATGTCTCAGTGATGGTCCAGTTGGGAAAACAGAAATCACACCAGTGATTTTAACAGAGAATTTAATACAGGGATTAGTTAAACAGATCTTAAAGGACTGAAAATGCAAAACAGGAGCATTAAGTTTCCACAGAGGTGGGTTCTGCAGGAAGCATTTACCATCCTGAGGCCTGGGAGAACAAAGGGAGGAGGCTGGGATGGTGAGAACCCAAAGGCTCAAAAACGAGGGCCACAGAGTTAAAACCCGGATCTCAAGCGAAGGGGCACTATCGGTCGGTACAGGTACCTTGATAACATGCAGGCAGACCCCCATGTGGCTGGGCTTAGAGCACTGAGGAGACGTGATAATGCTGGTTCTGAGAGGGGTGGGGAGGGGGTCGGAATCTGGAAACTGGATTCAGCAGCTGCTACTGGAGCAAACTCTTCCTGCCAGAGTGAAGAACCATGGTCTTCCAGTCTCCTTCTAGAGCCTCTTATTGGCAGACCCTAATAGGCAGCACTGGCAAAGGAGAAATGTGGTGCGCAGAATCCCAGCCCCAGCCTCATAGAGTAGAGTGTAGAAGGATGGTTTGGAACTGAGATACAATAGCTTAATAATTGACAAAGTGCAACAAGCCAAAAAAAATGCGAAATGGAAATGGTACATCCAACTGGGGGTCAAGCCAACTGCAAGAACACGTGGCTGCCCAGCCAGTAGGTACTGAGATGGCCCTATTGCCTGCTTTGCCTGAGCTACTGGCTCGAGTGGGCCTCAACTTTGAGACTTGGTACCAAACAAGGAAGCCTGTTTCACTGATAGGTGAGCAAGTTCAGTGGAATACTGCTAAGCCATTTGTTATGTGATGATAAATGCTGACAACCCCTGGCACTGGCTGCTCTGCACATTGGGTGGAAGTGCAGTGCTTTTTTGGTAATAAAGCATTCCACTCCTCAATGAATGAAATATCCCTTTACATAGACCCAGGGGCTGCTGCCAACCGCCTCACTCTTTAGTCAGGTCGCTAAGCCACACAGGACTATTGAAGTCATACCCTATAGAAACAAATACAACTCACCCACAAGCTCAGTTAATAAGTCACATATGCACTTGTCTCCTAGAAAAGAGCACATCCTGAGAAAAGCAAAGCATCTGCAATGAGAAACTCATCTGGGCCTGTGAGCCATCATAGCCATATTGACCTACGGGATCCATATCCAGACCCACCACAGTAACAAAAGCACCATGAAGGGTTGTCATTTGACATACAAAGAAGCTACTGGCACCCCCAGAGCCTGCATTTGGTGGCAGCTACACAAGCATGTAATTCAGGGTTAGCTTGGTCATACCGCAAAAGACAGGACTGGCTCACACTGGCAGATATACTTCACAGTCCCCCTGCCCCTCCATAGTCTGGACGCACTCTCTAGGTATAGGGTTGCCGCCCACCTCCTCCAATCACATAGCACACATAGAGTGAAGGCTCTGACGGACTACCTTTGCCACATGCCAGAGAAGGTCAATAGAGATTTCAGACCATGATGCAGATCTGACATCTATGAAGGAAGAGGAAGTAAGGAGAATTGGGTAAGAATGATCTTAGACTATAATGCAGTTCCAAGTATCGCAGGCAGATGGGGAGTTCTTGAGCCGAATCTGCATTAGTACCTCCACCGTGCTCAATTACTGACTGCAAGTAGTCTATAGGAAATACGGCCTTGGCACAAACACAGTGGTGGATCCTGCAGGGCATCACCAGGGGGCTGTCAGGCAATCGTGCTCTCCACAACGGACTGGAGTGGCACACTTGCCTGGCTGCCATACTACATAATAATAATTTCCCGCCTTTTTTGGACCTGCACTGACCATGCTGAGTATCTAAGAAGATTTTACTGCATGGATCACAGAAATGTAGATAAACACAAATTCGGAATGGCATCTGGTGTCCTTTCCCACTGGGCAGACAACTCTGACGTTGGGTTTGCCACACACCTCCTCTGAAAGTTGGGGGATACTTCTGTGATTTTTATGCTGATGAACAAAGTCGCCTTTGTCCTGAAGCCATCTTCCTTAATCTGAACAGACTGCCTTGGGTAAAGGAATTGTTAGCCCAGGTCTCTGTACAGCTTTTCATTCCAGGATAGAAAATCAGGTCTAGTTCATTCCTGAGGGTAGCTCACGGGCCCCAGCTGGTGAGGCACAGACAGATCCAAGCCTGTGAAGCAAGGAGAGCCCTGAGGAGTGAATAACTTCTCCGTTTTCCTAATCCAGATATGGACAGACTGTACCTGTCTGGGGCAGTGACCATAATGCCAACTATCACAAAGCTAGATATGTCACCCCCAACTTCAGTTGTCTGTGAGGGAATCTTATCAGCATCCCACTATCAAACAATGCCTCAGGTATCACTTCTACCAGGCAGTGGCCTCAGCCACTGTTTGCCTTTGCCTTCTACACTCATGTGTCCATATCCTGTGATGTCCATGCTAAATGGATGCAGAGGATCCAACTTGGACCCAACTCAAAGCAACATTATGTGCTTCCCACCGACTTCCAGGACTAGATCTTCTGTGTGCTAAGACAGCCTCCCTTGCCTCCACTGCCTCTCACTTGGACACAGGGTGACCCTCTTCATGCAGGTAGCGACACAACTCTTCGGTAATCAAAGATCCAGTGGGCACAGGCTATATATGCCCAGCCTCTGGTGCAATCAGTAGGCTGTCCTTGGGGGCATTATGGACGCAGTTCGTCACCATTTTACATGCATTTTCCCCCATCAAGAGGTGTTTCTAAGGCTCACCTGGGAGATTACCAAAGAGATAGCTGGGAGTTTCACTACCAAAGATACTCTTGCCTCCTTACCTCTGATTGTGTTGGATATCTGCGTAGCTTTGGGTTATTTACTGACTAGGCAGTGTGTACTGTGGCCAACTTCTGGCTGAATACCTCACTGCAAGCTGTAGGAGCTGGCCACAGGGCTCTAAACCACTCACCATCTAAGCCCTGGGATCTTTTTCTCATGGCTTGGTCTGGAGTCCATGACTAGAGGTTTCAGAAAACTCTAGTTTTCATGATGAACTTTGTACTCTTATTTAGGACCCTCCTTGTTTCACAACGTCTTCTTTGCCATCCTCACCAACTTCAGAAACCCCACTGAAAAAGCCAATCAATTTCCGTCTCCAAAGGTCTCACTGTGGGATACTGACAGAACTCAAAACCACCTACCTCATCTTACTAACACTTGGGCTTGTAAATTATCCCAATTAAACCTATTATTGTGCCCATTCTCCATGATATAGTGGTGTTTTCTTTAACTCACCTTCCAAAGATAGATGAAAGGGGTCAGGACTGGAGGCAGGGAGGCTAGGATGTTAGAATAATGAACCAGTGCAATGGCAGTGAGAATGGAGAAAGGTGGGATTACTATGATATTTAGGACATAGAATCAGTGGGACTTAGTGATTATTACTTGTGGGGGAAAAGGAGAGTGAAGAAACTAGCATTATGAGTCACAGATTTTTGGCTTGAGTTATAGCTTTCTTTTTTTAATTTATTTAATTTATTTAATTTTGGCTGCATTGGGTCTTTCTTTGTTGCTGCGCACAGGCTTTCTCTAGTTGTGGCGAGCGGGGCCTACTCTTCGTTGCGGTGCGCGGGTTTCTCATCGCAGTGGCTTGTCTTGTTGCGGAGCACGGGCTCTTGGTGCATGGGCTTCAGTAGTTGTGGCATGTGGGCTCAGTAGTTGTGGCTCCTGGGCTGTAGAGTGCAGGCTCAGTAGTTGTGGCGCACAGGCTTAGTTGCTTCACGGCACATGGGATCTTCCCGGACCAGGGCTCGAACCCGTGTCCCCTGCATTGGCAGGCGGATTCTTAACCACTGTGCCACCAGGGAAACCCCTATAGCTTTCTTTTAGAGGAAGGGAGATTTATTCATTCAACTAATGTTTATTAAGCATATACCATGAGTCAGGCAGACTTTGGCATTTGATGCTGGAGATACACAAGAAAAAGACATTGGCAGACAGAAAAATTAGCATGAAAGGTAATTACAAGGACAGATAGATATGTGCTTCCTCATATGATGCACAAGGGCACAACACACTTCAGTAGTGTTCCAGCTAAAAAAATTAATAAGCTGAATCTAATCATGTGGAAACATCAGACAAGCTTACAAAATGGACATTTTACAGAATAAATGGCTTGTGCTCGTCACAACTATCAAGGTCATGAAACACAAATACTGAGGAACTGTTTGCAATCAAATGATACTAAGAAGACATGACAGTTAAATGCAATATGTGATCAGGGATTGGCTCTTGAACCAGAAAATCTTGTTGTCTTTTGTTATAAGGGACATTATTGGAAAATTTGGCTATGAATAAAGTAGATTACATAGTAGGACAATGCTAATTTCCCAGTTTTGAGAATTGTACTATGATTACGTAAGAAAATGTTCTTTTTTAAGAACTTTTTTTTAAATAAATTTATTTTATTTATTTATTTTTGGCTGCATTGGGTCTTTGTTGCTGCGCACAGGCTTTCTCTACTTACAGCGAGCGGGGGCTACTCTTCGTTGTGGTGCGCGGGCTTCTCATTGGGGTGGCTCCGCTTGTTGCGAAGCACAGGCTCTAGGTGTGCGGGCTTCAGTAGTTGTGGCACGTGGGCTCAGTAGTTGTGGCTCGCGGGCTCTACAGCGCAGGCTCAGTAGTTGTGGCGCATGGGTTTAGTTGCTCTACGGCATGTGGGATCTTCCCGGACCAGGGCTCGAACCCATGTTCCCTGCATTGGCGGGTGGATTCTTAACAACTGCGCCACCAGGGAAGCCCAAGAGAATGTTCTTTAAAAAAAAACAACAACAACAAAACACATGAAGTGTTCAGGAGCAAAGGGCTGAGATATGAGCTGGAAGAAGTTTTGAGCAGTAGCATAGTTGGTAAGCAGGCTTAGGCTCTGGGCTTACACTCCCTGAGTCCTAATCTCAGCACAGCTCTTTACTACTTATGAGCCTTTGGGCAAGTTTTTTAAACTCTATACATTAAATTTCCTCATCCATAAAAAACAGATGATGTTAATAATAGTACCTACCTTATAGAAATGGTATGAGAGGACTTCCCTGGTAGCGCAGTGGTTAAGAATCCGCCTGCCAATGTAGGGGACACGGGTTGGAGCCCTGGTCCAGGAAGGTCCCATATGCCACGGAGCAACTAAGCCTGTGCGCCACAACTACTGAGCCTGTGCTCTAGAGCCCACGAGCCACAACTACTGAGCCCACGTGCCACAACTACTGAAGCCCGCACACCTAGAGCCTGTGCTCCGCAACGAAGAGTAGCCCCCACTCATGGCAACTAGAGAAAGCCCGCGCGCAACAGCGAAGACCCAACTCAGCCAAAAATAAATAAATAAATAAATTTATTAAAAAAAAAAAAAAAAGAAATGGTATGAGAGTGAAATTAGTGAGTGTATGTAAAGCACTTAGACCCGTGTCTGGCATGTATGTATAACCAATGTTGGTTGTATTTAAGCTATTCTGCTCCTGTCCTGGGAATACAGAGAGAAATGGGACATGGTTCCCTTGTTCAAGGAGCCACAGTCTAATGGAAGAAATAAGAAGGTTAACAGATAATAATAATAAACGCTTGTGATGAGTGTCCTGCTAGGGATCCGAGCTGAGGGCAGCTGAGCCTGGGACAATGAATTCTGCAGGAGGAAGTCAGGAGAAGTTTCATGGAGAGATGTGGTTAGAATTGGATCGCAAGGGGTGAACAGGAGTTTGCCAAAATACTCTTTTCCCACTTTTGCCAGGACAGGGGCATCAGAAGTGCCAAAGCACAGGGTTCTGGAAAGGGCATTGGGTACTACAGTGTAGCGTAGGTGATACAGTAGTGATTCGCAGAAGGGCCAGACTCACCTGCCAGGTGTGTGTGGGAGGAGGGGCAGCACTGGACTGCCAGCCAATGGACATACAGGTTCAGACCCCAGCTTAAATACCACCTGCAGCCTCAAAAAGGTCACACAGTCTATCTCTCTGAACCTCAGTTTCCCCTAAAAATGGAGATATTGACACTTACCTCAGGCCTGTAAGGAGGACGCATGTAACGTTTGTAATGATGCTGCTGTTAGACGTTTCTAGGCGTCACCAAATTTCCTGGTTCTCGCTTCCTTCCGGGCACGTGCTTCTCTCGAGTGCTGCATGGCCCTGTAACTTCCTTTGGCCATTGAGGTGGAAAGAGAATGGCTAGGTGTCCTTTCTGGGCCCAAGCGTTGAAGACCAGGGCCCTGTGATTCTCGGCGCTCGCCTCCCTGCCACGGCAATTTGGAAGCTCAAGTGGAGATGGTGGCATGACAAGGCAGTGGCACCTCTGTCAGGCCAGGTCTCAGTGATGACAGTGAGCAGAGTGCCCCTGCCAACCTGTGGCGGGCAGGTAGTGTAAGCAAGCAATAAACCTTTGTTGTTTTAAGGCACCAAGATTGGCATTTTATTCTCTTTAGCCACCCTCAGAAACCCTGAAGGATTGGGGACTTTTCTAGACACTTTGGTGTCCCATGCCAATCCCAGATAGGGGACAACAAATTCTCCACTCTCCCGCCTTGTGGATGAGGTGGTAAAATTGGATGAGAGGTTTGGAAGCATGTTTGCGTGACAGACGAAATTCAACTCAATGTAAACAAAGAAAAGCCACCAGAAAGATGTCCTGCAAGAGTGAGTGGAGGAGGCGGTAAACATGGATCAGATCTTTCTCTGAATCAACTGTGACTTCTATTTTTCCCATTCAAGCACCAGAGGATTCATGATGTTATAGCCTAACTGTCGTGGTCCGAGCGCGGGTTGGAAAAGCATTTCCAGACACAAGGCAGAATGTAAGGAAGATAGAGCTTATTAAAGGGAAGGGTGGCTGCAAGAACAGTGGGCCGACTTGCTGGTAGCCAGGGAAAGTCGACAATGATGCAGGGAACCTGTAAGTCATCTGCTGACTGGGCAGAGTAGGTATACTTTCAGTGTGCTGAGCGGGAGAAAAACGGGGCAAATGTCTTTACTATATGGGATAGTAAAGGGACAGGGCATGCTGCTTGGGAGGGCTCTGGGACATGGCAATGGTCACATTGTGACAGAGCGATAGGAGTCCTGTAGCCCTTTGTTCTGGCAATATTGGCCCTTTGAGTTTATCTTGTTCTTTGTCCTTGGAGCACACTAATCACACTAACCTCACAGGAAAGTATAAGAAGGGGCTCTAACCTGGTCTGAGGGTCAGGAAAGGTCTCCTGAAGAAGTACGGACAAAGATGATGTGAGATACACACACACACACACACACACACACACACACACACACACACACACATTGGAATATTATTCAGCCATAAGAAAAAAGGGAATCTGCCATTTGTGACAACATGGATGGAACTTGAGGGCATGATGTTAAGTGAAATAAGACAAATGCTGTGTGGTATCACTTATATGTGGAATCTTAAAAAAAAAAAAAGTGAAAGTCAGAAACAGAAACAGAGGGTAGAAAAGTGGTTGCCAGGGGCTGGTGGGTAGGGAAAACAGGGAGAGGTTGGTAAACTTTCAGTTGTAAGATGAATAAGGTCTGAGGTTCTAATGTATAACATGGTGACTATAGTTGATAACACTGTATTGTATAATTGAAATTTGCTAAGAGTAGAACTTAAATGTTCTCACCAAAAAAAAGAGAGAGTTGTGAGGTAATAGATGTCTTAATTAACTAGAAGGTGCGAATCTTTTCACAATGTATGTATATATCAAATCACCATGTGTACACTTTAAGTATCTTACAATTTTATTTGTCAATTATACCACAAAAAAGCTGGAAAAAAAGAAGTTGGCTTACTAGAACAATGAAATCACCTATTAAAAACCTAGTTATGACACCACCTAGGAGAAAGCACCCTATAAGTTTGTGGTGCTGTCTTGCAGGATGTGTTGTGCACTCTGAACCAGGACCAGTAATCAACATAAGGCACTGTTTGTCCCAGAACCAGAATACATGGGGCTAAGGACTAAGGGAGTGATGGTGAGAACGATGCCAAATGACATGCTTATACAGATGTTTGCACTTTGCTTCTCATTCTCTGATTTCTGCTATTTTAGAAGCTTATTATTCAAGAGAGAAGTATCTCTTTCAGGGAACACAACAATGGTTCCACTGAATTAGAAGCTGAAACTGCCACCTTATGCCACTAGGCAGGTCCGCCAAAAAAAAAGAATTACTATGTCAGCTAAGGTGATTGATCCTAACTATCATTAAGTACTATATATTAATACATTATAGGAATGAACAACAATTTGTTTCCATTTCCCTACTGAGACATCCTTTATGTTGCTTTCATTATAACAATGAATGCCCTTGTACATGTTGCTTTGTACACATGGGTGACAGGATAGATACCTAAAAGTGGAATTTGTGTGTCACGGAATATGTGAATATTTAACCTTTCAAGTTGTGGTCAAATTGCTGTCTTAAGTGGTTGTATCCATTTGCACCTCCACCAGCAATGATTGAGTTCCCATTTCTGTACATTCTTGTGAATATTTATTAATTTTTGCCAATCTGATGAGCCTAAATTATCTCATTGTTGATTAATTTGCATTCCCCTGATTACCTGATGTTGAACATCTTTTCATGCCTGCCTGTAGTGATATTTAAAAAAGTGTCAATTCTCAATTTTCCACAAGAATGGTAGTTACATTCTGAGCAGTGGTATGTACCATCTTGTGAAGCAGTCCTTGTATTCATGCCCATGCAACAGATTTTCCTCCCTAATTAGCTCTAGGTTGACTAGTATCAAATTTAGTTCCTTTGAAAATATAGGATGAAAGAGGAAAGCCAGGGCAGGATTTAAATCTACATCTGATAATCTACAAAGTGGATGGCTTTTTGTGCCCTGCCCCCCGATCTCGAATTAGTGTTTTGTAAACCAGGAAGTACTCGGACTTAATCTTAGAGATTTTGTCCCCCTGAGTTTTTGTGTATTTCTAGCGGCATAATGTGGATTGCTCACGAGTATTGCATTGTTGCCATAAACTGCCATGCCTTGCCTGTTGACAGCAACCCCAAACGCTACAGTCAAGTGCGAGTCACAGCAAGCCAGAGCTGGAAAGAATCTTCACAATCAGGATGTCCACAGCCCATAATTTGCAGAAGGGAAAACGAAGACTCAGAGAGCACAACCCATGAGGTGGTAGAGAGCTGAGTTTCCAACCCGTGTGCTCTAGCTTAATCCCTGAGCCCACAGGGCGGCTGCGTGGTACCTGGTCATACAATCATTGTCCACGGGTTCTATGACATGAACAAGTTTGCTGTTGGGAGGCGATTGTTCATGGGTCTCTCGAGTGTCTGAATGTCTAGGGGAGCTTTTGTCCTTTGTCTCTGACCCAGTAGTCTTGAATCTTCTGCCAGCATTTACGAAACTGTGGCAGGCTGCCTTGTTACTCAGAAGTACAGTAAAATCTCAGACACTTTCCTGTTCCTCACAGTTGAAGGCAGTAATTTCAAAAGCTGTTAATACAGGCGTCCTCTGGTCAAATTAATTTTGGAAAAGCTGAGGCCCTCCCCCCCAAAAAAAAGATTAAGAAAAGATAAAAGGAAAGGAAAGCAGCTTCTTTTCCTGCCAGCTCCTTTAATAAACTAAAGAGCATTATGAATTGCTCCTAGATGTGGCGGTAGAGTGGAGTGCGCTAAATTTCCAGAATTATTTACATAGGAAAACTTCCTTCCTCCTTCCCCTTATGGAATGCTTATTAACATTGGAAAGAACAATAGAATATGATTAGTAGAAAACCATTTGGAAAGCCAGAGTAAAATGTAGTAAGAAAGAAGATGGAAATGCAGTTGAAGGGGGTCGTTTCACATCCCTTGAAAACTAGACGGAGGTAGATGAACAAGTGTTCCAGCATCATCTACAAAGTGCTTTTGCAGATGTGCCCACACAAAGCGAGTTAATGGGATTTTGCCCAAGGGTCAGATTTTAGAGTCAAAAGGGGACTCTGAGACAATGCTGTCTTATTTTACACGTGTTGCACTAAGGCACAGCAGAAGGAAGGCACTTAGGGCCACCCAATTCACTGGTGACAAATGATGGGAATCAAATCGAAGTGATCTGAGTCACTTTTTTGTGTTCCTCACACACTCTTTGTCCTCATACTGTCCTATTGTTTCATTTATTTGTGACTCAACCTTAAGGTCTCCGAAGGCAAATACCATCTTGTTCCACTTAAGAGCTCCTACCACAGTGCAGCAACCTACTGAACATCTACCATATTCACGATCGTCACTCTTCACGTCCAGTGCTGCCCATCACAACTTTCTGCCGTGATGGAGATGCTCCTTTTTCGCCCCGTCAGATATGGTCGCCTGAGCCATGTGTGGCTACTGAGCACTTGATATGGGGTTACTGGGACTGAGGAAGAAGCGATTTCTTAATTCCATTTAATTTTAAATAACGAAAATTTACATTTAAAAAGTCACATTTATCTGGCGGTGCTGCAGTGATTGCCTGTGGTGACTGTAGAGGCTACAGTGGTGTCAGAGGACTGAATTTGAGGAGGAATTAGCAGCCATGGCTGGAGTATGATTCCAGTCCCGCTACTGGCTCAGGCCTTGGGGGCCCCGTTCATTCATTCGACAACGTTTGACAAACCCTAGAAGGGTGCAGGCCTTGAGCGGCGCATGGGCACAAGCCACTAGAGCCGGCCAGTTACGAAGGGGCGGGGCCTGGGCCCGGCACGACAGCCGCACGTGCTGCCGGGGGTATCACGTAAGCGTCACCGCCCCGGGGGCTTCTGGGTACTGGGCGGCGGACGGAGCGGCAGCCCCTCAGCTTACCGGGGACCCTGAGGCGTGCTTTTCGAGGGGCGGTTGATGCTGGGGAGGACCTGGTCGAAGACCCGGGCGTTGCGGGGGTCGCGCTGCAAGCTGAGCAGTTGTCGGGCGGGGAAACAAGAGAAGAACCTGGCGATGGGGTGGTCCACCAGCGGCAGTACCCCCGAGCGCCAGGCCATCACGGCGGACAAGCCTAAGCCGGGCCCGCAGGGGTCCCTGCGCGGCATCCAGGCCGAGACGCGCCACTCTCTGGTGAAGGTGTGGGCCCGCAAACACTCTGGGCTGCTCTTGTTCGGCGTCTGGGTCCTGCTGCTGCTGCTGCTGTGCTACTACTACCTGAGTGCCAGTGAGTGCCGCCCGGGGTACACCGGGCGAGGGCCCCTCGGGGGGACGGGAGGGTGAGGGGAGGGCGCCGAAGGGCGGGGCTCTGCGCGGTAGCGCGAAGGCCATCCGTCTCTCCCACTGCGTCTGCCCTCCCGTCCGACGACAAACAGCTTCCCTTCTTATCTCCCTTCAGAAGCACCTTCCCTCCCTTCCCTCCCCACTTGTCCTCACAAAACCCTACCCCCTCACCTCCCGCCTTTTTTTAAAAAACGGAGGTGAAATTCTCGGAACCTAAAGTTTAACTATTTGGTCGTGAACAATGCGGTGGCATTTAGATATTTAAACGTTGAGCAGCCACCACCTCTATCTCAGTTCATCACCCCGAATTCAAACCCACACCCACTGAGAATGCAGTTATTCCTCATTTCCCAGCCCCTGACCCCCACCAGTCTACTTCTGTCTCTCTGGATTTGTTCTGGACATTTCTTATAAATGGGAACATAGAATATTTGTCCTTCCTTGTGTCTGGCTTATTCTACTTGGCATAATGGTTTCGAGAGTTGGGCATGTTGTATATGTATTGGTACTTCATTCGTTTTTACCGCCGAATACTATTCTGTGGTATGAATATACTGCATTTTGTTTATCCGTTGATCAGATTGATGGGCATTTGGGCTGTTTCCAGCTGTTGGCTATAATATTGTTATGAATGTTCATGTACAGGTGTTTGTGTCAGTATGTTTTCAGTTCTCTTGGGCATATACCTAGGAGTGGAATTGCCGGGACGTATGGGGATTCCATGTTGAACTGTTTGAGGAAGTCCCAGACTTTTCCAGAGTGGTTGAGCCATTTTATATTCCCACTGACAGTGTTATGAGGGTCTCCATTTCACCAGTGTTTGTTACCACCCCCTCTTTTTGATTATCACCATCCTAGTGTGAGTGAAGTGGTATCTTATTGTGGTTTTCATTAGTATTTCTGTAGTGACTAATGATGTTGAGCATCTTTTCATTTGCTTCTGGGTATTTGTATATGTTCTTTGCAGAAATATCTATTCAAATCATTTGACCATTTTAAACTGGATTGTTTGTGGTTTTGTTATTGAGTTGTAAGAGTTCTTCATATACTCTGGATATGTGATTTGTAAATATTTTCTCTCATTCTGTAGGTTTTCTTTTCACTTTCTTGATAGCTTTTTTGATGCACAAAAGTTTTCAATTTTGAGGAAGTCCAATTTTATCTGTTTTTTTTTTTTTTTTTTACTTCTGACACTTGTGCTTTTCATGTCATATCTAAGAATCCATTGCCAAATCCAAAGTCATGAAGATTTATGCCTAGGTTTTCTTTTAAGGGTTTTATGATTTTAGTCCTTATATTTAGGTTGTTGAACCATTTTGTATTAATTTTTGTTTATGGCATATGTTAGGGGTCTAACGTCATTCTTTTGCATGTGAATATCCAGTTATTTCAGTGCCATTTGTTGAAGAGACTATTCATTCCCCATTTAATAGTCTTGACACCCTTGTTGAAAATCAGTTGACCATAGACCTATGGGTTTATTGATGGACTCTAAGTTCTGTTCTGTTGGTCTGTGTGTCCATCCCTATGCCAGTACCATACTCTTTTGATTACTATAGCTTTGTAGAAAGTTGAGAAATTGGGACATGTGATTCCTCCAGTTTTGTTCCTTACTCATATTGTTTTGAACATTCAAGGCCTCTTGCAATTCCATATAAATTTGAGGACTAGCTTTTCCATTTATGCAAAAAGGCCCCTGGAGTTTCGATAGAGATTGTATATTTTTTTAAAGCACTTTTCTATTTATTTATTTATTTGTTTGTTTGTGCCGGGTCTTCGTTGCTATGTGCGGGATCTTCAGTTGCAGCATGTGGGGTCTTTTTAATTTTTTTAGTTGCAGCATGCAAACTCTTAGTTGTGGCACGTGGGATCTAGTTACCTGACCAGGGATTGAACCCGGGCCCCCTGCATCGGGAGCGCGGAGTCTTAGCCACTGGACCACCAGGGAAGTCCCTATAGAGATTGTATTGAATCTGTAGATCATGTTGGGCAGTATTGCCATCTTAACAGTGTTAAGTCTTTCAATCCATGAACATGGCATGTCTTCCCATTTATTTATATCTTCTTTAATTTATTTCAGCAGTGTTTTGTAGTATTCATTGTACAAGTCTTTAACCTCCTTGGTTAAAGTTATTACTAGAAATTTTATTCTTTTGGATGCTATTGTAAATGGCATTGTTTTCTTAATTTCCTTTTTGGAATGTTTATTGCTGGTATATAGAAGCACAACTGCTTTTTGCGTGTTGATCTTGTACCCTACAACTTGCTGAATTTATTAGCTCTAGTAGGTTTTGTTGTGAACTGTAAAAAATATTCTGCATATATAATTATTTGACCTGTGAATAGATAGTTGTATTTTTCCTTTACATTTTGAATGCCTTTTATTTCATTTTATGTTCTAATTGCTCTGGCTAGAACTTCCAATACAATGTTGAATAGCAGTGGTAAAAGTGGGCATCCTTATCTTGCTCCTGATCTTAGAAGGAAAGCTTTCAGCCTTTCACTGTTGATTATGATGTTAGCTGTTGATTTTTCATAAATGCTTCTTATCTATTGAGGAAAATCCCTTCTATTCGTAGTTGAGTGAGTGATTTTATCATAAAAGGTGTTGGATTTTGCCAAATACTTTCTCTGCACCAATTGAGATGATCATGTGAGTTTTCTTCCTTCATTCTATTAATGTGGTGTGTTCCATTGATTTTCTTATGTTGAACCATCCTTGGATTCCTGGGATAAACCCCACTTGATCATTTTGTATATTCTTTTTAATATGCTGTTGCATTTGGTTTGCCAGTATTTTGTATCTGTATTCATATGTGATATTGGTTTGTAGTTTTCTTGTGGTATCTTTGTCTGGCTTTGGTATCAGATTAATGCTGACATCGTAGAATGAGTTAAGAAGTGTTCCCTCTTCTATTTTTTGGAAGAGTTTAAGGAGGATTGGTATTCATTCTTCTTTAAATGTTTGGTAGAAATCACCAATGAAGCCATCTGCTCCTGGACTTTTCTTTTTAGGGAGGTTTTGATTAGTGTTTCCGTCTCTTTACTTATACTAGGTCTTCTCTGAAAGGTCTTCCTTCCCCAGCCTCCTTTCACAAACTACTAAATCCCCTCACCAACTTACACAAATGCCCTCTTTCCCTCATGAATGACTTCCATCCCTCATTGCTCCTAAGGCCTTTTTATTGTTTCCCATCACAAAGTACTAATTTCCCTCACCGCACCACTCGAAGTGCTGACCTCCATCACCTCCTCTCTTAAAGCTCTTCCACCTCTAACCTCACCTTACTAACCCTCCTTACCTCACCTCTCAAATTCATTTCCCCATCACCTCCCTTCTCAAGGACTTTCCTTGCTCAATTCCTCTCACAGAGGCCTTCCCTTCTTTCATGGTTGCCTTCCCTGCCTCCTCTACCCTCGCAAATGACTTCCCTTCTTCACTTGTTCCCCTGAAAGACCTCCTTCCTTCCAGTCCTTTCACAAAGTAGGAAATTCCCTCTCCTCACATAGTACTAAACTCTCTCACCTCCTTACTCAAAGAACTTTCCTCCTTTACCTATGCTCACAAAGACCTTCCGTCTGTCACCTCACTTCACAAATCCCTTTCCTCTCTTACTCTCAGAAATGCTTTCCTTTCTTCATCACCACTCCAAAAGTTCTTCTTAACTTTCAGTCAAGGTCCTTTCATTCTTCACGTCCCCACAATGACTTTCCTTTGCTCACCTTACAGGCCTTCTCTCCCGTCACTCAAAAGCCTTTCTTCCTTATTTCACAAAGCCCTTTACTCCCCTCACTCAAGGTCTTCACTCCCTCACCTCCCTTTTATTTATTTATTTATTTATTCATTTATTTGGTTGTGTTGGGTCTTAGTTGAGGCAGGCGGGCTCCTTAGTTGTGGCTTGCAGGCTCCTTAGTTGCGGCAGGCGGGCTCCTTAGTTGCGGCTCGCGGGCTCCTTAGTTGTGGCATGTGAACTCTTAGTTGTGGCATGCATGTGGGATCTAGTTCCAGGACCAGGGATCGAACCTGGGCCCCCTGCATTGGGAATGTGGAGTCTTAACCACTGCACAACCAGGGAAGTCCCCCTCACGTCCCTTTTAAAATGCCTTCATTCTCTTACGTCACATTGTCCTCTCTCTAACCTACCTTCACAGAGCCCTTCTCTTCCTCAGTCAAAATCCTTCCCTTCCCTTCTTATTTACCCTCCTTGAGACCTTTGCTCACCCCCCTCTCAGATGCCTGTTTCAGCCCTCCAAAGGCCCCCCATTCTCCCCACTCACAGGTTTCTCTTCCCTCACCACTCAAAGCTACTCTCTCCTTCCTCAAAAGTCTTCTTTTCCTCCTTCTACTCAATGCTCTTGCTGCCTCACTTTCCTCACTCAAAGTCTTTCCCACCTCCTCCTCCAGATCTTTTTTTTTTTTAAATTTAATTAATTTATTTATTTATTTTTGGCTGTGTTGGGTCTTCGTTTCTGTGAGGGCTTTCTCTAGTTGCGGCAAGCGGGGGCCACTCTTCATCGCGGTGCGCGGGCCTCTCACTATCGCGGCCTCTCTTGTTGCGGAGCACAGGCTCCAGACGCGCAGGCTCAGTAGTTGTGGCTCACGGGCCTAGTTGCTCCGCGGCATGTGGGATCTTCCCAGACCAGGGCTCGAACCCGTGTCCCCTGCATTCGCAGGCAGATTCTCAACCACTGCGCCACCTGGGAAGCCCCCCCTCCTCCAGATCTTTCTTGCCCCCCACTCAAATACTTTTTCTTTCCCTGCAGCCTTCTCTCCTTAGCTCCAAGATAGCCTTCTCAAAAAAGGGCCTTCTCTACCTTACCTCCCTTGGCCTGCCCTCCCTCCCAGTTACCTCACAATGGTATTCTATCTCCTCCTCTACATAAAGAACTTGGCTTTCCCATAGTATTCCTCCCCCCCTCCCTCCCTCCCTCAAGCTCCAGCTTCAAGCCCAAAGACCTTCCATCATCCCCACCTCTAATCTCAATGACTTCTCTCTCCCTGCCATCCCCAGAGGTCTTCCATCTCCTCAGCCAAGGTCCTCCCACAGTCAAAGAAGGAAGCAAAAATTGGGCAGAGGCATTGTTAAGTAAAATGAACAGAGACCACTATATACTGTGTCACAGCTGCTTGGGGATGAAATTCAGTGTTAAATAAAGTATATGTTATGCATTCTTTTATCAACTATTTTAAATAAGTTAGAAAAATATTCCTACTCTTTGAAAAACATTTTAAGATGCCTTTTAAATGATCATCCACAAATCATATTACTTCGAATTATCCATATTTATTTTTCCTACTATTCATCTAAAATACAATGTATTTCTGAATTAGTTTTACTGTATTTATAAATGTTAGTTACAAATAAAGCTGGGAACCTTACAAACAGAGCTTTTTCATTCTCTGAAAACGTAATTTAAGAAACAAAACTATAAATTGTACATGTTATTTTCTTAGTCTGTGAGTTCTTCATTTTCTACTCCTATTTTGAGTAGAACTGTCATAAAAAGAGAATACTGTTATTCAGTGTGATTTCTTTATTTCCATGAGGACTTTTTCCAATATAGGTTTAACATGTTTTCTCCTAAAATAATCCATGATTCATTCTTAATGTTGTCAGATGTCCCAGATTCTCAGGAGGTAATATGTGACTGGATGGATTAAATATCATTTTGTATTTAAAATGATTTAACTTAATTAATGTAACTAAATTCATTGTGGTATGGGTTGAATTGTGTCCCCCCCACAACAAAAAATGTTGGACGTTTAACCCCTAGCACTTCAGAATGTGACCTTATTTGGAGATGAGGTCTTTATAGAGGTAATCAAGTTAAAGTGAGGTGGGCCCTAGTCCAGTATGAATGGTGTCCTTGTAAAAAGGGGAAATTTGGACACAGAGATAGACATTGTTAGTAGAAAGACTATATGAATAGACACAGGGAGAAAACAGCCATCTACAAGCCAAGGAGAGAGGCTTTCCCTCACAGTTCTCAGAAGGAACCAACCCTATTGGTTGATCTTGATTCTGGACTTGATTTTGGGCTTCTGGCCTCTGGAATTGTTGAGGCGATAAATTTCTATTGTTTTAAGCCACCCAGTTTATGGTGCTTTCTTACAGTGACCCTAGCAAACTAATACACACTGAAGGGTAAAATAATTTGGCCATGCCCCTGGAGTATTGCAGTGAAAGCAGGGCATCTGGTCCCAGAGCTAAAATTTCCCTTCTTTCTAGATAGACCTTTCTGAGTTCTCTTAGATTTAATGCCACCAAGGAGAATTGAGGTTGAGGGATCTGAATTAACTCTGGGAGAGCTCCAGGTTGTATAGTCTTTTAGACCTTGTTTTTAAGGTTACTTTTACGCATAAGGCATATAGACTAGTGGCATACAGGATGAAGAGACTAGTAGATCAGGACTAGGAATTTGATCCCACCTCCTCCACCAATTCTCTGTAACTTGTTGGATCAGTCCTTATTGCACATCCTTTTTGGGGAGATTAAAAACGAGAGAGAGAAATAAAGATTGACTAATAGGTAATATTTTCAGAATGCTTTAGCTCCATAGGAAAAAACCACGTGACTGGTTTCTATATTATTATATTAATACTTCATTTATCTGTTATTTTGGGGAGTGAGTGAGGCAGTGCACCTAGATAGGTCTGATTGACTGCCTTGTACCACACTAGGCGCCAAGTTTGGTCTTGCTTTAACCATTTGTGTATGTGGTGTAGTTGGAGGAGCCCTGATCTAGGAGTTAAGAGACCTGAGTTGTCATGATTCTGCCACTGACTTGCTGTGTGACTTTTGATGAGGCATTTTGCCTCTTTAGGCTTCAGTTATCTTGTCTAAAAATTGAGGAGATTTCACTAGACAGGTGTTTCTCCTGCCTCAGTCGTTTGTATAACACCTTCACAATTCTTTGTTATCTTAATGCTATCAGTTATTCATATTTTTCTTTAAATTGCCTCACTTTTTAAATAAATATATTTATTTTAAAAGGAAACTATAGCACCGTTATAAATGGGAAACTGGTCATATTTGCGATTAAGAGAATTATTTATAAAAATAAATATCGTGAAAACAAAGTAATGTTATTAAATTTAAAATTAGAAACAATTAAAAAATGAAAGATATATGATAAAATATTTACTCATTTTACATTGTACTAAGCACTTTGTGTATGACTTCATTTAATACTCACAATTCTTCAAAATAAATATCATTCCCATTTTGCAGATGAGTAAACTGAGGCAAAGAGAAGTTTACTGATTTGCCCAAGTTCACCAGCCAGTATGTGGCAGAGCCAAGATGCAAATTCAGGTCTATTTGAGGACAAGGCCCAGAAAAGACTGCGGCATAGGTAGACCCTCAACTTAAGTCTTAGCAGAATCCTCTTCAAGCTGATACCGTTAGCTACTGTTCGCATTCTGTCTCTTCGCCCTTTAATTCAGTTCCTCATCTGAGAGACCTCACTGCAGAGCAGGACTGGAAACATGATTTGCAAAATGAAAATGTGGGGGTCCCTTGTTCAAAATGTATTATGAATCTCAAGATGGTAGCAGAACATTAAACCAAGTGTGGAACCGTTTTAAGAGCCACATTCTGTACATTGCATAGGTCACATGCCCATGAAGCCCACAGCTTTGAGTCTGCTTTTTTTTTTTTTCCTTTGAAACGTAGTTAGGTTTTCAGTCTTTTTTTGGTAACAGGGAAATTAAAAAATAAAAATTCTTTGTGACAGGGAAACATAATTGGTTCTTTACCATTTCTTGCTGCCATTTAGGGATGCTGCCTCCTAGTCTTTTATTTGCTGAGCTTAATGAGTGTACAGATGCAAATTAGAAGCATAGGGGATGGAATTATTCTGCATATGAATAACAGTGGGGGAGGGGAAAGAGGCTGGAGCTTAATAAGGTGAAGAGGAAGCTCTGAAAAGACCTGGGCACTGGCTGATGGAAGATTTTGGAGAGAGGAAAGGACAGTTGCTTCCAGTAATGAAAGAACAGGAATGTCAAAGGGGATTTTATAAAGGTTTGCCATATGGTAAATGATGTTTGGTGTCATGGTAGTTTTGATATACTAGTCATGTACATTTTTTCTACACTTTTCATAATAAATACCTAAATAGCGAAAATTAAATACAGCCATAAATATTCAACTGTGTTCCACCTAAAATCAGCGCATGTAATGCTGATGGTACTTATGCCACACTTTGGGAAATAGTGCTCAAGTTAATTTATAAATAATTGTCTTTCAGAGTAGGGAAGAAACCAGTGGTAGAGAGCAAGTTAAACATGCAGAAGGCTTTGGGTTCAGGCTGCTGCTGATGGTGCTTTTCTGAGTAAATGTTTAGTTGCCTCCTTCTTTTGTACCCATCGAAGTGACCAAAAGATCTGTAATAGTTGAAAACCCAGAGAACCAAGAAGGGTGCTATTTTTATTTTATTTTTAAAAACATTTTTTTTAGTTAATGTGTAGTTTGATCCTGTTTTTGTTAATTTTAAAAATTATTTATTTATTTATTTATTTTGGCTGAGCCGGGTCTTAGTTGCGACACGCAGGATCTTCGTTGCGGCGTGCAGGATCTTTTTAGTTGCGGCATGCGGGCTCTTAATTGCCACATGTGGGATCTAATTCCCTGACCAGGGATCGAACCCGGGCCCCCCTGCATTGGGAGCACGGAGGCTTAACCACTGGGCCACCAGGGAAGTCCCAGGTGCTATCTTTATTGATACGCTAGAAATTTGGAGGGATTTCTGAAAGATAGAAAGAAGGCCAGGCCAGACACTAATGAGAGAAGTCGCAGCAACCCGTGTTTCACTTCAGCTAAAGCCAAGCCTGCCTGGCAGGGTCTAGAGGCTAGGGTACTTTGAGTTGGAGATGAATCTCCATCCTAGAGGGACTCCAGAGAGCACACCCCATGCAGAAGATAACCTAGTATGGAGACTCAGGTCACTGTGTGCTACTGCCAGCCAGTACTTCCTTCAGATGGCATGTTGACAAGAACAGTCAGTTGTGCAAGGGGGGCACTGAGTGAGCAAATGGCAGTACAGAACACAGGTCCTGTGAAGGCTGCTTCCAACTGTAGCTCCTTTCCTGTATAATGTAGGGCAGTGAGCCTTCTCATCTGGCAAAGTATGGCTGGCAATATTAGTCTCCCCGCTTGTTCCCTGTGCTGGAAGCACTCCTCCAAGCCCTTTGTATGGCCAGTTTCTTCTAATCTTTTTTCTTTTTTTAAGCTGAAATATCATCTCAGAGAGGCCAGCCCCTATTTAAAGTAGGTCCCCTGCCTTATATTGTATTGGTCTCCACTTTCCTCATAGCATGCATTACAATTTGTAATTTTTTAATTTGTTAGTTTACTTTTTTGTTTGTTTTCTCCACTATATTGTAAGCTTTATGAGGGTAGGGATCTTATCTGATTTGTTCACTGATGTATCCCCAAAACCTCGAATATAGTAGGCATTAAATACATAGTTATTGAACGAGTAGGGGTTAGGAGAAAACAAACAGGAAAAAATGGGTTTTGTCAAGATATTGTCAAGATATGTACTGCACAATGAAGATAAAACTGTAATGAATGAACACTTATGCATAGTGTTGAAATATATTAAAAAATGGTTTTAGAACTTCAAGTAGAAATGGACAAATCTACAATCGTAGTGGGAGACTATGATACATATATTTTAGTCCTTGACAGAAAAAATAAAGATATTGACCATTTGAATAATACAAGTTAGCTTGATTTAACATGTATAATAAAGTTCATATTCATATAATAAGTTCATATTATAATAAAGTACCCTAACAGGCTGAGAATACACATTCAAGTGTTTATGGAAGTTGGTCTCATTAAAATAAGAAAGAGAATATTATCATTGATATAAAGGAGATTTAAAAATGATAAGTGAATATTCTTATGATAGCATATTCATAACATAACAACAAAATATGTTTGACATATGGAAATAAGTGTAATAAGAACGGTACAGGGCCTATATGAATGCAACTATAAATCTATACTCAGGGAGATAAAAAGAGACTTGAATGAGTGAGATTCTTGGGTGAGATAATTTTGTACTGTTATCAGTTCTCTCCAAATGAGTCTACATTTAAGTAAATTCATGCCTAGTACATGAGGCACACAATAAATGTTTTTTGAATGACTGTTAAATAAGGAACATAATTACCATAAAAATATTATTAGGATTTTTTGATTTGACAAAATGATTCTAAGTTTCATCTAAAAAATTCTTCAGAGTTGAGAATAAAATTTTGATAATGAGGACTAATGAAAAGATTGCCAGATCCAGTTATTAAAACATATGATAATACAAGGTAAATTATAACAGTGGTATTGGTGCATGAACAGATAGATTAGTGGAACAGAATAGAGAGTCAAGAAACAAATCTATGACTAAGGACTTAGAATATGATGGTGATGTCATAAGTAGGAAAGGATGGATTTAATAAATGGTATTAGGAAAACTGGAAAACATGTGTCCCTACTTCATAACATACTCCAAAATATTTTCGAGGTGGATTAAAGATTTAAGTATAAAAAGTGAAACTGTAAAAGTGTTAGAAGGAAGTATTAGAGTGTAGAATGCTGTCAACTGAAAATATGCACAACCTAAAATTTGAGAATTATGTTTTATTTGGCTGACTTTCTGAGGACTTAAGCCCAGGAAACAGCCTCTCAGATAGCTCTGAGGGACTGTTCCAAAGAGGTAAGGGAGGAGCCAGGATCTAGGAGTTTTGGCAAAAACAAAACAAAAACAAAAAAACACCCAGATAGTCAAGGATCAAAAGATTTCTTCTAATTAAAGAAAAACCAGACATCTCAAGTTAATGAATTTAGCGCTTTTCTGTGTATGGGAAGATGCAAGAGTCTGGGCTTATTGAAATCATTCCCTTGATATGCATCTTAACTATCTAGGGCCAGTATCCTGCTTTTCTCCATCCTGAATCCGCTCAGGGTGCACCGTCTGTGGCGGCTCAGTGACTTATGGCTTGGTGGATGTGGCCGGCTACATCCTTTGTTTACTGTAATGGCAGGTGACATTCTTTAAAAGATCAACAATGCCATTTAAAACATGACCTGAAAGGCAGAAATAGTAATGGAAGAGATTGATACATTTGATTACATAAAACATTTTAAACTTTTGAATTTCTTAAAACACCATAAAAAATACAAACGTAGCTGACTACCTTGAAAACTATTTACAATATATGTGGCAGATTAAGGGTTAAGTTCTCTATTACACAACAAATATATGAAAGAGATCAGTTCACTGATGACTAAAGGTGCAAATTAAAACAAGGGGTAACATTAGTTTGGCCATCAAACTGACAAACAACAAAAAAGGTGAGGGTCCAAGAATATTGGCACTGCCTTCACTGCTGGTAGATGTATACCTTGGGGCAGCCTTACTGGAGGGTAGTGTGACCAAGGTCAATAGCCATTCCTTAAGAATTTATCCTAAGGAACTTTTCATGAATATCTGCAAATATATAGCTACAGTGATAAATCATTGCATTGCAGAGTTCTTTATTTTTTCTTTTTCTTTTTTTTTATTGAGGTATAATTGACGTCTAACATTATATTAGTTTCAGGTGTACAACATAATGACTTGATATTTGTGTATATTGTGAAATCACCACAATAAGTCTAGTTAACATCTGTCACCATACACAGTTACAAAATTTTTTTTTTCTGGTTATGAGAACTTTTTAAGATTTACTCTCTTGGGACTTCCCTGGTGGCCCAGTTGTTAATGCAGGGGGCCCGGGTTTGATCCCTGGTCAGGGAACTAGATCCCACGTGCTGCAACTAAAAGATCCCGCATGCTGCAATGAAGATCCCACATACAGATAAATAAATAAATATATATATATATATATATATATATATATTTTTTAAAAGATTTGCTTTCTTAGCAACTTTTAAATATGCATTACATTATCACAGGACTTATTTAATTGATAACTGAAAGTTTGTACCTTTTGACCCGCTTAACCCGTTTCTCCCACCCCACGCCTCTGGTAGCCACCAGTCTGTTCTCTGTATCTATGAGTGTTCTTCTAGGCAGTGTTCTTCATAATATCAGTAAATTGTAAAAAACTTAAATGTCTTTGTATGGGGAAAATTATTAACTCATTTATAATAGAGCCGTATAATGTAATACTGTAAGGTTATTAAAGATAGTGTTGGAAAATATTTAATGATATGGACAAATCCATGTCATGGGAATGAGGATGGATATCCTCTCCTCTTATATAGGAGGGAATCATGCAAATAAAACTAAAAGCAAGTTGGTTGAAGTAGTGAGGAAGGATAAGGAAGGTTTACAGTGTCTAAGGCCTTGATTTTTATTCGTAAATAAAGAAGCCAACATATTTGCCAAGAGTTTCTGTGATGGGGCCTGATTTAGTTGGAATACATACTGTTTCCAAGTTGTTAATTGATTGGGCCTCCGAATGTCAAGACTGTCAGAGGCAAGTTCACTATTGTACGTTAGTTTACAGTGTAACAATGGGATGTGTCGGCCTACAGCTTAAGCATTTTGAAATTTATTTATTTTCTAATTAATTTATTTAAACTTAATACTCAATTTTTCAGTTTCACAGCAAAAACATATTCTGATTATTAATTGTACCTAAGCTGTTACGGGTTTTAAATGCAATGTCTGTTAGCTCTTAGACTTTCCATATTTAACTTAAGCACAGGTAATTACTTTTAAAGGGTCAAAGAAAGTGATAAATACGTTATATGTTGGGATTAATAATTTCACTTTTCTTAAGGGTTCTCGAATTCTGTGTCTCCAAGTGAATATATTCTGTGGAGCAATGAAAATGCTAATGGACAACCTCTGGAAGAAACTGCTGCCTGGGAAGCTCTGTTAAGTTTTTTCTTTCCAACAAGTAAGTTCCTGTTTTATTTTATTCCTCCCAATGTCCTTGTTTTGAAAACAGTAGTTAAATGCTTAGGAGGCAGTGTGGTCTATTGGCATTGGAGTGAGACAAACCTGAGTTTTAATCCTGACTCTGCCCTTTGGCTTAGGCAAGATAACCTCTGAACTTCAATGTCTTCATCTTTAAAATGAAAATATGTACCAGAAAGAATTGCGAAGATGAACTGAGACAGTATTTTAAGTCATTCCATAAATATTTGTTACTCTTTACAGAATACTTTTCCTTTACAAATCTCTAAACCTTTCAAAATGTACCTTAATGGCATTGCTTGAAATTTAGTCACTGATCCGGTATTGTGAAATCAATGTCTTCTGTGGCATTAATCAGGGTACTGTGTAGCTCTAATGTTATGGAATATACCAGATGTTTTCCCATCTGTTTTAATGATAAAAAGTTCAGGTTTCAAGTCACATCATCTCTGTCTTTTTGTGATTCTGTATATAATGTGTTTATCAAGCACGTGACGGCCCCTGAGATTAACCACAAATAAACACATTTCATTTTGTACAGCATGTGGTGCCCTTTCAAGGAGAAGGTTCAAATAAATTGACATATGTGAATTATAAAGATGAAGCTTTTATTAAAAATCATGCAGAATTTATTCTAATAAAATTTGATGTACATATATAAGCACAAAATTGTATCCATTGTTTAATTCCGACCCTACCACTGAATTCTTCTGATTTTGCATAAATCGCTTCATGTTTCTCTAAGAGGTTTCCAGTTCAAAACAAGCATTATGACATCTGCTACCAATGAGAATAGCAAAATAAACGAACTCCTTAAATAATTTATTTAAAAATACTGCCATGGTCAAATCGATTGGAGAAAGAGAAGTCTGATAAGGTGGTATGTTGTGAAGCTAAAAGAATAGTGAGCACTGGAGTTCGTCATAAACAACAAATGATGATTTAAGCTTTAGGGCTTGAGAAGATAGCAGATGTAAACTGTCCCATAGCTACCTATAATAAGTACATTATACAAACACTGAAGCCACCTTTAAAAATAGTCTAAATAAGATATCTGCATTTCTGAAATACTCCTCCAACCTGGTGCAGTACGTTGAGTCAAAATCAATTTATGAGATGACGTTTTTGCCCCAAAAAATCAGACTGTTCCATTTTAAGAGAAATATCACACCTAGGTTGGTTCAACTCTTTCAACAGTGATTAAATATTTATAAAATATTATATACTGTATTCTTGAAAAAGAATAACTACAAGTTCATAAAATGTGAAGTACTTTTAACCAATTTATTTCCTCCCCTATATAATTAAAAATGAATATTCTTCCCACTTAAGCACTAACAAAAAGACCGTCTTCTCATCATTAGACTGTTGTTAGTAATAGATTCATCTCTTGCAGATTAAAATGATAACCTTGAGACAGACTGGCAGGGAAGCTTGAGAGGTCGCACAATCCTTCTCCCTTTGGATAAAGTCATACGCTTAAACCTGATAGAAATTGTTCTACCCTTTTTATTCTTCAAAATTAGTAATTTGAGTCTAAAAGCTAATTTTAGTATCTGGCATAAAGTCCATCAGATGCGATTTAGGTATAAAATAACAGAAGCCCAGCATTAGAAGGGACCTTAGAGATCATCTAGTCCAGTCTCTTCTATGATTTAAAATCTCTTCTTGTATGATTTTCATTCCTGGAAAGTGGTCTTTGAACAATATCTATAGTGAGGAACTCAGCACACAGGAAGTCCATCCGATCTCTGACCAGGGCCTGACAATTGTCACCCTTCCCTGAGTGTGTGATGTCCAGGACTGAACATGGTATTCTAGATGCAGTCCATCCTGGGGAGGAGAGTCACTGTGGGCCTGGCAGAATTGAAGAACAGATTGCTTAGAGTATAACAACAAAGTAGGCTAAGCTCTCACATGTCTAAAATGTTTGGGAAATGAATATCCAGGCCAACTGGTAATGCATTAAATTTGTGACCTTGCGCAAGCTACTTTGATCCTTTATTTCTTCATTTTAAAAATGGAGGTTGTAAAACTAATTTTGAGAGTTTGTTGTGAAGATTGGAAATAATGTGCGTAAAGCAAGATACCTCGCCCAAACAGGTGACTAATGAATGGTAGCTGTTATTATTTTTACCTGAGCTTCAGGAATTGCCAATCTTTAAAGTAGAGGAATATAAAAAAATATACCAAGAGGTAATAATATACTTATAACCATTCTATTATTCTTTGCTGATGTTGAAGTGCTTCAGAGTGATCGTAAAACATCATTTATTACTTTTCTAAGTCTGTAGTTGTTGATAGTATTGGAGATTGAACTGAATCTATGCTGGCCTTAAGCCATACTGTAAAGGTTTTCTTTTCAAATAAAAATCTGATATCTGCCTTTTTAGTTGTCACTTGTTTTTCATATAAAGCAGGATGTTTAAAAAATCAGCTGTTTCAGCTTGTGAATCTTACAGATTCAGATATGCATGAATTTCTTACAGTTGCATGAATCTTGGTATTCATGCCATAAATCATTGCCTATTCAAAATTATAGAGTTGTAACTTAAGGCCAAAAGGAAGAATCTTAAAACATACTGCAGTGCCAATATGATTAAGTGTTCACAGAAAGTAGGTCAATGCCAATAGTATTACTTATTTTACTCTCTAGCAGTAAACTGTGTGAATTTTACTTACATTCAGTCTCATTGATGGATTCAGTGCATTTCTGTAGCTTAGTAAAATTGAGTGAGAGGGTATCTGTGGTATTCTTTTAACAAGGTGTTAGTTTTAAGGGCATTTGGCCTGTTCTAGTTATTTAGCCCTTTCTGTGTTATATTTGTATCACTACTCCTCAGCTTATGTTTATAGTCATTTTAAAAGTACCTTACCGGGCTTCCCTGGTGGCGCAGTGGTTAAGAATCTGCCTGCCAATGCAGGGGACACGGGTTTGAGCCCTGGTCCGGGAAGATCCCACATGCTGCGGAGCAACTAAGCCCGTGCGCCACAACTACTGCGCCTGCGCTCTAGAGCCCGTGAGCCACAACTACTGAAGCCCGCGTGCCTAGAGCCCGTGCTCCACAACAAGAGAAGCCACCACAATGAGAAGCCCGCGCACCGCAAGGAAGAGGAGCCCCCCCCCCGCCCCCGCTCACCACAACTAGAGAAAGCCCGTGTGCAGCAACGAAGACCCAACTCAGCCAAAAATAAAATAAATAAAATAAATAAATTTTAAAAAACCAAAAAAACAAAAACTACCTTACCAATGATCTGTTAACAGTTTATATTTTTCTGCAGTTTATCTAGAATTGGAAATGTGTGATGTTAAGTAACTTTGTGGTAACTTTTAGTTTAACTCTTATTTTTTCAGCATTTATTACTATTTGTATATGTCATTCAATCTTTTCTTTAAATGTACAAGCTTAAGTGTTTGTTTTTCTTTTCTTTTGTCTTGCAGTAATTATTTAATTAGGGAAAGTACTTAATAACCATGCTGAATTCTCTTTCTTGCATTTTGTTTCTAAAAGCATGCATTCCAAAGGAGAATCAGGTGGTAAAGCCTTGCAATCACCTGCAAGATCTTAGCAAAAGTCAATGTTTGGGATACAAATGCTGTTATTCGTCATCTAGGACCAGTAACTTCAACTGTTTTGCCCCGCTAAAAGACAGTAAGTTAATCCTTTTACATTTATTATATTCCTGTTTTTAAAAATTGAATAAACAGGTCACGATGGCATAAGTTTAAATTTGGGTCTCTCAGCTTAACATTGAAAGGAGGCTCCCAGCCCTAGAGCAATACCATCTGTAGAAAGTCCTGAGGTGGTCAGGCCTCTATTCATGAGCCGTTTCTGCTTAGTCCTTAGGTGTGACTGTGGCAGTTTGAAATTAGTTTCATCTTTTCTTTTGCTTTAGTCACTATCTTGTCCCATAGATTCCAGGCTTTATGAGATGTAACCCTCAATGCCTGGGAGAAGATACCAGTCAGGCATGCCTTAGCTTACTTTCTCTTCCCATCTTTTCTCCCTGAGTAGAATTCTTCTCATTTATCTTTTCTTCAGCATCTCAGTATGTAACAGTAACTTGAATGTTTCCTGTTAAGTCTGTTTGTCAGTTTCTCTCTTTGTTCTTTTGTTTTTGAATTAGGTTCTTCTCTTAAGATTTTTTTTCTTTACAATGTTTTGAACACTAGACCATCTGTTTTTGCTCCTTTATTTGGATAGTGGGGACATATTACCAGTTGGTCCCTTTATGGACATATTTGATATGATTAACTACCAACAAATGGTACAAAAAAGATGCATGCAAAACAGTGTCTTAGGTTAATATAGTCCCTATTCAATTTACAGGTCTTTGTTGAATATCTAGTATTAATAATGGAAACTGAAACCTGATCATGAACATAGTATTACAATTTTAACACTGTCACATGGTGTTTATAATTCATTCATCAGTTTAGTCTTTATATTATGTGTGAAGAGACATTTGGTTCTTGTAGAGGGAAAAATTGAACCGTGACTTACAATTCCCCAATCATATTAGAATGCGTTTCCAAATGAATATAAGAATAAAATATACTTATTCACCTGCAGATTCTTGATTTCTCATTTAATATAATGTTTTATAGTTTAGAAGTAAACATTTAAGAAACCATTCCTTTGTCAAGTTAAGTATTCATAGATGAATTCACTTCCTGAGTATTCTAGGATATATAACATATGGCCAAGGAAAAAACATGCTTGGGTCATAGGAAGAAATATATATAGTCTGAATCGTAATAATCTGTTAACAAAAACAGTAGGATCATTTGGTTAAGGCTTCCATTGGGGGGAACATACTTATAGTGTAACCTTTAGTTGTATTTCAAGAACATTTCATGAACTCCTGCTACTTATAGAGTACCAGTGATATTTACCTGTCATATAAGAATACCTCCTTATTTTACTTTATTAACTGATAGTTTTTTTATAAAGACTATGAAAGAGCTCAGATTTGCTTCTCTTGCTTAAGTCATAAAAATAACAGGATATAATTAAACCACCAGAGCCTACGCAGATGTTCCGGATGTTTGGGCTTGGTGTGATCAGCATGATCATCCTGGGATGTCTGCCCATTTATTGCTGCCTGTTTTGCCGGAGGAGGTAGGCAAACATAAACTTTTATTTGCTGATTGCTGAGTATACTTGAATATTTCTGTGTAGACACATTTATTCATAGCTCCAAAAGCACAGGGATTATGTTTGGGTCCCTTTTGTTTAAAAGAAGGTAGCTTGGGAAAAACCTAAAAGTTGAGTTAACCAAATATTTCTTCAATGCATGTTATTTTATTTTTCCATAAATTTAAGACATCCTCTTGCATAGTCTGTACATTCCCTCATCAAACAAAATCCCAATGGGAAGGAAAAATAAATCAGTGAGCTGAGGATATGTGGAGTGGACGTGGTTATTAACTGCAAATCAGAAGGATTCCCAGAAGTGTTAGTTTCCATCTAGTAGATGGTCATCTACCATTGGGTCTTAAAGCCTTGATCTTCCTTCAAGCCAATTTGTATCAGATTTCTTATTAGCATCTTGTACAAAATCTCAGTGGGCTGTTGGCATGATGCTTGTAAGTTTTTCTAAATAGCTCCCCACCTACTGGGACAGAGTGGGTGTGGAGATAGAGAGCAGGGCCAGGGCTAGGGTGGGGTGAGTGAGGCACTCACTCTCAGGTTTGTGCAAGTGCAGGGTCGGCACTAGCACAACCCTGAGAGCAAGTTCCTCCTTAAACATTTTGGTAAAGAAAAGGTGCCTGTTGAAGATTAAGCATCTTTGATGTTTTTATTCGAGTTAATAAGAAGGTGATATTTGAGTTACCAAGAAATTATTTAGATTTCACCGGAAGATTTAGACTGTACATGTTACCTTATTTTCCATAAAGATCATTAAGTCTTTTTTTTTCTTTTTTGTACCTTTTCCTTGAGTCTGATGAATTTGTCATACTCATCATTGTAGTTTCAGTTCATAGCAGAATGCCTCACATATAGTGGATGCTTAATATATTTTTGTTGAATAAATGAATAGTTGAATGAATAAAGAAATACAGTGGATGGAGTTGGCTAGCCTGGAAGGCAGTCATATAGTGATTTAAACTTTCTCATTGCTTTCATCACTTTCTCAGACCATTTTGAAGACACTATTGGGTCACAGCCTTTCAACTTTTCCAGTTTGCATGACTGTCAATTCTTTTCTCAGTTTTCACTTAGTTTCCTATAATGAGTGAGTTATCTCTATTCCTAGGCTTCTTTCTTTTCTTTCTTTTCACAGGTGAATGGGAATAGGAGTGGAATTTTTGACCCTTCTGTCTTCCCTCCAAAGCTTGATTTCATATAAAAATAACCCATGAATAAAAAAGAAATATTATTTGCTAGAAATAGGTAGCTTAGGATTATGCCATGCAATTTAGAGTGTCTGTTATAATAGGCCTGGTGTAATAATTTCGCTATGGTCCCTCTATTATGCCTCTGCCAAGGAGTTTTATGGGGATGCTAAGGTACACTGGAGTTTTCTCTAAAATGAGTTCCAGAGGATTATCCTTTGGTAAGAACATACTTTCTTCTTTTTACGTAATACAAAGTGCTTGAGAGACTTGAACAATGTGAATGGTATATATATAGAATGCCATAAATTTTGGTTTACTATGGTTTATTTATTTATTTACTTACTTACATACTTTACTATTTTGTGTAAGAGTGGTATGTACCTTCAGTCATCCTGAGCTGTTTGTTGCAACCTCAGAGCAGGTGTCAGTTTCAGCTTGCTGCTTAGCTGAATTTCCAGGAACAGTGGATGGTTGAGGGTGGATGGGGCACTGTCAGCTTTTCCTGGTAAGCTGATTTTAGAAGCAAGGAGAATAATTGTGTTAGAACAAAGATCCTATCCTTGATACCAAACAAGGAGTTTAAATGGAGGCCAAAGCCTGCTAAACCCTCCTTTTTGGGGGCAAGGTATCTCTTTAGAGCTATCCCCTTAACTCACTTTCTGTTCTCCATCTCAAAGAATAAAGAGCTAGATAAACTATTACAGTAGTAAATTACAGTAGGTAAAATAAATGATCCCATAAAAGGGAAATAGATGCAGCAGTAAAATCAATGTGTAGTGGTTTAGAAAAAGAAAAGAAAGAAGCCAAACACAGTTGTTTGTCTGAATCAGAGGGGCCCACAGCGAAATGCATATCTAGAGTAACATGATCTGGGCCTCGTTGTTGGAAGAACCTTTGAGGCATTGGAAGATACTCTTTTTAAAAAAAAAAAATTATTTATTTATTTATTATTTATTATTTATTTTTGGCTGCGTTGGGTCTTCGTTGCTGCGCACGGGCTTTCTCTCGTTGCAGTGAGCAGGGGCTACTCTGTCGCAGTGCACAAGCTTCTCACTGCAGTGGTTCTCTTGTTGCGCGGAGCACGGACTCTAGGCGTGCAGGCTTCAGTAGTTGCGGCACGCGGGCTCAGTAGTTGTGGTGCACGGGCTTAGTTGCTCCGCGGCATGTGGGATCTTCCCGGACCAGGGATCGAACCCGTGTCCCCTGCATTGTCAGGCGGATTCTTAACCACTGCGCCACCAGGGAAGTCCCTGGAAGATACTCTTAAGCTCCTCTTGCTGGATCCTTTCCTATACATTAAATATACATTCCTTCAGGAAAAAGCTGTTGTAGCTCTTCTATTTTGGCCTTCAGTCATAAGCCAAACAAATGATGTTTTGACATTCCTCAACTCCTATAGTTTGGACAGTGCCTTTTATTTACAGGTAACCTAAGGAGCTAACAACTGGCAAGAGTTGGAGGGATGAAAAATGAGAAATAATATGAGTAGAGGGGAGGAATGAAAGCAGTTTACCTAAAGAGGATAATCACTTTCCAGAGACAAATGCATTTTATTCTTTAATGCCTGATTTACACTTTCTACAGTTGACCATATTCAGTCACTGTTTGCTTGCGCTAGGTATTGTGGAGGATGCAGAAATGTCTAAGAGATAGGCTCTTTTTAGGAGTTTTAAGGAGCTTGAATCTACCTTAAAATAAATCCCAAGCATGACATATTAAGAACAATATAAGATGGAATATAATTAAGGACTAAAATGAGTGGCGGCAGTAACTTATAAAAGTTCTGAGGCATTGGGGATAAGGCTGAGTGGGAGAGGACAGAGTGGGCTCCATGGTGGAAGTGCTATTTGAGCTGAGTTTTTGAAGGTAGGACAAGATTTGGGTTAGGTGGGGATGGGGCCCTCCCACAGAATTCATTACATCCAGATGGAGTCTCCTTACTATAGATCCCTTAAATGCTTATCATTTCTAAGCAGGAGTGGCTGAACTTTGCCCCTTTAATAATCTGTAACTGAATCTGTAGTTTACTTCTACTTGGCTTGAATTCAAGTGTGGTATGAACCAGGTAAACAGAAAACTCAAGCCAGCTTGAACTGGTTCACATATACAAAAGGGAGCAGAGAGCATTAGTGAAAAGCTTTCTAAGAATTTGCTACTAATAGCCTTATTAAACTTGCATATAAGATGCATTTTGAAATTCATTATGTCCTCAAGGTTATGTAAGATCTATTTTTATTCTCATTAATAGGGATCAGAAGCCTCATTAGGTTTAAGTGTCACTGGTAGGCTTAAGACTTACATAGAGATGAAGGAACAAACAGGTGGACTGGGACAAAAGGAAGCAGGGGAGGAGGCTCTAGGGCGAGAGAGGAGAAGGGGGGTGACTGAATTTTTCCTGTTACAGTAATACAGTGCCAATAACAGTAGTTTCAAGTGCAAAATTCAGCTTCTAATCTTTATCTGTTTTTATATAAAGTTTAATCTGTATGTATATGCCAGTTAAACATCTGTGTATTATATAGTGATATGATACTTGAGTGTGTACATAGCTTTAGTAAGGTGGAAGATTCAAACATTGTAATACCATGCCTAGTAAAATCAGATGAAGTGTATTTTCAATGTTCTTTTTCTTCCTGTCATATTGAATTTGTAAGTTCGAATTAAGAAAAATTCAGAACTCAGTCTGAAAATGACAAGACTACGTTTTCTTTCAACTAATAAAAAAGCCACGTTTTTTTAAGATTGTAGATCATCTGATACACAGATGATGTAAATAGCACATCCCCCATACACTTTCAATGTTGCTGCTTGCCAGATGGCTGTTACTGAAAATTTCTACATTTAGACAAATCCTGCTGAGTGATTCTCTGTATTATAATGTGGTTTTCATTATGTAGATAATCTTAATACCACTTACTCTCATAGAATGGGAGGTAAAGAATTGGGAATAAATGTGTCAAAAATTGCCTAAAAATCATCACCCATTGAATTTTAAAAATAGGCATTTACATTTTCAAATCCCTATGTTTGTGTGTCTCATTATACTGTACAATATAATTAGTAATGTTATTTTGAAAAGGATTATGCAGTAATTAGCCAACTGCTGAAAGGTTTGAAGTTCCTAGGATTATATACATATGAATTCAAAGAAAGGAAATAAAGTCTATAAATTTTGAAAGTATGGCTGGACTGTAAGAACTTTGACAAAATATGATCAGATGAGAATGTGAGCAAACTGGAACCCTTCTCTAACATGAGTCACTATAGATTTGAAATTCACATAAAGCCAGTTCTTCTTGGACCCTGCTCAAGGTAATTTAGTTATTGAAATAATAAGAGAACCTCATTATATGCGGATTATATGTCTGAGGTATTCCTATTGCAGGGACTCCAAGGGCAGCATTTTAGAGAATTCTGGGATATTAGGTACTATTAAAAAGAAGAGTTTGTTGCCAAGTAACTAATAACCTCATTGCAAAATGCAGTGGCCTTTTCTCAGTTTCCATCCAACTTGACCTTTTTGTCACAAGTACACTGTTGACTGCTCCCTTTTTGAAACTTTCCTTCCTTGGATTTCATTGTTCTCCTTACCATTCTGATCCATCTCAATTTGCTTCTCTTTGTTTTCCCAACTGTGGTTGTCTCCCAAAGCCTTATTCTCATCTATCAGAGAATATTACAAGTATGTAGTAGAAAGAATATTTTAAAAGATCTGTGTTCTACTTCTGCCTTCACTACCAGTTTTATAGTGAGCTTAACTTTTTTTGGTATTGATTTTCTCATAAAGTTAGAGTAGAGAATTGAGTTAGAAAATTTCTGAAGTCCTTTCTGAACATAATGTTCTGGGCTTCTCTGGATAAATGACTCTTAAACATACATCCTGAAATCCTCACCTCTATCTGTTTTATATTTCCAACTGCCTTCATGAATTAGGTGTTCTGTTAGTGCAGAATGCACTTCCTGCAGCACTGCAAAACTGAACTTCTTTTTCTCCCAGATCATCTCCCCTTGACACCTGTTCATTTCTGTCAGTGATTTCTTTAGTCTCCCAGGCTAGAAACCTTGGAATCATCTGTGACTATTTACTTTCCTTTATCCTTAATATGTAATTCTATTCTTTTAGGCTCCCTGTCATTTTTTTGGTTTCCTTTGGGATGAGTCTGGGATTTACCTCTTCTCATATTTCATAGTCGCAGCTTAGTCCAGGCCTTTTATGTTGTCAACTGCTGTCCTAAGTAAGTGGTTTCAAGAGAGGAGCAAAAGGGGAGCAAAATATATTAGTCTTCCAGGGCTGCCATAACAAAATACCACAGTCCAGTTGGCTTAAACAATAAACATTTATTTTCTCACAGTTCTGCTGGCTAGAAGTCTATGATCAAGATGCCAGCTGATTTGGTTTCTGGTAAGGGCTCTCCTCCTGGCTTGCAGATGGCCACCTTCTCTGTGTGTGCTCACATGGCCTTTCCATGCTGCCTGTGAGAGGGGGTAGAGAGAGAAAGAGCAAGCTCTCTGGTTTTTACTAAAAAGAATTTTAAAATTAGTTTTTATAATGACATTAATTTTACTGATCAAGGCCCCACCCTTATGACCTCATTTAACCTTAATTACTCCCTAGAGGTACCATCTTCAATGCAACCATACTGGGAGCTAGGGCTTCAAGACGAATTTTAGGGACACAAACATTCAGTCCATAACACAAGACTAGCTAGCATCCAAATGCAAAGGCAGAATTGGGAACTGAGGAGAGCATTGAGATGATATGTCCAATACAAAGAATTTATACAAGAGACACAATAACTGGGATGGGGCTGCAGGTGGCTTTTGGAAGATGGCTAGGCTTTAGGTCCTGGAGAAGTTTCCTGGCACTTCAATAGGAGTGTGTGGCTGTGCCGTTAGGAAGGAGGGAGTGAGTAAGGATGCTTGCCAAGCTAATTTGGACATATACGTGGACCCCTAGTCTACTCTCCTTCTAATCCATCCTGTTATATCCTGCCAGGCTTACCTTCCTAAAATAGCATTATTTCATTTCATTATATCATTCAAGAACTTCTAGTGCATTCAAGAATATCTGGATTCCAGGCCTTCTGTTAGGTGCTGTGAAGGGCAAAGTGGTGAATCAGATCATGCTCTGTGCTTTCAAGGGACACATAGTCTAATAAAGGGTATATACAAGTATCCAAGATAGAAAGTCACACTCAAAAGGTACAGATAAAAACAATGAGCATGTTTGACCTTTTCCAGTTTATGTGAAGTTTTCACATACATTGTCTTGTGTGACCTTCAAGACAGAGAGGTGCAGGGAGGTTTGGCTTCTTGCTCAAGATTACGTAGTGATAGAGCAAGGATTCCAATCTGTCTTCCGACTTCTCGCTCTTTTTACTATAGGAAATAGGAATAAAATTAGATAAAAACATCAGCATCTTGTTGCTTCAAGTCCACTCAAAGGGCTGTGGCTTTCATCTATATTGGACTCATTCTGTAACTCCAGTAATATTTCTTATAATACTCCATGTATCTTTTGCTCCAGCCAGGGAACTCTCTTTACTTTTCTTGGCATACCCCAGGCTTTAGTCTTGCCTCTGTTCTTTTGCCCATGTTCTTCCTAGATCTTAGGATTGTTCTTCTTCATCCTCTTCACTTGTTTGAATTCTTTCTTACCTTCAGATTGCAGCTGCCCCAACTCTTCCATGAAGTGTCCTGCAACTGCTCCAGATTCCAGTGTTTTGTCTTGTCTTAAAACCTCTTTCTGTGCTGGTATTCTTATCCACATAATCTAACATGTAATTATCCTTTGTTTCCTATTGTTTGTTTTCTTTTTCTAGCTGAATTGTAACCTCTGTGAGGACACTGGGGCCAAGCTTCATACTTCTTTGAGTCTAGAACTGGGGATACCCAAATGGGGTTTCTGCACAGGTATCATCATCATCCCTTTGGAACATGTAAGAAACGCATGTTCTCAGGCCCCGCCCCAGACCTACTGAATCAGAAACTCTGGGTTTAAAGTCCAGCAATTTGTGTTTTAACAAGCCCAACAAGTGATTCTCATGTACACTCCAGTTTGAGAACCACTGATCTCTAGACCATGTGGTAAGCAAATCAGTAAATAATTATTGGAATAATCTAGTTAGTCATTTCTGTGGATTTTATGACTATTTTGTGATATTGCAAATGATAAGTTAAGCTTATAAGCTTTCCTAGCTATAAAAGTGATGTTATGTTCTTTAACTATCTTAAATAATTTGTATTTATATTAATGAATTATAGTTTATTAAGAAACATGGAAAAAATCAACCCACTAGATCAGTGTTTCTCAAACTGTGGACTGTAGATGGCTTCTATGGAAGTAACCTTAGGAATATTTAATAATACACATTGCTGGGCTTTACCCAAGAGATTCCGATTTTGTAAGTCTGAGGTTTGGTCCTGAAATTTATATTTTTAAAGCACCCCAAATGAATCCGGTACACAGCCCATTTGGAATTGCACTAGATTCTCCAGTTCAACCGTTTATTCATTCATTCTTTCTGCATATCTTTATTGAGCTCCTACTTGGTTTAGGCACTTGCTAGGTGTTGTGTTCTCCATCTGATCATCTTCCTGGATAGCCTCGCTGTCCATGTTATGAGCCATCTAAGCCCATAGCCTTAGACTTCCCTGATGTACTCAATTCTGAGGACTCTTGCCTGCACTCTGCACTGGCCACCCATTTTTGTGCCCATATCCTGAACCTTGTCATTCATCAAAAATTGAACCTATGAGTCTCTGAAATCTTAAACTTCAAAATCCTACTCTTTGACCATGGAGCAGGGGAGTGCCTTGTTTTCTAGGTTTTTCCTTTCTTCACTTTTGCTACCCCTGTTTTCATTGAGACCTTCAGACTCTTTAACGCTCTCTTTTCCCCTGGTCTTCTACCTTTTTGACGTCATCTGATTTCTTTATATACCCTGGATCCTATTGCCTGTTAACATTAATACAGTCTTTCCAGCTCCTTTGCTTCATTGAAATTGAATCCACACCACTTCTCTGCTTCTACATCTAGGCTTCTGGGAATTCCTAGAGGAAAAAAAAAGCCTCACAACTGTATAGATATGTATCACTAGAAATTCCCAGTGGGCCTACTTAGTGTTTCCAGCCACACTATTCTACTTGATGCTTACAAACAACTTGCTGCCTTGCCACTCTGAGCTTTTCACACAGTGTACCTACCCACTGATAGAAATGCTCTCATATATCTCCCCATCTCCACTCTTCTTTATCTGGCTCACTCCACCCAGAATGCAGGCCTCATATTAGATGTCACCTCCTCTAGGAAGCTTACCCCAAACCTACTGCCCAGATCGGGTCAGGCTTCTTCCTGTTTGTCTTCTACCAACCTCTGCTTACCTCTACTTGGATTATCTCAATGTGACGTAATTATCAGCCTATATATCTGCCTTCCCTTCTAGGTTTTAAGCTCCTTTGAGGGCAGGTCCCATGTCTTACTCATCTTTACGTCTCGCTATTTAGAATAGCGTTAATTTCATAAATGAGCAGATGTGTCAGTGAGTGAATGAGTATTGGATAAGTTGATCTGTATATTTCAAGTGTGAGTATGCTGGTGACAATATATGACATTTTATATGAAAAGAAGAAAATCACGTCTAGGACACTGAACAAATAATCTCACCCTTACTTTCCCCCTTGAGCATTCTCATTAGATATTGGGTAGAAAATGTAACTTTGGATCTCAGTAATGTTAGAAGGTTGAACCTAATATTAAGTCCTCTGCAACCTAAACCAGTGCAGTGAGTTTTAAAATAATAAGGCTGTGTTGCATTTTTCTTTGTTAATTAAGGGGAAATGTACATTAAATTTAAACTAAAACCTGTGGGTAAAGAAAACATAGTCATTTTAATTATGTGAAGTAAGATATATTGAAGTCACAGCATTGGAAAAAAGTATAAGTCCCTAATTTCTTATCTAAACTTCTGAAATTCAAGAAGTTCTGCAAACCTAAAACTTTTTTCCTAACTCATTTGGCAGCAAAACCTGATCTGACCTGACCTGAGACACTTTCTAGTCATTATCTAATGCTTAGGGTGAATATTCATATATTTTGTTGTAGAAATATTACTGTTTGATCATGACATGCTGCCCCAGACCCCATGAGAGTGTCATGTAATATGCAGTACATCATGTCATATTACCTTTCTAAAATCCAAAATCTTCTGCATTCTGAAACACATGCAGCCCCAGGGGACTGAGAACTATGCAGTTGTTTCAGGTTTGGTTTGGTTTTGGTTTTGAGACTGCACTTAACAGCACTGCAATGTGAATAGACCATAGGTAAATCATATAAATGTATTGTTGGCCTTCACCCACTGTTTCATTTATGCCTGGAGACTTTTTATGATCAATTGAGAAAAAGGTGTTTATTTGCTCTATATCTGCCTTAGCTAATGGAGCTCAGTGACAACCCAGTAATGTCGTTTTAGGGGAGAAAAGTGAGTATTACCTTCAGAGTCATCATGTCAAAGTCAGGAGTTTCGATCTTTGGGCCCCACATGCACAGAACCCGCTGCTCTGTATAGCTAAGTAGCACTGTCAGGGCCAGGTATCCTCTTCTGTACGCTATCTAGCATTGAGCTGAGGATAGGAATATGTATCTGTCATTACCTCTTCATAATCTTATATGCAAATCTTTCTCTCTTTCTTTCTCTTTTGGGTTTCCATCCTTACCTCTGCTTTGGGCATTCCTGTTTCTTTTCCTTGGATTGGTTTTAGGTATTTAGAAAGGGAAAGCTCTGTAAACATAAATATCAACTAACATTTCCTGAGTCCTCACTGGGTTACCAGGCTCTGTGGGATATATGAAGTTACAAGGTAAAGAGCTCTAGCCTGAAGTTATTTCCAAGCTCTGAGGGGAAAAATAAGACAACAATAGACAAAATAGACTACAATAGCGTAGTGGGTAAGAGATTGTGCTTTAGATGTAAGCAGGTCTGGATTTGAATCCTGCCTCCAGTACTGAGTAGTCTGGTGACCTTGGGCAAATTACCTTCCTTCTCAGTGCCTCAATTTCCCTGTATGAAAAATGGAAATCATAGAAATAGGACCTGCCTCATTAACTAAATAAGATCATGCACATGAAGTACTTATACACAGGCCTTGGCATGCAGGAATTCTATCATACCTGCCGTTATTAGTCATTATTTGCTAATGCTGCAGTGTTGTCTAATAGAAAACGTCTGTACTTGAGTCAGACAGACATAGGTTCAAATACTAGTAACACCTCCATTTACTAGCTATGTATGACCTTGGATGAGTTATCTTACCTCTTTAAGCCCCAGTTTAATCATTTGCACCTTATAGGGCTGTCGTATAGAGGATTAAATAAGATAAAATATGTAAAGCACCTGGCCAAGTTCTTGGCCTGTGAGAGGCTCTCAAGTACCCACCTCCATCCACTGTCCACACAAATGCAAGGAAGAACAGGATTGAATACCCAATGATAGCAATAATGAGTGTGAGTGCGAAATTGTAAAACTGTAGATGATCATGTAATGTGAACTATTACTATTTAGTTTTGAAGTTCATAAGAGAGAGGGATCCCTATAGGCTAAGAGTGAAAGAGAAGGCTATCTAGACAAATAATATATAAGCTGGATCTTGAAGGGTCGGTAACATTGATGTCAGCAGAGGGAAGTAGGACGGCATTCCTGTTGCAGAGGATCCAATGATCAAAATAATGCTATATAGAATAATAATTATGGTTACAATGATAAATGTGATTGAGCCAAGTGTAATACTTTCTATCAGAGTTATTAAATCTGGAATTAAAACAATTAGGTGGGAATGTGTAAAGAGTTATGTGAGCAAATAGCCTTTTCCTTATAACCCACCATTGTTATTGTTCTGTCACTGTTGAGAAGTAAGGTTTCACTTTGAACTTTTAATATTGCAGCACATGGGCCAATCCTTTACGAAGGAAAGTCAACATAATTTTAAAGGGTTTGAAGAACCGAAGAAGGAAACTAAAGAGGAATGCTGAAACGTTAGGGAAAGCAACGGATGAGGAAGGATTAGGTGATGAAAAGGAGCAGGAGACCAAAGGTAATGACAATAGGATATAAAGTTGAAGTATTTAATATTTGATTCTTGTTATCATCATCTTGGTTCAATTGATGCCTATTTTTTTTTATCCCACAAATGTTTGGACCACAGGAGTATCAGCTTCTGAAACAAATATTATCACTAGGGATACTTGGATGGGAGGAAGGTGGACAAGAAATGTGCTAGGTTGTTTGGGTGCCGTATTATTTGGTATACATAGTTCAGCCCTTCAGGGAAACAAAGAAATGGAATCTGCCTGCCCTGACTCTGAAGCTCCATGATAGACACCCTTGCTAAATAATAATGACCATGGTCCTCCATGTGTGTTGACCACATGGCATATCCGGGGGAAGGAGCATAGCCTCAGGAGTCTGACAAACCTGAGATCAAATCCTGGATCCTAGGTGTACTTTCAGCTACCTGCTCCCCAAACGTACACAATCCAGTATTAGAAGAGGTTCAGAGAGGGGATCCCAGAATCACACACCAGGGGACTACCTGGGCCTCATTTCACTTGCACAGACTTACAGATCCCCTAGCCTTGGCCTGGGTCTCCTCCTCCCAAAGTAATTACCAAGGGCCCAGTAAGAATAAAATGGTTTGTGAGAAAAGAAGTCTACTTCAAGGAATAGGGTACTAGATTGGGAGTCAGGAGACTCAGGCCATTAAGTAGTGGCATTTCCATGGGCAAGTAACTTAGCCTTGATACCATCAGCTGAGAGTGTGTGTGTGTGTATGTGTGTGTGTGTGTGTGTGTGTGTGTGTGTGTGTGTGTGTGTAGCTTAAGCATATGTGAAAATGCTTTGAAAATTGCAGTACATTACTCAAATTTAAGGTGTTGATTTCTAGCCTCAGTTATGGAGAAGGAGAGGAGTGGAATAACAGACCATTAAACCGAGCGTCAGGAGACTCTGGCTTTAGTCCCAGTTCTCCTGTTATTTACGGTGGGAGTTTGGGCAAGTCCCTTAACTTTCCTGGGCTCAGTTCATGAAGCTGCAAAATGGAGATTTGGACTAGATGAATAGGAAAAGTGACTTATCTCAGAGGAAACAAAAGAAAATCCTTATACAAGGTATTATATATGTGTATGTAATTGACATATTATTTATATAAGGTAATACGTAAGTATATATAATAATAATACATGTATATTATTACACATACCTATGTATTACTTTGTATAACTTTAATGCAGTACACGCATGCACATATATTGGGGGTTGGCCAAAAAGTGCCTTCGGTTTTTAAGTAAAAGACACATTTTTCATTTTCACCAAGAACTGTATTGAACAACGTATTCACCCTTTTGTTCCACTACCTTCTGCCATTTTTCAGGCAACTTCATAATTCCATCTTCCCAAAACTTTTTATCTTTTTGAGCAAAGAAAAGTTATTTTTATTTTAAGGAAAAAAAGTTTCCACTAAGAAATAATAAACCAGTAAGTTTATGGAAAAGTTAACATAACAGTAGCACCCTGTCCCTACCCTGGTGACAACTTCAGGTGTGTTACACAGCTTAAAACATCCTGAACATGCTTCTTTTTTAACCTAAAACCTCTGAGTGATCTTCAGAAAAGGTCTCAGAATAGCTGCTTTTCTTGTTTTTTTGGTAGGTATAGCTATGTGGACTTGTAAACTTATGCAGCTTTATCTATAATATGAGAGCATGAATCTGTGGACTACTTCCTAAAATTAGGACTCTTTCCTTCCGCCTTTTAAAACACATTCCAGCACTCCTAAAGAGCTGGGAGGATTAGCTCAGTGTACCCCTCTACGAGTATCTCCCCCACCAGTGTATTTTCAAGACTCCTCTTTTCTTGGACAGTTGTACCCCCCAACCCGCCCCGCCCAAGTATAACCTGACACTCAAAATTCTGCTACTCGGCTACTCTCATTCTGACAGTTGGAGTGTCACTGTAGCACTCTATTAGCTCCTGAAGCTCATAGGTCACTAGGTGCCTTTTACAGTCCTCCATAGAATTGAAATTTTTTCCATTAAGAGAATTTTGTAAAGACCGAAATGAATGGAAATCCAAAGGTGCAATGTCTGGTGAATATGGTGGATAAATCAGAACTTCCCAGCCAAGCTGTAACAGTTTTTGCCTCGTCATCAAAGAAACATGCGGTCTTGGCGTTATCCTGATGGAAGATTATGCGTTTTCTGTTGACTAATTCCAGACCCTTTTTGTCAAGTGCTGCTTTCAGTTGGTCTAATTGGGAGCAGTACTTGTTGGAATTAATCGTTTGGTTTTCCGGAAGGAGCTCATAATAGAGGACTCCCTTCCAATCCCACCATATACACAACATCACCTTCTTTGGATGAAGACCGGCCTTTGGTGTGGTTGGTGTTTGTTCATTTCACTTGCACCACGATCTCCTCCGTTCCACATTATTGTGCAGTATCCACATTTCATCACCTGTCACAACTTGTTTTAAAAACTGGAACGTTTTTGTTATGTTTAAGTAGAGAATCACATGTGGAAATACGGTCAAGAAGGTTTTTTTCCGCTTAACTTATGTGGAACCCAAGCATCAAAGCGATTCACATAACCAAGCTGCTACAAATGATTTTCAACACTTGATTTGGATATGTTGAGTATGTCGGCTATCTCCCACGTGGTATAATGTTGATTGTTCTCAATTAATGTCTCGATTTGATCGCTATCAACTTCAACTGGTCTACCCTACCGTGGAGCATCGTCCAGCGAGAAATCTCCAGCACGAAACTTCGCAGACCACTTTTGACACGTTCCATCAGTCACAGTACCTTCTCCATACACTGCACAAATCTTTTTTTTTTTTTTGCGTTTCAGTTGCTTTTTTACCTTTCTTGAAATAATAAAGCATAATATGCAGGAAATGTTGCTTTTTTTCCTTCCATCTTCAGTATTAAAATGGCTACACAAAAATTCATCAGTTTTGATAAGTTTTTTTAAAATGCGTGCTGATATGACAGCTGTCACAATCTAACAAAATGGTTTCGAATGAAGTTCAACACAACTAAGCGCTACTAGAGCCATCTTATGGAAAAAAACGAACGAAACTTTTGGCCAACCCAATATATGCACACACATGCGTGTATGCACACATATGACATTATAACTAGACTAACGAAACTTGATTTCTGTGGGTCATTCTCTGAGGCATGGAAGTTAACTTTGTTATTCAGAAAATGTCATTGTAATGGTATTTGCTATAGTGTATTTTGTCTGTATGCCTCACTGTAATAAGATGATACATTGGCAAACTGAAAATAACTAAGTTGATCATAGCATTCAGTATATAGAATTTGAGAACTTTGTCGCAGTCAGTTCCTTCTGTAACAAAGTGTGATGTGTGTATACTAGTTTTCAAGTTGTTTAACTCTACTTTACTTTTCTCCTGTAGCATTATTTTCCCATTGAGAAGGACACGTCTTTCAGAGCAGAAGAGACTGTCCTAGTCATCCAAACCTGATGGAGTGTTTTAGAAGGATAAAAATTAGTTCTTATTTTTGTTGTGTTTATTTCTAAATACAAAATAAAGATTAATTCAGTTTTTATGCATCAAACCAGAATCCGAATTCTTATTGAAAATAGCTTACAGGGGAGATTAACCAAGATGGCGGAGTAGAAGGATGTGCTCTCACTCCCTCTTGCGAGAACACCAGAATCACAACTAGCTGCTGGACAGTCATCGACAGGAAGACACTGGAACTCACCAAAAAAGATACCCCACATCCAAAGACAAAGGAGAAGCCACAGTGAGACAGTAGGAGGGGCGCAATCAGAGTAAAATCAAAGCCCATAACTGGTGGGTGGGTGACTCACAGACTGGCGAACACTTATACCACAGAAGTCCACCCACTGGAGTGAAGGTTCTGAGCCCCACGTCAGGCTTCCCAACCTGGGGGTCCGGCAACGGGAAGAGGAATTCATAGAGAATCAGACTTTGAAGCCAAGTGGGAATTGATTGCAGGACTTCGACAGGACTGTGGGAAACAGAGACCCCACTCTTGGAGGGTGCACACAAAATAGTGTGCGCATCGGGACCCAGGGGAAGGAGCAGTGACCCCGGGGGAGACTGAACCAGACCTACCTGCTAGTGTTGGAAGGTCTCCTGCAGAGGCGGGGGGTGGCTCTGTTTCACCGTGGGGACAAGGACACTGGCAGCAGAAGTTCTGGGAAGTACTCCTGGGCGTGAGCCCTCCCAGAGTCTGTCATTAGCCCCACCAAAGAGCCCAGGTAGGCTCCAGTGTTGGGTTGCCTCAGGCAAAACAACCAACAGGGAGGGAACCCAGCCCCACCCATCAACAGTCAAATGGATTAAAGTCTTACTGAGCTCTGACCACCACAGCAACAGTCAGCTCTACCCACCACCAGAGCCTCCCATCAAGTCTCTTAGTAGCCTCAACCACCAGAGGGCAGACAGCAGAAGAAAGCAAAACGACAATCCTGCAGCCTGTGGAACAAAAACCACATTCACAGAAACATAGGCAAGATGAAAAGGCAGAGGGCTATAGACTAGATGAAGGAACAAGATAAAACCCCAGAAAAACAACTAAATGAAGTGGAGATAGGCAACCTTCCAGAAAAAGAATTCAGAATAATGATAGTGAAGATGATCCAGGACCTCAGAATAAGAATGGAGGCAAAGATCGAGAAGGTGCAAGAAATGATTAACAAAGACCTAGAAGAATTAAAGAACAAACAAACAGAGATGACCAATACAATAACTGAAATGAAAACTACACTAGAAGGAATCCATAGCAGAATAACTGAGGCAGAAGAACGGATAAGTGACCTGGAAGACAGAATGGTGGAATTCACTGCTGCGGAACAGACTAAAGAAAAAAGAATGAAAAGAAATGAAGACAGCCTAAGAGACCTCTGGGACAACATTAAACGCAACAACATTCGCATTATAGGGGTCCCAGAAGGAGAAGAGAGAGAGAAAGGACCAGAGGAAATATTTGAAGAGATTATAGTCGAAAACTTCCCTAACATGGGAAAGGAAATAGCCACCCAAGTCCAGGAAGCGCAGAGAGTCCCATACAGGATAAACCCAAGGAGAAACAGGCAGAGACACATAGTAATCAAAGTGGCAAAAATTAAAGACAAAGAAAAATTATTGAAAGCAGCAAGGGAAAAACAACAAATAACATACAAGGGAACTCCCGTAAGGTTAACAGCTGATTTCTCAGCAGAAACTCTGCAAGCCAGAAGGGAGTGGCATGATATACTTAAAGTGATGAAAGGGAAGAACCTACAACCAAGATTACTCTACCCAGCAAGGATCTCATTTAGATTTGATGGAGAAATCAAAAGCTTTACAGACAAGCAAAAGCTAAGAGAATTCAGCACCACCAAACCAGTTCTACAACAAATGCTAAAGGAACTTCTCTAAGTGGGAAACACAAGAGAAGAAAAGGACCTACAAAAACAAACCCAAAACAATTAAGAGTATGGTCATAGGAACATACATATCGATAATTACCTTAAACGTGAATGGATTAAATGCTCCAACCAAAAGACACAGGCTTGCTGAATGGATACAAAAACAAGACCCATATATATGCTGTCTACAAGAGACCGACTTCAGACCTAGGGACACATACAGACTGAAAGTGAGGGGATGGAAAAAGATATTCCATGCAAATGGAAATCAAAAGAAAGCTGGAGTAGCTATACTCATATCAGATAAAATAGACTTTAAAATAAAGAATGTTACAAGAGACAAGGAAGGACACTACATAAGGATCAAGGGATCAATCCAAGAAGAAGATATAACAATTATAAATATATATGCACCCAACATAGGAGCACCTCAATACATAAGGCAACTGCTAACAGCTGTAAAAGAGGAAATCGACAGTAACACAGTCATAGTGGGGGACTTTAACACCTCACTTACACCAATGGACAGATCATCCAAAATGAAAATAAATAAGGAAACAGAAGCTTTAAATGACACAATAGACCAGATAGATTTGATTGATATTTATAGGACATTCCATCCAAAAACAGCAGATTACACGTTCTTCTCAAGTGCGCACGGAACATTCTCCAGGATAGATCACATCTTGGGTCACAAATCAAGCCTCAGTAAATTTAAGAAAACTGAAATCATATCAAGCATCTTTTCTGACCACAACGCTATGAGATTAGAAATGAATTACAGGGAAAAAAACGTGAAAAGCACAAACACATGGAGGCTAAACAATACGTTACTAAATAACCACGAGATCACTGAAGAAATCAAAGAGGAAGTCAAAAAAATACCTAGAGACAAATGACAACGAAAACACGATGATCCAAAACCTATGGGATGCAGCAAAAGCAGTTCTAAGAGGGAAGTTTATAGCTATACAAGCCTACCTCAAGAAACAAGAAAAATCTCAAGTAAGCAATCTAACCTTACACCTAAAGGAACTAGAGAAAGAAGAACAAACAAAACCCAGAGTTAGCAGAAGGAAAGAAATCATAAAGATCAGAGCGGAAATAAATGAAATAGAAACAAAGAAAACAATAGCAAAGATCAATAAAACTAAAAGCTGGTTCCTTGAGAAGATAAACAAAATTGATAAGCCATTAGCCAGACTCATCAAGAAAAAGAGGGAGAGGACTCAAATCAATAAAATCAGAAATGAAAAAGGAGACGTTACAACAGACACCGCAGAAATACAAAGCATCCTAAGAGACTACTACAAGCAACTCTATGCCAATAAAATGGACAACCTGGAAGAAGTGGACAAATTCTTAGAAAGGTATAACCTTCCAAGACTGAACCAGGAAGAAACAGAAAATATGAACAGACCAATCACAAGAAATGAAATTGAAACTGTGATTAAAAATCTTCCAACAAACAAAAGTCCAGGACCAGATGGCTTCACAGGTGAATTCTATCAAACATTTAGAGAAGAGCTAACACCCATCCTTCTCAAACTCTTCCAAAAAGTTGCAGAGGAAGGAACACTCCCAAACTCATTCTATGAGGCCACCATCACCCTGATACCAAAACCAGACAAAGATACTACAAAAAAAGAAAGTTACAGACCAATATCACTGATGAACATAGATGCAAAAATCCTGAACAAAATACTAGCAAACAGAATCCAACAACACATTAAATGGATCATACACCACGATCAAGTGGGATTTACCCCAGGGATGCAAGGATTCTGCAAGATACGCAAATCAATCAATGTGATACACCGTATTAACAAATTGAAGAATAAAAACCATATGATCATCTCAATAGATGCAGAAAAAGCTTTTGACAAAATTCAGCACCCATTTATGATAAAAACTCTCCAGAAAGTGGGCATAGAGGGAACCTACCTCAACATAATAAAGGCCATATACGACAAACCCACAGCAAACATCATTCTCAACGGTGAAAAACTGGAAGCATTTCCTCCAAGATCAGGAACAAGACAAGGATGTCCACTCTCACCACTATTATTCAACATAGTTCTGGAAGTCCTAGCCACGGCAATCAGAGAAGAAAAAGAAATAAAAGGAATACAAATTGGAAAAGAAGAAGTAAAAGTGTCACTGTTTGCAGATGACATGATACTATACATAGAGAATCCTAAAACTGCCACCAGAAAACTACTAGAGCTAACCGATGAATTTGGTAAAGTTGCAGGATACAAAATTAATGCACAGAAATCTCTTGCATTCCTATACACTAATGATGAAAAATCTGAAAGAGAAATTATGGGAACACTCCCATTTACCATTGCAACAAAAAGAATAAAATACCTAGGAATAAACCTACCTAGGGAAACAAAAGACCTGTATGCAGAAAACTATAAGACACTGATGAAAGAAATTAAAGATGATACCAACAGATGGAGAGATATACCATGTTCTTGGATTGGAAGAATCAATATTGTGAAAATGACTATACTACCCAAAGCAATCTACAGATTCAATGCAATCCCTATCAAATTACCAATGGCATGTTTTACGGAACTAGAACAAATCATCTTAAAATTTGTATGGAGACACAAAAGACCCCGAATAGCCAAAGCAGTCTTGAGGGAAAAACACGGAGCTGGAGGAATCAGACTCCCTGACTTCAGACTATACTACAAAGCTACAGTAATCAAGACAATATGGTACTGGCACAAAAACAGAAACATAGATCAATGGAACAAGATAGAAAGCCCAGAGATTAACCCACGCACCTATGGTCAACTAATCTATGACAAAGGAGGCAAAATATACAATGGAGAAAAGACAGTCTCTTCAATAAGTGGTGCTGGGAAAACTGGACAGCTACATGTAAAAGAATGAAATTAGAACACTCCCTAACACCATACACAAAAATAAACTCAAAATGGATTCGAGACCTAAATGTAAGACCAGACACTATAAAACTCTTAGAGGAAAACATAGGAAGAACACTCTTTGACATAAATCACGGCAAGATCTTTTTTGATCCACCTCCTACAGTAATGGAAATAAAAACAAAAATAAACAAATGGGACCTAATGAAACCTCAAAGCTTTTGCACAGCAAAGGAAACCGTAAACAAGACGAAAAGACAACCCTCAGAATGGGAGAAAATATTTGCAAACGAATCAACGGACAAAGGATTAATCTCCAAAATATATAAACAGCTCATTCAGCTCAATATTAAAGAAACAAACACCCCAATCCAAAAATGGGCAGAAGACCTAAATAGACATTTCTCCAAAGAAGACATACAGATGGCCAAGAAGCACATGAAAAGATGCTCGACATCACTAATTATTAGAGAAATGCAAATCAAAACTACAATGAGGTATCACCTCACACCAGTTAGAATGGGCATCATCAGAAAATCTACAAACAACAAATGCTGGAGAGGGTGCGGAGAAAAGGGAACCCTCTTGCGTGTTGGTGGGAATGTAAATTGATACAGCCACTATGGAGAACAGTATGGAGGTTCCTTTAAAAACTAAAAATAGAATTACCATATGATCCAGCAATCCCACTACTGGGCATATACCCAGAGAAAACCATAATTCAAAAAGACACATGCACCCCAATGTTCATTGCAGCACTATCTACAATAGCCAGGTCATGGAAGCAACCTAAATGCCCATCGACAGAGGAATGGATAAAGAAGTCGTGGTACATATATACAATGGAATATTACTCAGCCATAAAAAGGAACGAAATTGGGTCATTTTTTGAGATGTGGATGGATGTAGAGACTGTCATACAGAGTGAAGTAAGTCAGAAAGAGAAAAACAAATATCGTATATTAACGCATGTATGTGGAACCTAGAAAAATGGTGCAGATGAACCGGCTTGCAGGGCAGAAGTTGAGACACAGATGTAGAGAACAGACATATGGACACCAAGGGGGGAAAACTGCGGTGGGGTGGGGATGGTTGTGTGCTGAATTGGGCGATTGGGATTGACATGTATACAATGATGTGTATAAAATTGATGACTGATTAAAAAAAGAATAGCTGCCACAGAATTTAAAAAACCATATGAAAAGCACTGCTTGCATTTCAGGTCCTAGATAGTGATGTGATTTTTGCAACTTGGGTTATGTTATCAACATGTATATACTTCTCTTGGTGTTAAATAAAGCAGAGATTTCATGTTGTTATTCACCTTCAAGCAAAGTGGCAGAAAAAACCCAGTGATCATATTTCACTGTATATGGCACTCTTTGTTTTGAGGAAAAGAGGTAAAAATATTTTTTGTTGGGGTTCTTTGTAGTTTATAATTTATAACATTATTTTTTCCACCATAAAAGTAAGACACACTCATTATAGACAATTTGGTAAAAAGGCTATGTAGAAGAAAGGAAAAAAACTCAACCATAATCCACTACCCAGAGCTGAACACTGTTATCATCTTATATTTACTTTTTGAAGAAAACAGTTGTGTTCTGTGACATACATAAAATAGATTTTTTAAAAAATTTATGTCTTTTTTTATGATTTACTTTCCTCTTTGAAATGTGTAGGGCTCAAGTTTACCTGGGCTTATTGCTCATTCATTCAACAAACATTGACTTAGCCCCTGCTAGGCTATGTACTGGGGATATAATCATGAGCAAGATAGACTTAGCCTTTCCGTCATGGAGCTCACCATCCAGCTGGGGAAGAAATTGGGTAAAGAAGTAATGACAGGGCTGTGATGGGAGGAGTACCAAGTTCTGTGGGAGCAGATGGCAGGGACACTAGCCCAGACTTCAGGAAGAGACATAAAATGAAAGGTAAGAGGGATGAACAAGCGTTCGCCATGGCATCACTGTGTGGTGGGAGGCGTGCTTCAGGTATGAAGGCCCAAATGCATGGAGTATTTGGAGCACTGCAGATAGTTCAGGATGGCAGCAACTTTATCTTAGATGTTAAATCAGAAGAACTTATAACCCACATTAAAGGGCTGGGTTTTATCCTGTGGTTGGCAGGAACCAATGAAGGGTTTCAGGCAAAGGAATGGTATGGTTAGATCTAATCCTTATAGGTCACTCTGACTATTGTGTGGAGAATTGGGAGTGAGCAACACTGGGGTCAAGGGAACCAGTTATGAGACCGTGGTATTAATGTAGATGAGAAAATATGGTATCCTCGGCTGGAGTAGTGGCACTTGTGGATAGAAGTAGATTTGAGAGCTGTTTAGCATGTAGCATCAATAGGACTAGGTGATCAGTGTGTGGGGGGGAAGAAATTAGGGTGCTGAAAAGAGTATTAATTTCAGGTTTCTAAATGATGGGTCAACTGGAAAGATGGTGCTAAGCTGGAACAGTGAGAAGAAGGGCAGGTTTGGCAGGGGGAGATGAGTCATTTTTGGATAGGCTGTTTTAAGTGCCTATGGACCATCCAGGTAGGTATGACTAGTAGGCAGATATATGGTTCTGGAGCTCAGGAGAAAGGTCTGGTTGGATATAAGAGTTTAGAGTCATCAGTATATAGATGGTAATTGAAATCACAGTGAATGATTGATTCCAACCAGAAAGAATAAGAAAAAAAAGAAGGGACTGGAATAGAATCCAGAGGAACACAAGCATCACAAGCATTTAAAGGATGGTCAGAAGTAGTGTAGCTGTCAGTGGAGACTGAGAAGTAGGAGGGTAAGCAGGAGAGAGCAATATAATGAAATCCAAGAGGGTGGTGGCACGTTTCAAGGAGGAAGGAGTGCTCAAAAGTATGAAAATTTGGATTCATTTCCACTGGATTTGGTAACATGGAAGTGAAGGGTGACTTTGGCAATAGCAGTTTCAGTGAAGAAGTAGGAGCAGAAACTAGATAACTTTGAGTTGCAGAGGAACTGGGAAGTGAGAAAGAGAAAGCAGAGAGTGTAGACAACTTGTTGAAGAAATTTGACTGTGAAAGGAATCAGAGAAATAATGGTACAGTGATTCATTGGTAGTACAGAATGGGGAGAATAATTTTTTTCAAGATAGGAGAGTAGATGGAACATTGAGTATAAAGGCTGGGGAGGTAGGGAAGTTTCAACTTGCCCTCCTGATCTCCACCTTGCCCTGCTCTGTTTCTTCCATAGCATTTATCACCTGTGAATATACTATATAATTTAGTCATTTATTATGCTTATTGTTTATTATTTGCCTTCTCCTGCCAGAATATAAACTCTCTGAGGGCAGGGATTTTTTTTAACATCTTTATTGGAGTATAACTGCTTTACAATGGTGTGTTAGTTTCTGCTTTATAACAAAGTGAATCAGTTATACATATACATATGTTCCCATATCTCTTCCCTCTTGCATCTCCCTCCCTCCCACCCTCCCTATCCCACCCCTCTAGGTGGTCACAAAGCACAGAGCTGATCTCCCTGTGCTATGCGGCTGCTTCCCACTAGCTAGCTATTTTACGTTTGGTAGTGTATATATGTCCATGCCACTCTCTCACTTTGTCACATCTTACCCTTTCCCCTCCCCATATCCTCAAGTCCATTCTCTAGTAGGTCTGTGTCTTTATTCCCGTCTTGCCACTAGGTTCTTCATGACCTTTTTTTTTTTCCTTAGATTCCATATATATGTGATAGCATACTGTATTTGTTTTTCTCTTTCTGACTTTCTTCACTCTGTATGACAGACTCTAACTCCATCCACCTCACTACAAATAACTCCATTTCGTTTCTTTTTATGGCTGAGTAATATTCCATTGTATATATGTGCCACATCTTCTTTATCCATTCATCCGTTGATGGACACTTAGGTTGCTTCCATGTCCTGGCTATTGTAAATAGAGCTGCAGTGAACATTTTGGTACATGACTCTTTCTGAATTATGGTTTTCTCAGGGTATATGCCCAGTAGTGGGATTGCTGGGTCATACGGTAGTTCTATTTTTAGTATTTTAAGGAACCTCCATACTGTTCTCCATAGTGGCTGTATCAATTTACATTCCCACCAACAGTGCAAGAGGGTTCCCTTTTCGCCACACCCTCTCCAGCATTTATTGTTTGTAGATTTTTTGATGATGGCCATTCTGATGGTATGAGGTGATACCTCATTGTAGTTTTGATTTGCATTTCTCTAATGATTAATGATGTTGAGCATTCTTTCATGTGTTTGTTGGCAATCTGTATATCTTCTTTGGAGAAATGTCTGTTTAGGTCTTCTGCCCATTTTTGGATTGGATTGTTTGTTTTTTTGTTATTGAGCTGCATGAGCTGCTTGTAAATTTTGGAGATTAATCCTTTGTCAGTTGCTTCGTTTGCAAATATTTTCTCCCATTCTGAGGGTTGTCTTTTCGTCTTGTTTATGGTTTCCTTTGCTGTGCAAAAGCTTTTAAGTTTCATTAGGTCCCATTTGTTTATTTTTGTTTTTATTTCCATTTCTCTAGGAGCTGGGTCAAAAAGGATCTTGCTGTGATTTATGTCATAGAGGGTTCTGCCTATGTTTTCCTCTAAGAGTTTGATAGTGTCTGGCCTTACATTTAGGTCTTTAACCCATTTTGAGTTTATTTCTGTGTATGGTGTTAGGGAGTGTTCTAATTTCATACTTTTACTTGTAGCTGTCCAGTTTTCCCAGCACCACTTATTGAAGAGGCTGTCTTTTCTCCACTGTCTATGCTTGCCTCCTTTATCAAAGATAAGGTGACCATATGTGCATGGGTTTATCTCTGGGCTTTCTATCCTGTTCCATTGATCTATGTTTCTGCTTTTGTGGAGGGCAGGGATTTTTATGTGTTTTGTTCAGTGATGCATCCCAAGTGCCTAGGACAGTGTCTGGCACATAGTGTGCAACAAATAAAATACCTATTGGATGATTGGATTAGAAACAGATGTTTTTGTGGTGTTCTTCATTTTTGCTATGATGAACAGGTACTTCCAAGGTGAACCGAAATCTTAGGAAAAAAAAGTCAAACCGTACAACGAATGATCACCAGAGTTCAGTAAAACAAGTGGTTGCTTTTAAGGCTATTCCCCAAGAATCTAATACTGCTTCTCTAAATTTTAAGAACTGCCTTCAGGGAAAACTAAATGAAAAAGAACAACCAAAAAAATTCTCTGGGTAGAAATAAGTAATAAGACAACTGCATAAGGAAACAAATACTTTAGAATATAAGATTGAGATTTTAGCAAAAGCTGCTGCAGTCTATGCAGAAGATAAGCATAGTCTGAAACAAACAGTACTCCGAAAGCAGTAGAGAGGAACATCTGCAACTGTTCTCTGTTTAACAAATTAGAAGCTGAGTTGCAGGGTACACTGACAGAGATTACCACTAAGCGGGTAATGGGAGGGGAAAGAATGTGAGCATAGAGTGGCAACAATTAAAGATAAATGCTGAAGCAGAGATGAAAAGTTGAAGCAGTTGAGGGTTGTTATTATTAAACATTAAAAGCCAAAGGGACCCTCACAAGAGTGGGAAGGAAATAAGGTTCATAGTGCTGTCTCCAACCCCAGTGCCTAATGCACTACTAAGTCGTGTCTGACACAGATGATCAAGCCCTACAAAGAGATGGATCGTAAGCATGTCACTAACATGCAAACCTTAACAGTCACAGAGTCATTTCCCTCAAGCCATTACCATATCTGTTCCAAATGAAAAGATGCTAGTTAAGTGAGAAGTACCTCTGATGCAGAGCCTGAACTGAAACTGATTAGCGTGACTGCTTTAAAACCAGAGGTGATAGACCTTCTCCCAAACTCCATGGGCACTGAGAGTTTAAACCAAAAATCACCAAATGGTCAGAGATCTTAAACCTGAATCCCTGGCCAACCAGAAGTTGGTAAAGAATCTGGTTAGAGGGACTTCCCTGGCGGTCCAGTGGTTGACTCTGCACTTCCACTGCAGGGGGCACAGGTTCGATCCCTGGTCGGGGAACTAAGATCCTGCATGCTGTGCAGCACAACCAAAAAATAAAAAATGAAGAATCTGTATAGATGTAAAGTTCAGTCACTTGGAAAATGAGGACAAGATCTCTCTTGAATGTCACCGTCACAGACAATGGAAGCTCTCCATAAAATGAGGGCTTCTCTTTAGTGTAATAAAGGCACATTTTATTCATTATGGCATTTTGTGACTATTTCGTTTCTATTTATGGTCTAAATGATGCACAACTTTCCCTTAGGAGGACTGGGAAACTGATAATACCTACTGTGGAATTGCCAGGCTGAATTTAGAGCCTTACATATTAGCTGTAATATGTGGACCATCCAAGTTAGCTTCTGCCTGCCCCAGATCTCAGAGACTTGCTAAGAAAACGTAGCTGTACATGGGTTATAATTTCAGGGTAGGAGAGGTGAAACTCAAAAGATATCCAGGAATAGCAGGACTGGCTATAGCATGTGTGAGGCCTAGTGCAAAATGCAAATGCAGGGCTCCATGTTCAAAATTACTAAGAATTTCAAGATGGTGATGACAGAGCATTAAGCCAAGCACAGGGCTGTTCTAGGAATTGGGCCTTGTGTGACTGCACAGGTTGCACACCCAGGTACACCTTGGGGAATAGTTGTGACATATGGCAAACCAAGTTATCGTATATGGATCCCTCCCCCACCTTCACCCCTGTCAGTGCCAAAAAAGTGATAGGGAAGTTAATGGAACTCAGTGTCAACTAAAAACCTTTCAAAGGCCTTTGGGCAGAATCAGTATATGAAGGGAAATGTGGGAGATGCCCAGGGCCTGCAGAGGCCAGAGTGGTTAGGCTAAAGGCTTCTAGTTGCACTCTTTACATTTCCTTCATTGCCCCCCAGGTCAGACCCCAATTTTTTAGGTGAATATTACTAAAATTTTAAGAACAGATACCTCCAATCTTACACAAATTGTTTCAGAAAGTAGAATAACAGGGGCTCCCCTGGTGGCACAGTGGTTAAACATCCGCCTGCCAATGCAAGGGACATGGGTTCAAGCCCTGGTCCAGGAAGCTCCCACATGCTGTGGAGCAACAAAGCCTGTGCGCCACAACTACTGAAGCCCGCGCGCCTGGAACCCATGCTCCGCAACAAGAGAAGCTACCGCAATGAGAAGCCTGCACCCTGCAACGAAGAGTAGCCCCTGCTTGCCGCAACTAAAGAAAGCCCGCACACAGCAACGAAGACGCAACGCAGCCAAAAAATAAATAAATAAATAATTTAAAAAAAAGAATAACAGAAAAAGCTGTCTATCACTTTTATGAAGCTAGTGTGTTGTAGATAGCACAGCCAGAAGAAGATAGTGCAAGGTAAGAATATTAGAGGCCAGTTTAACTTCAGGACATGGATACAAAAATCCCACAAGTGTGTGTGTGTGTGTGTACTGAATCCAACAATGTATTAAGTAGGCTTTGTTCCAGGAGTGCAAGGATGTTTCAGTGCTGGAATGCAGAGGAATAGAATCACATTAATGGGCTGAAGGAGAAAAATGTTATGATTTTCTGAAAAGGTAAAGAAGAAAGCAGTTGATAAATATCAACACCCATTTATGATTTTAAAAACTCTTAGCAAACTAGGAATAGAAGGGAACTCCCCTAACCTTATGAAAGTAAACTAAAATAAACATACTTAGTGGAGAAAGTTTAGAGGCATTCCCTTTGAGGTCAAGAACAGGGCAATGATGCCTGATATCACAGCTGCTATTTAACGTAATACTAGAGGGCCTAGCCAAAGAATCGTATAATAGAAACAAATTACTTGTAATGACTAAAAGGCAACCACCGTTATTTGCATACAAATATTATCATTTACGTAGACAATTCAAGAAAATCTACAAATAATTGGGACTAATAAGAGTCTTAGGAGTACTGGATCTAGCCCCTAGAGTCCTTATCAGGCCTGATATGCCTACAGATCCATTGTATGTCAGCTTCCTCTTACTTATTGCTCTGGGCAAGGATGGCCACTGTCCAGGTTGCCCAGGACTGAGGGATTTCCCTGGATGCAGGACTTTCCATGCTAAACCTGAGGTAGGCACTGTAGTTCTGGCTCTGATTTCTTTCTTCCCTCATGACCCCTCATGTATTTCCCTCATGTATTTAAATACATAGCTAGGCTATGTATTTCAGTTTGTTTGGGTATTACAGTTTATCCAGCATTTCTAGATAACTTTAGCATAAGGTATGGATCCACATCAGCTCAATGTGTACTTTTGCCAGAATTTTCCTTATTAAGCCTTTAAGAATAATGAAATGTTTAATGACATGAGAAAATGTTCATGTGCAGAGTGAAAAAAGCAGACTACACAACTCTATAGTTGGGTACTATTTTTACTGCAAAAATATGTCATGTATTCGTATCTTTGAAAATTTTTGAGATAGCTAGCAAAACTTCTGCAGATAGAATTGACTTCAATCTCAGAGGAGATTACTCTGGATGGAGGGAAAAGAAATCTTATAGGATGAGCAGCTGGAAAGGGGGAAGGATGGTAGGGTAGGAGAAGAAAAATGGTGAAGATTGGGAGAGGTAACACAGGGGGAATGCTTCCATTGTAGTGAGACGGTTTGTATTTTAAACACTTGTAACCCATAGCTCTTTTTTGTTTTTTCACAGTGTGACTCCTCTCGTTGGAGAGAGAAAGTGATCAAATGTTATTCCTCAGAGCCCTGGATCCAGATTACATTGTCTTATTGAGCATGTAATTAGATCACTGGAGCAGGCATTTTAAACAATCACTTACCAAGGGGATTTTAAAAAATCCATGCTTTAACCAGGGCAAGAATAGAATAAGTTAACTAAAATGTGTTTGAATGTTAAATATCCCTAGAAAGGCTCTGATATATCTCAGATTTGTTGTTGTTGTTGTTGTTGTTGTTAACATTTTTATTTTGAGATAATTGTAGATTCATATGGACTTGAAAAAATAATACAGATATATCCCCTCTTTACTCAGCTTCCCCCAGTGGTAACATCAAAAGTATGGTACAGTTATCACAACCAGGATATTCACATTGATACAATTACCGATCTTAGATTTCCCCAGTTTGTGTGTGTGTGTGTGTGTGCGTGTGTGTGTGTGTTTATTTCTATGAAATTTTTTGCAATTGACAAGGAAATTTAGTTATTCTGAGATAAACATTTTAAAGTAATAACTAGAATTATGACTTATAACATTATACCAGAACATATAAGATTTTTAGAAATTTCATGTAATGTCTGAAACATTTATATTAACATATTTCCATACAAATAACCCAATGACAGTTTACTATTAGTTGTTTTGTTTGTTTTTTTTATACTGCAGATTCTTTTTTTTTTTTAGTCTTCTTCAGCTTCCCTGAATTTTATTTTATTTTATTTTATTTTATTTTATTTTATTTTTCACACACACACACTGTATTTTATTTTTACAAGAGATAAATAGACTGACACCAAGCATTGTACATGGATGACCACAACAAAAGCAACAATGATTGCAATTACCAAACATGAAACACACTCATACTATGTCATAATATTGACATTCAGTCCAGTAATCCTCCACTGCAACAGCTCCTTTACTTTGCAGTGAAAATTGATTTGTATATTCTTTGCCTCTGAGTCCTTGTGGGATTTTTTTTTTTTTAATTCAGACAGAAAGTCACAAAAATTATATTCATCCTCATCAGTTCACTCAGTCCCATGTAATTAATTTTTTTTTTCATCTTGATCTTTTGTTAGCACTTTTATGAGTTCATCAGTTTTTCATTAGAGTTCTGAAAATGCTTATTCATTCAGTTCAGCAATACAGTCAGTTACCAGAAACCTGTACTTGTCAGAGTCTTTTCCATGAATTTCTTGAAGATGAAACCCTTTTATAGGAACATATTTGCAAAATCATCAGAGTACACCCAGAACTGTCTGTAAATGACAAAAGACTTAAAAATGACCACGGTTAAAGATTTGATGAAAGTTCATAATAATGCAGTTGACAAGAAAATTAGTTATTTCTGAGATATACATTTTAAAGTAATAACTAGGATTATTACTTATAACATTATACCAGAACATATAAGATTTTTAGAAATTTCATGTAATGTCTGAAACATTTATATTAACATATTTCCATACATGTTTCCATACAAATACAAATATAAGATTTTTAGAAATTTCATGTAATGTCTGAAACATTTATATTAACATAGTTCCATGCAAATAACCCAATGAAAGTTTAGTATTAGTTGTTTTGTTTGTTTTTTTATACTGCAGGTTCTTATTAGGCATCAATTTTATACACATCAGTGTATACATGTCAATCCCAATCGCCCAATTCAGCACACCACCATCCCCACCCCACCGCAGTTTTCCCCCCTTGGTGTCCATATGTCCATTCTCTACATCTGTGTCTCAACTTCTGCCCTGCAAATTGGCTCATCTGTACCATTTTTCTAGGTTCCACATACATGCATTAATATACGATATTTGTTTTTCTCTTTCTGACTTACTTCACTCTGTATGACAGTCTCTAGATCCATCCACGTCTCAACAAATGACTCAATTTCGTTCCTTTTTATGGCTGAGTAATATTCCATTGTATATATGTACCACGACTTCTTTATCCATTCGTCTGTTGATGGGCATTTAGGTTGCTTCCATGACCTGGCTATTGTAAATAGTGCCGCAATGAACATTCGGGTGCGTGTGTCTTTTTGAATTACGGTTTTCTCTGGGTATATGCCCAGTAGTGGGATTGCTGGGTCATATGGTAATTCTATTTTTAGTTTTTTTAAGGAACCTCCATATTGTTCTCCATAGTGGCTGTATCAATTTACATTCCCACCAACAGTGCAAGAGGTTTCCCTTTTCTCCACACCCTCTCCAGCATTTGCTGTCTGTAGGTTTTCTGATGATGCCCATTCTAACAGGAGTGAGGTGATACCTCATTGTAGTTTTGATTTGAATTTCTCTAATAATTAGTGATGTTGAGCATCTTTTCATGTGCTTCGTGGCCATCTGTATGTCTTCTTTGGAGAAATGTCTATTTAGGTCTTCTGCCCATTTTTGGATTGGGGTGTTTGTTTCTTTAATATTGAGCTGAATGAGCTGTTTATATATTTTGGAGATTAATCCTTTGTCCGTTGATTCATTTGCAAATATTTTCTCCCATTCTGAGGGTTGTCTTTTCGTCTTGTTTATGGTTTCCTTTGCTGTGCAAAAGCTTTGAAGTTTCATTACGTCCCACTTGTTTATTTTTGTTTTTATTTCCATTACTCTAGGAGGTGGATCAAAAAAGATCTTGCTGTGATTTATGTCAAAGAGTGTTCTTCCTATGTTTTTTCCTCTAAGAGTTTTATAGTGTCCAGTCTTATATTTAGGTCTCTAATCCATTTTGAGTTTATTTTTGTGTATGGTGTTAGGGAGTATTCTAACTTCATTCTTTTACATGTAGCTGTCCACTTTTCCCAGCACCACTTATTGAAGAGACTGTCTTTTCTCCATTGTATATCTTTGCCTCCTTTGTCATAGATTAGCTGACCATAGGTGCGTGGGTTAATCTCTGGGCTTTCTATCTTGTTCCATTGATCTATGTTTCTGTTTTTGTGCCAGTACCATATTGTCTTGATTACTGTAGCTTTGCAGTATAGTCTGAAGTCAGGGAGTCTGATTCCTCCAGCTCCGTGTTTTTCCCTCAAGACTGCTTTGGCTATTCGGGGTCTTTTGTGTCTCCATACAAATTTTAAGATGATTTATTCTAGCTCCGTAAAAAATGCCATTGGTAATTTGATAGGGATTGCATTGAATCTGTAGATTGCTTTGGGTAGTATACTCATTTTCACAATGTTGATTCTTCCAATCCAAGAACATGGTATATCTCTCCATCTGTTGGTATCATCTTTAATTTCTTTCATCAGTGTCTTATAGTTTTCTGCATACAGGTCTTTTGTCTCCCTAGGTAGGTTTATTCCTAGGTATTTTATTCTTTTTGTTGCAATGGTAAATGGGAGTGTTCCCATAATTTCTCTTTCAGATTTTTCATCATTAGTGTATAGGACTGCAAGAGATTTCTGTGCATTAATTTTGTATCCTGCAACTTTACCATATTCATTAATTAGCTCTAGCAGTTTTCTGGTGGCAGTTTTAGGATTCTCTATGTATAGTATCATGTCATCCGCAAACAGTGACAGTTTTACTTCTTCTTTTCCAATTTGTATTCCTTTTATTTCTTTTTCTTCTCTGATTGCCGTGGCTAGGACTTCCAGAACTATGTTGCATAATAGTGGTGAGAGTGGACATCCTTGTCTCGTTCCTGATCTTAGAGGAAATGCTTTCAGTTTTTCACCATTGAGAATGATGTTTGCTGTGGGTTTGTCATATATGGCCTTTATTATGTTGAGGTAGGTTCCCTCTATGCCCACTTTCTGGAGAGTTTTTATCTTGAATTCTTTCAAAAGCTTTTTCTGCATCTATTGAGATGATCATATGGTTTTTATTCTTCAATTTGTTAATACGGTGTATCACATTGATTGATTTGCGTATCTTGAAGAATCCTTGCATCCCTGGGGTAAATCCCACTTGATCGTGGTGTATGATCCGTTTAATGTGTTGTTGGATTCTGTTTGCTAGTATTTTGTTCAGGATTTTTGCATCTATGTTCATCAGTGATATTGGTCTGTAACTTTCTTTTTTTGTAGTATCTTTGTCTGGTTTTGGTATCAGGGTGATGGTGGCCTCATAGAATGAGTTTGGGAGTGTTCCTTCCTCTGCAACTTTTTGGAAGAGTTTGAGAAGGATGGGTGTTAGCTCTTCTCTAAATGTTTGATAGAATTCACCTGTGAAGCCATCTGGTCCTGGACTTTTGTTTGTTGGAAGATTTTTAATCACAGTTTCAATTTCATTTCTTGTGATTGGTCTGTTCATATTTTCTGTTTCTTCCTGGTTCAGTCTTGGAAGGTTATACCTTTCTAAGAATTTGTCCACTTCTTCCAGGTTGTCCATTTTATTGGCATAGAGTTGCTTGTAGTAGTCTCTTAGGATGCTTTGTATTTCTGCGGTGTCTGTTGTAACGTCTCCTTTTTCATTTCTGATTTTATTGATTTGAGTCCTCTCCCTCTTTTTCTTGATGAGTCTGGCTAATGGCTTATCAATTTTGTTTATCTTCTCAAGGAACCAGCTTTTAGTTTTATTGATCTTTGCTATTGTTTTCTTTGTTTCTATTTCATTTATTTCCGCTCTGATCTTTATGATTTCTTTCCTTCTGCTAACTTTGGGTTTTGTTTGTTCTTCTTTCTCTAGTTCCTTTAGGTGTAAGGTTAGATTGCTTACTTGAGATTTTTCTTGTTTCTTGAGGTAGGCTTGTATAGCTATAAACTTCCCTCTTAGAACTGCTTTTGCTGCATCCCATAGGTTTTGGATCATCGTGTTTTCGTTGTCATTTGTCTCTAGGTATTTTTTTGACTTCCTCTTTGATTTCTTCAGTGATCTCGTGGTTATTTAGTAACGTATTGTTTAGCCTCCATGTGTTTGTGCTTTTCACGTTTTTTTCCCTGTAATTCATTTCTAATCTCATAGCGTTGTGGTCAGAAAAGATGCTTGATATGATTTCAGTTTTCTTAAATTTACTGAGGCTTGATTTGTGACCCAAGATGTGATCTATCCTGGAGAATGTTCCGTGCGCACTTGAGAAGAACGTGTAATCTGCTGTTTTTGGATGGAATGTCCTATAAATATCAATCAAATCTATCTGGTCTATTGTGTCATTTAAAGCTTCTGTTTCCTTATTTATTTTCATTTTGGATGATCTGTCCATTGGTGTAAGTGAGGTGTTAAAGTCCCCCACTATGACTGTGTTACTGTCGATTTCCTCTTTTACAGCTGTTAGCAGTTGCCTTATGTATTGAGGTGCTCCTATGTTGGGTGCATATATATTTATAATTGTTATATCTTCTTCTTGGATTGATCCCTTGATCCTTATGTAGTGTCCTTCCTTGTCTCTTGTAACATTCTTTATTTTAAAGTCTATTTTATCTGATATGAGTATAGCTACTCCAGCTTTCTTTTGATTTCCATTTGCATGGAATATCTTTTTCCATCCCCTCACTTTCAGTCTGTATGTGTCCCTAGGTCTGAAGTCGGTCTCTTGTAGACAGCATATATATGGGTCTTGTTTTTGTATCCATTCAGCAAGCCTGTGTCTTTTGGTTGGAGCATTTAATCCATTCACGTTTAAGGTAATTATCGATATGTATGTTCCTATGACCATACTCTTAATTGTTTGGGTTTGTTTTTGTAGGTCCTTTTCTTCTCTTGTGTTTCCCACTTAGAGAAGTTCCTTTAGCATTTGTTGTAGAACTGGTTTGGTGGTGCTGAATTCTCTTAGCTTTTGCTTGTCTGTAAAGCTTTTGATTTCTCCATCAAATCTAAATGAGATCCTTGCTGGGTAGAGTAATCTTGGTTGTAGGTTCTTCCCTTTCATCACTTTAAGTATATCATGCCACTCCCTTCTGGCTTGCAGAGTTTCTGCTGAGAAATCAGCTGTTAACCTTACGGGAGTTCCCTTGTATGTTATTTGTTGTTTTTCCCTTGCTGCTTTCAATAATTTTTCTTTGTCTTTAATTTTTGCCACTTTGATTACTATGTGTCTCTGCCTGTTTCTCCTTGGGTTTATCCTGTATGGGACTCTCTGCGCTTCCTGGACTTGGGTGGCTATTTCCTTTCCCATGTTAGGGAAGTTTTCGACTATAATCTCTTCAAATATTTTCTCTGGTCCTTTCTCTCTCTCTTCTCCTTCTGGGACCCCTATAATGCGAATGTTGTTGCGTTTAATGTTGTCCCAGAGGTCTCTTAGGCTGTCTTCATTTCTTTTCATTCTTTTTTCTTTAGTCTGTTCCGCAGCAGTGAATTCCACCATTCTGTCTTCCAGGTCACTTATCCGTTCTTCTGCCTCAGTTATTCTGCTATTGATTCCTTCTAGTGTAGTTTTCATTTCAGTTATTGTATTGGTCATCTCTGTTTGTTTGTTCTTTAATTCTTCTAGGTCTTTGTTAATCACTTCTTGCACCTTCTCGATCTTTGCCTCCATTCTTATTCCGAGGTCCTGGATCATCTTCACTATCATTATTCTGAATTCTTTTTCTGGAAGGTTGCCTATCTTCACTTCATTTAGTTGTTTTTCTGGGGTTTTTTCTTGTTCCTTCATCTGGTACATAGCCCTCTGCCTTTTCATCTTCTCTATCTTTCTGTATCTGTGGTTTTTGGTCCACAGGCTGCAGGATTGTAGTTTTTCTTGCTTCTGCTGTCTGCCCTCTGGTGGTTGAGGCTACTAAGAGACTTGATGGGAGGCTCTGGTGGTGGGTAGAGCTGACTGTTGCTGTGGTGGTCAGAGCTCAGTAAGACTTTAATCCATTTGACTGTTGATGGGTGGGGCTGGGTTCCCTCCCTGTTGGTTGTTTTGCCTGAGGCAACCCAACACTGGAGCCTACCTGGGCTCTTTGGTGGGGCTAATGACAGACTCTGGGAGGGCTCACGCCCAGGAGTACTTCCCAGAACTTCTGCTGCCAGTGTCCTTGTCCCCACGGTGAAACAGAGCCACCCCCCGCCTCTGCAGGAGACCTTCCAACACTAGCAGGTAGGTCTGGTTCAGTCTCCCCCGGGGTCACTGCTCCTTCCCCTGGGTCCCGATGCGCACACTATTTTGTGTGCACCCTCCAAGAGTGGGGTCTCTGTTTCCCACAGTCCTGTCGAAGTCCTGCAATCAATTCCCACTTGGCTTCAAAGTCTGATTCTCTATGAATTCCTCTTCCCGTTGCCGGACCCCCAGGTTGGGAAGCCTGACATGGGGCTCAGAACCTTCACTCCAGTGGGTGGACTTCTGTGGTATAAGTGTTCGCCAGTCTGTGAGTCACCCACCCACCAGTTATGGGCTTTGACTTTACTCTGATTGCGCCCCTCCTACTGTCTCACTGTGGCTTCTCCTTTGTCTTTGGATGTGGGGTATCTTTTTTGGTGAGTTCCAGTGTCTTCCTGTCGATGACTGTCCAGCAGCTAGTTGTGATTCTGGTGTTCTCGCAAGAGGGAGTGCTATCTCAGATTTTTTATGTTAATTAAGGAAACTGATATCTGTGAGCCCAGGCTCAAAAGAGAGCTTTGATGAGTGTCAGGGATTTCTTGGTCATGAAAATGATGGAGGTCTGTTCTTGGAATTTTTAGGCATAAACGTGCATCAAAATAGGGAAATCCTGCCTGCGGAAGTATATTCCTTAAATAGTTAAAAATAGGTTATGTAGAGAGGAGGAGGGTGGGTGTAAGTATAAAGGAGTAGCACCAGGGAGATCTTTGTGGTGATGGAATAGTTCCACATCCGGATGGCAGTGATGGTAACAATGAACCCACACATGTGATAAAATGACATTGCACTATACACATACATTGTACCATTGTCAATTTCCTGGGTTTGTTTTTATTGAAGTATAGTTGATTTACATATTATGTTAGTTTCAGGTATTGTACTATAGCTATGTGAGATGTAACCATTGGGGAAAACTGGGTGAAGGATATGTAGGTCCCCCTTTGTTCTCTTTGCAACTCCCCAGAAATTCAGAATTATAAAAAAATAGAGAAACAGCAACAACAAAAAATAGGTTATGTAGACTAGCATCTCCCAGGAAAAGCCAACATGACCCCCAGATATCCTGTCTACTTTGTCTTAGTTGAGTACCAAGGCTGGGAGAAGAGGTTTGGGCTGACTGGCACCTGTGTGCCTTGCCAAATTATGCCTTAGACGATAGAAAGCTAAATATAGCCTTAGGAGCCTTATTCATTTTCACTTTTGTATAGGCCACAGTGTCTTGCTTCAGTTAGAGAAATGGCCTTCTAAAACATTCTTCTCCAACTGTTTTATTTAGACAGTTCAGTCAAATGACCAGTTGATTCGCTGGAGGGTGAAAAAATCACCTAATGAATTGAATCAGTCAGAATGTCAAGTCCTTCACCTAGTATAGACAGATATGGGATGCATGTCCATGATAAAATAGCTCACAGAACAGTTTTTAGGCAATTTGACTCACAGTTTTTTAAAGTAGAGGATCATATTTGAAATGAGCGTTAAAATAATTAGTACATTAGAAAATTGACCTTAACTGTTTAAGCTAAGTTTAAATACAATAAGAACATTGAGAACTAGAAAAGACCAAACATTCTCATCCAATCACCTCATTTTATATGTAGCAGACGTTTATATCTGAGTAAAAACTAAGACTCTGACATATCTAGACATCCATTTTCATAGGTTTTTTACCTAGGGCATGGGGCCTAGTTTGGTTTGTGTCTGGCTCCTGGGGGATTTTGGTTTATGTCTGACCCCTGGAGGCAGAATCTTGGTGATGAATGAGTGAACAGAGTGCCTGTGTTCCTCTGACTGGCCCCATAGACTAGGATGGAGTCCTATGGAGAGAAGAGCATCTTTATTTCTCCTTGGTACATAGCATTAAGTGCAATGAGGACTGAATGGAAGCTCCAGGTTGAGAGCACTGGAAGACAGCATCCTGAGCATAGAATTTTCTCAAGGACAAGAACAGTAGTGGCAGTGACTTTTTCTGGAAGAACTAGAGCAGATTTGTTCATTCACTCAATATATATTTATTGAGCACCTACTATATTCCAGGCACTGTTCTGGGTGCTTGGGATGCATTATGGGACACAATAAAGAGCCCTGCCATCAAGAAGCTTACATTCTGGTGAGGGAGGGGGGTAAGACAGAAGAAACAGTAGGCATAATAAATAAGTAAATTATGTGGCATGTTAGAATGTCATAAATACTGTGGAAAAAGAGTAAAAGAGTAAAAGAGAAAAAGAGTAAAAGAAGGAGAGGGGTTCAGAGTGGCATTGAGGGGAGGCACAGGTTGCACTACTGAATAGTCAAGGTAGAATTCATTGAGCAGGGAAGATTTGAGGAAAGATATGAAGGATGTAAAGGAATTGGCTGAGCTGATATCTAAGGGAAGTGCATTCCAGCAGAGGGGACAGCTAGAGCAAAGACCCCAGGGCAGGAATGCACCTGGCATGTTTGCAGAACAGCAAAGAGGCCTGTGTGGCTGATTCAGAGAGCAAGGGGAGGGGTATAAGGCGAGGAGATGAGAGTGGTGGTCGGGGCCAGAAGACGGATAGGGCCTAGTAGGCCATGGTGAGGACTTGGGCTCTCATTCTGCATGAGATGGGAGCTGGTGTGAGGTTTTGAGCAGAGGAGGGATGGGATCTAGCTTGTGTTTTAATAGAATGGCTTAGGTTGTTGTGTTGATAATAGACTGTAAAATGGCAAGAGGAGAAGCAGGGACACCAGTTATGAACCTGTTGCAGCAACGTAGGTAGCTCAAATCAGTGTGGAAGCAAGGTGAGAAGTGGTGTTAAGAAGGTCTGATTCTGGGGATACTTTGAAGGAAGTGTTGACAGGATTTCCCGACAGATTGGATGTGAGGTGTAAGAGAAAGAGTAATCCAGGAAAAACTGGAAGGATGGAGTTACTATCAATACTGATATAGGGAAGGCTGTAGGAGGAGCAAGTTAGAGCAGATGATCAGGAATTAGCCATGTTGAGTTTGAGATGATTATTAGATATTCAAGTGGAGATGTCGAATAGGTTGCTGGACATCTGAGTCAGGAATTCAGAGCTGGAGATAAAAATTTGGGAATTTAAAGCCATGTATTTAAAGCCATGGATAGAATGAATAAGATAGTTAAAGAAGAGGACCAAAGACTAATCCCTGGGCTATGCCAAAACTGATGTAGGGAAAAAGAGGAGAACCAACAAAGAAGACTGGGAGTGTCAAGTGAGGTAGGAGGGAAACCCAAAGTGTTTGGTGTTCAGGAAGTCAGGGGAGGAAAGGAGAAAGGTGTGATCCATGGTCAAATTCTGCTGATAGGTCAGTAAGATGAGAGCTTAGACTTGAAGGGTTATCAATATGGAGGTCATGGTAGACCTTGATGAGAGCAGTGTGATGGAGTGGAAGGAGTGAAAGCCTACTTGGAATGAGTTTAAAAAAGACTAAGTAGAGGAATTAGAGACAGCAGATATAGGCAACTCTTTTGAGAGATTTTGCTTCAGAGAAGAACAAAGAAATCAAGCAGTAGTTGGTAGGTGGAGGGGATTTACTGAGATCAAGAAAAGTATTTTTTAAGGTAATGTATTTAATAATTGGAAAAAAAGAGATCATTTTTTTCCCATTTGAAGTTCATTGACAAATGCACAGTTAATGCAGATTGTGTTGAATTAAGACATAATGTATTTAATGGATATAGAATTGACCTAAACACATAAGAAGATGGTCAACCTCAACAACCATTAGGGATAATGCAACTCAAAACCAGAATGTAATACAGCTTCACAGCCACTAGTATGGCTACAGTCAAAAGGAAAGAAAATAACACATGTTGGTGAGGATTTGGAGAAGTTGGGACCTTCATACATTGCTAGTTTGATAGTTCTTCAACATGTTAAACATAGTAGCACCATATGACCCAGCAATTCCAGGTATATACTAGGTATATACTCAAGAGATATGAAAACATATGCTCCTGATCTTTAGGAGAAGTATCCAATCTTTCATCTTTAAGTATGATATTAGCTTCATAGTTTTCCTAGATGCCCTTTGTCAGGTTGAGGAAGATTCCTTTCAATCCTAGTTTGTTGTTGTTGACAGGGTGTTAGATAGATTTTGTCAAATGCTTTTTCTGTGTTTATTGAGATGATCATGTGGTTTTTTCCTTGACTTTACTGATATAGTGTATTACATTGATTGATTTTCATATGCTGAACCAACCTTTCATTCTTGAGGTAAGTCCCACTTGGTGATGCTGGGTTTGGTATTTTGTTGAAGATTTTTGTGTCTATATTCATAATGGATATTGGCTTAGTTTTCTTTATTGTAATGTCTATGTCTGATTTTGGTACCAGAATAAAATGGCCTCAGAATGAGTTGGAAAGTGTTCCCTCTTCTTATGTCGTTTGAAAGAGATTGTAAAACCCAGTGAAGCCGTCTGGACCTGGGCTTTTCTTTGGGGATAGTTTTAAAACTACTGATCGAATCTCTACTTTTAAAAGGTCTGTTTAGATTTTGTTATTTCTTCTTGAGTTTCACTAATTTGTTCCTCTCTTGGAATTTAACCCTTTCATCTAAGTTGTCTAAGTTATTGGCATATAACTGTTCATAGTATTGTTTTTATTTCTGTATCCTTTTTTATTTCTGTAAGATTGGTAGTAATGTTCTCTCTTTCATTTCTTAATCGTTTGAGTTCTCTCTTTTTTGCTTGGTCAATGTAGTTAAAAATTTGTCAATTTTGTTGATCTGTTTCAAGAACCAACTTTTATGGTGTCGTTGATCTCTATTTTTCAACTTTCTATTTTATTCATTTCTGCTCTAATATGTATTTCCTTCCTTTTGACTGCTTTGGGTTTAATTTGCACTTCCTTTTCTTGTTTCTTAAGGTGGAAGATTAGGTTATTGATTTGAAATCTTTTTTCTTTTAATATAGGTCTTCACAACTATACATTTCCATCTAAACATTGGGTTTTAGCTGTATCCTGTGAGTTTTGTTAAGTTGTATTTACATTTTCATTCATCTCAAAGTATTTTATAATTTTGTTTGTGATTTCTTCTTTGATCCTGTGGTTATTAAGGAGTGTGCTATTTTATTTCCACTCTTTTAATATAGTTTTGACTTTTGAACTCTGTAAATATTTTACAGATCCAAAAGGTAAAGTCAAAAGGGATTTAAGAAAAACCTTAAGTTGAATACATACAAAAACAAATGATTTAGAATGATAACAATAATCACAGAGGAAAAAATTAAGTCAAATAAATTTGACTGTGAACAATCTCAGAAGGATATATCCTTAGGATATAAAAATCAGGTGATCATAAAATTGTGGTTTGTTCCTATACTTATTGTTTTGCTCCATTGATCTGTTTATCCTTCCCCTCATACGACACTGTCTTATAGCTATATAGTAGGTCTCAATATCTGGTTGTTTAGGCCCTCCAGCTTTGTTCTTTAAGGTTGCTTTAGCTATTCTTGGTCTTTTGCATTTCCATACAAATTTCCATATCAGCTTGTCAGTTTTCATCACAAACCTGCTGCAGTTTTTATTGGGATTTCATTGACTCCATAAATCAATTGACATATTAACGATATTGAGACTCTAACCTATGAATGTAGTATTTTCCTATGTTTGCATACTTAGGTTTTCTTTAATTGCTTTCAACAGTGTTTTCTAGCTTTCAGTGTAACGATCTTATACATCTTTTGTTAGACTTATTTCTAGGTATTTTATGGCTTTTAGTTGGTAATGTAAGTTTTACAAATATCTATTTTCTACTTAACTTGTCCTGATCTATAAAAATTAAATTGATTTTTATATTTTGATCTTATATCAACATTGTTAAATACACTTATTAATTCACATTGTAGATTCTTTTGGATTTCTTATGTATGCGATCATGTCATCTGCAAATGATAGTTTTTATTTCTTCATTTCTAATCCTTATGCCTTGTATATCTTTTTCTTGCTTGATTACACTGTCTCGGACCTCTAGTACAGTGTTAAATGGAAGTGTTGTCAGCAGACATCCTTGTCTTTTTCCTGATCTCAGGGGAAATTTTAAAAATAATTTAACAATGTGATTTTTTTGGGTAGTTACTATTTATTCAGATTAAGGAATTTCCCTTTTCTTCCAAGTTTGCTAAGAGTTTTTTTTTTTTAAACCACAAGTAGGAGTTCAGTGTTATCAAATGCCTTTCCTGCATCTATTGAAGTGATCATATAATTTTCTACCTTCTCTTCCTGCTAATATAGTAAATTATACTAATTGATTTTCCCGTAAACTCCACTTGGTTGAGATGTATTATCATTGTTAAATATCACTGGATTAGATTTACACACACACTTTTCATTTACACACACAATTTTTATTTCTTTTTTTAAACCATTTTATTGAGTTATGATTGACATGTAAAAAGCTGTACATATTTAATGTATAAAACTTGATGAATTTGGGAATAAATATGTACCCAGAAACCATCACCACCAATACCATAGACATATCCATCACCTTCCAAAGTTTCTTCCTGCCCCTTTTACCATGTTATGTAATTTTCATTTCTTAGAATGTTTTTTTCAAGTTGTGGTTATGATGGCTTCGTAAAATAAGATGGCGAGTATTCCCTTTTTTTTCTGATCTCTGGAAGTATTTGTGTAAGATCAATGTTATTTCTTCTTCAAGTGTTTGAAAGGCTTTATCAGTGAAGCCATTTAGGCCTATAGCCTTACTCTGTTGGGAGGTTTTTAATAACAGGTTTTATGTCTTTCATAGATATAGGACTCTTTCTTCTTCTGTCAGATTTATTGAGTTGTGTTTCTCAAGGAATCTGTCCACTTCCTCTAGAGCTGATTCTGACCCATTCTCTCACTTTTTTCTTTCTGGGTCTGCCAACTACACTTGCATTGGACTTTCCTACCATATCTCAAATGTCTCTTACATTTTTTCAGGAATTCCCATCCTTTTTGCTCTCCATTCTTTTTTCTAGCTATTATCGACCGACGTATCTTCTAGTGTACTAATCATGTTTTCAGTTTTGCCCAATCTGCTGTTAAACCCATATGCTGAGTTCTTAATTTTAACCATTTTATTTTCTGTTCCAGACTTTACCTTTGACTTTTTATTATATTTTCCACTTATGTGGTGAAAATCTCTCTGTTGCCATATATTTTCTTGAACCTATTCATCAGTTATTTCAAAGTCTGTGTGTGGTAACTCCAGTATCACCTATGTTTCTGTTTCTATCCTGTCTCTTTTTCTCTTGTCTTGTGTATTTGTATGCCGGTAAATTTTGATTGAATGCTCAACATTATGTATGAGAAATCGTAGAGGCTCCTGATCATGTTATCTTCCTCCAGAGAGGACTACCCTTTTCCTCTGGCAGGCAGCAGAGGATTAGATCACCTTAATTCAACTAGGGACTCTGCTGTCTCAAGGCTAGTTTGCAATCTTTATATGTCCAGGTTTAGCTCTGGTTAACCCCCACTTGTAGGGTGTAGCCCTCTAGGAATTCCAACTAAGAATCAAGATTGGTTGCTAGGGTTCCTCCTACCTGGTAGGTCATAAACTCCGGTTTTGCTCTTCCCAGCACTGTGAGCCTGTCACAAACTTGCTCTGCTTTGCTGATGCTTTCTACCTGACTTCTTAGCCTCATTCTCTGCACAACTTGATCTGTTAATGCGTCTAAAAGAAAACTGGTTCCAAGTGTTGGATTCTATTCTGTGTCCTCCTAGCTCTCTGGGATCTTGGTCTGTCAACATTCAGCTGCCTTGGCAGCTCCAAACTTCATTTTTAGTCTCCTCACCCCATGAGGTGACCTAAAGCTAATCTGCTGGCTTCTCTGTCTCATGCTCCATGCCAAAAATATCCTGAGGGAAAAGTAGTGTGCAGAAAGTAAGGCTCACCTTAATGAGCATCCCTTCTTTCTGGATCTTGTCTCTCAGGTCCTGGCTGCCTCAGTAGCCCTCTAATTCCTTCACAAAAGGTATTTCTGAGAACATGAATTTACTAGTTTTTCTTGTTAGATTATTGGTCTGCTACAAAGCTACTCCATCGTAGTTAGAAGAAGTCTTCTGAACTCATGATTATAATGTGTATGTGTGTTTCCCTTTATCTCTGTACATTGCTCAAAACGATATAGGAGCAATAACTCTCCAATAACAGTGAACACACCTAGCACTCAGATCTTTGTTTCTATACATCATTTCTCACTAAGATGAATCATATTTCCTTGAAGAAATGGCTGATTTCAAGTAAAGTACAAGTACAAGATAAGCCTGGGTATCTTGCTGTACCAGAAAGTAAGAAAATGACCAAAGAATGATGGGAACATGTCATAAGGACACAGGAGCCAACTCAAAGGGGCACCCAATGGCTAAGTCTGGAATAATTTGAACATCAAAAACAATAACGATGGTAATGGTTTGTAATACATTGAGTTAAGAAAAATTCATAAATCCATGGTGATATTTAAAAGAAAAGGAAAGGAGAGGAGAGGAGAAAAAAAGAGGAAAACTCTTTTTGTTTTTATTTTTACAGAAGAATGCCAGCTACTAAATGTAGAAAGAATAATATAATTAGAAAAGTGCTGTTTTATAACCCCCAAAGTAATAAATGGTTTGGGTAAGAATGATCAGTTGATGCAAATATGACTGGGTAAAGTGTTATTGGGAACAAGTCTGAAATGATCACTCCATAGATTACTTTTAATAAAGGGAAAAATATGCTCTTACAAGGGAAAAGTCCAGTGGTCACTACTGTAACCAAGTGGTCAAGCTTGGCAGTGCCAGTAGTGGTTTGATGTGACACTGTATGCTTTTAGTATGACTCAGTGGTAGGTACACAATGTCATTTATGTGACATTCTTACTGGAAATGTTTGACCTGAATCTCATTACAAGGAAATAGACAATTCTACAATGTGCAGCATGATGAAGGACAATTGACCTGGATTCTTCAAAGGATTTGATGTCATGAAGAACAGGGGGAGTCAGGGGGATGGTTCTGGATTGCAGGAGACTAAGGAGACACAACAGCCAAATGCTCTGAGTGAATCTTGAGTGGATCCTGGATTGGAAAAGTGGAATCCATAAAGGACATTTTGGGGACAATAGAAGAAATTTTAGTATCTACTGGATGCTTGATATTGAATTTATGGTGATTTTTTTTTAGGTGTGCTGGTGTTGTAGTTAAATAGGGAGATCTTACTCTTGGGAAACGCATACTGAAATATTTCATGGTGAAGTGTCATGATGAAAGTAGCCTACTTTTCTATGATTTGGAAAAATGGGTGTGTGGGTGTGTAGACAGATGGAGTGGGTGTAGCAAGATTGTAACGGTTGGCGAACATAGGTGAGGAGTATATGGGTGTTGAAAATTAGAAGGGGGGAGAAAAACCCTTGTAGCCTTTTCCTGTTACTCAACAAAAACCCACAAGATGGCAGTAGAGGAACGCTCTTAGAATGTGCTTCTTTGCAGCCTTTTATAAGGTGACCTTATTTTCTGATCTGAAAAGCAGGATGTGAGGATCCAACAAAGGATTGCTTTTGCTCTGTGAATACATTTATATGAAAAGTTATACAAAAGTATGAACACGACAAAATGCCATTTGGCTGTATCAGTCTATGGATTGCTTTTGTTGAAATAAATACCATTTTGTTAAATTTGATCCACAAAACTTCTGAAATGTATCTAAAATGTTGTGTAAATGAGGATTTTTCTGATGAGCATATCCACAACTTTCACCATGTCTCAGAGTAGTCAGTTATCAGTCCCCAACCCACTCGCCAAGATAAAAAGTATTTTGCAAAATATTTGGGGTCACATAAAGCAATTCCTTACCAAACAGAATCAGTCATTTGCCTCTGCTTATTTTTTACTCCCCAGAGAAAGGTAGTTTATTGGTCAATGGAGATGCTAGCCATATAAAACTTTCTCTATAAACATATATCAAAGGAGTTCATTTTTTAGGTTCATTTTTTTAGATTCTTGTGATTACAGAAAGCTTCTAGTCTCCTGTGAGTGTCACCTGTGCCTCTTGTTTTCCTCCAAGAGTTCCTGGTTTGGATAAGGACTAGGTTTCTACAAATTGCAGTGTCAGCAGCTTGCAATGTGAGAGCCAAGCCATACAACACTCTTCCCTTTTTGATTCACTAACCAAAGAGCAGGCTTTGTTTTCTGTGCAATCGAAAACAACCTGGTAGATAGGTGTCTTAAGAGCTTGTATTATTGACTTGATTATAAAAGAAAATCCCTGCTAAGCACCTTGATCTGGCTATCTGGGTGGTATGGATTTTTTAAAAAGGGTCATGTGTTAGAATCTACCAAGGGAAAATAAAATGCTCATTTAAGATGCATTGGCAGTGTGTAGTTGGCTTAAAGTATCATTTACTGAGTTCTTACCATTTTTCACTCTCTCAACTTCGTTAGTTTTGGAGAATTCCTTATTGAGGGACTATGAGCTATCAGTAGTTAGCAATGCGACTGCAAGAGAGAGACGAAATAGCAAAATGGTCATGTTTTTAGAAAGGAACTTTTAACTTCTCCCTTCTTGTATTCCCAATGGAAACACTGTGTCGTGCCATGTTGTTGGGTAGAAGAGCTTGTCTTAGGTAAAGAACAAGTGAAATAAATCATGACACATCCATATGATGGACTGTATGTAGCTGTTCAAAATTATGACATAGATTCATAGATATTGACATGGGAAGGTGTCCAAACTGAATTGTAAGAGAAACAGAGCAAGTTGCAGAACAATATGTAAAGTATGATCCCAGTTTGAAATATATATTTGCTTTTATATGTTCAGAAAATAAGATCTAGGAGATCATTCACTAATTTGCTTAAAGTGGTTTATGTTGTGAGGGAGAGAGTAGTATTGCAGTGCAGGGGGACTTATATTTTCTACTTTATATATTTTTCTACTGCCTGGATTTTTTATGAGAAAGTAATCTAAATAAATAATGATGTGGAGGGAGCGTATGTTGGCACAATCCTCTGAGACGTTCATAATGCTGAATATAATTGTTGCTCAGTATAATCAATTGTCACTCATCTTGAACAGACCAAAGCCAAAGAAAACCAATTAGTTAACCTATAAATTATATCCTTTCTACACTTGAAGCTGTTTACAATATTAAAAGACCTGAAGTGGAACAATAAAAATAAATGTATAAACTAAAAAAGGCAAATTGTTTAGAAGAAATGAGATAACCATTTAGAAGGAATGAGGTAACTGTAACAGGAATATGGAATGGCATTTCTACTAAACAAAGCACAGAGTTTAGCTCTGAGGTTTCTGGTTCCCAAGCAAAAAAAGGTAACTAGGTTGGCTCTATTGTCTGTGTTTATACTGAAGGAAGAGTATTAAAAGAAATTTATTGTATGGTGTCTTATATAAGCAACACTGAGTGACATATTGGACAATGTTTTTTATTATATGTTTACCAAAGAGACAGAAACTTCTGACTGAATATTTTCTTCACATGTCCTCTTAAAAATGCAGCCAAAATGCCAGATCATAACTCAAATCACTGAAAAAGTCTCTTTGGGGAAACTGAGGGAATATAGTTCAGATACATATTTTCCTGATGATCCAAACAAATCATTTTCAAATCTGGCTGCATATCAGAATCAACTGGGGGGAGGCTTTTAGAAGTTCAGGTTCCATGGTCTACCATGCATCTTCAGATTCTCATTCTGAAGATCTGGCATTGGGCTTGAGAACCTGTAATTACTGGTGCTCTGTGCATATTCTGGTGCAAATCCTGGTTTGAGAACCACTGATCTATGGTACACAATAAACACAGCACATTTTCCTCTAGCATATGTTTTATTCGAAGATAAGTAACGTTTTTCCTATTAAAACAGATGAATTATGAAGCATAATTCGAATTTTGCATTAATTTCTGAAATAAAATATGAGCCTTAGACATTTAATACATGCAAGGGCTCATTTGGGGCTATTTCCCAGACCACGAGGAGGTAGAGTTCATGCCTCACTACTGTTAAAGTTTTTATTTATTTATTTATTTATTTATTTTTGGCTGTGTTGGGTATTCGTTGCTGCACGCGGGCTTTCTTTAGTTGCGGCGAGCGGGGACTACTCTTTGTTGTGGTGTGCGGGCTTCTCCTTGCGGTGGCTTCTCTTGTTGCGGAGCGTGGGCTCTAGGCACGTGGGCTCAGTAGTTGTGGCACGTGGGCTCAGTAGTTGTGGCACGTGGGCTCAGTAGTTGTGGCACGCGGGCTCAGTAGTTGTGGCACGTGGGCTCAGTAGTTGTGGCTCGTGGGCTCTGTAGTTGTGGCACGTGGGCTCTGTAGTTGTGGCTTGCGGGCCCTAGAGCACAGGCTCGGCAGTTGTGGCGCGTGGGCTTAGTTGCTCCGCGGCATGTGGGATCTTCCCGGACCAGGGCTGGAACCCGTGTGCCCTGCATTGGCAGGTGGATTCTTAACCACTGTGCCACCAGGGAAGCCCCTGTTAAAGTATTTTGATGGAAAGGTTTTTAAAGCACTAAGGGAATTGTGTCAGGGTTCAGTTATAAAATCCTTGGAAGGATTAGAAGATCGGAGATCAGGAGGCAGCTCTGTGATCTCCAGAGGCTAGGAAGCTGCTGCTCCAGCCCCTGTTACCACTGCTGCTGCCTCCATTACCTCCACACAGAGCTCAGGGCTGACCAGTGACACTTGACCAACAGTGACAATAGCAGCAGGAAGATGGACTTTGCCTCCCTCCGGCCTTCCAAATCTTGTGCAAGAGCATCTCATTGGTAAAATGGAATTCACATCCAGGATCCTAGCTGCAAGAGAGCCAGGGAAATAGAGTTTATAGTTTTTCCATCCCTGTGGTATACAGGCAGGTACATGGAAGAGGATAGGAATGGATATTGAGCGTCAAAGGATGCTGTCAAGTAAAATCACGAACCAAAAATGCTAAGCAGCTGGATTTAACTGGCTAGGGAAAGCCCTGAGATTCACAAAACATGGAGATATTGCCATCTGCTTGTAACGCTGAGTGAGATACTCTTTCCTGACAGGCTAAAATGGAAATTAATTTTTCCCTTTTATAGAAGACATTCTGTAGCTGGCTCTGTTCCCCAAATGGCATTTGTTATTGGCGCTAGCATGAGTCGAATGCCTTTAATGAAGAATTTGTGAATCACATGTTTCACAAATAATAATTTGCGTATGAAAAATCTTTTCTTTAAGTATGTGTGTGACTGATTCTGAGTTATGTGAACTGCTATCCCGTCATTTTGCTTGGTGCACGAGTGTGTGTGCGTGTGCGTGCACACGCGCGCGCACGCGAGGACGCTTCCTAGGAGGCTTTCCTGAGCTAGGAGATAGGCTGGCCATTCTCCTGGTTGTCTAGACATGGATTATTCATGGCCAACTCCAGTCTGCCTGTGCTTGTGTTTGCTTGTTTGCTTGGAGTCAGAGGTGATGCTTTTCTGAAAGCATCACAGTAATAGTAGCTGTTTACTGAGCACTTGTTCTCTGCCTAACATTGTGCTAAGTGCTTTACATATATTTATTTTTCTAATACTTATGATAACACTTTGAGGTCTGTGTTACTACCCTGTTTTACAGATGAGGAAACAGGCACAAAAAGGCTAAATAATTTTCCAAGGTGACAGAGCTAGTAAGTGGTAGAGCCAAAATTCAAACCATTTATCTGATGCTAAAGCTTCCACTACCTTACATGACATTGAAGAGAACCTCAGAAAATTACTTGTGGAACTGAGACCTCTTTTCTATTTTACTCTTATTATCCCTTTAGTCCCTCTATTTTGGCCAAATGTATGACCAGACTCAGGAACGGCAATATTGAGAGTAATAGCACGTTTAGGAGGGGAAGGGACATTTTTGGTATAAGCTGAGGTGCCCAGACAAGGATGCAAGACCAAAAGTCTGTCTGGTTATTATTCTGGTTATTGAATAATCAACTGCTTCAGTGCAGACATAACACAAGATACTCCTTATCTTCCCTTATTGTGGGGTGAGACTATAGTACATTCTGTGTATTCCTATAATGCTCGGGGTCTAGATAGGGAAATAAATTGGAAAAAAATAAGAAGAAGAAGGAAGAGAAATAACCTGCATTTGTCCACTGTTTTATCTAAACAAATTCCTAGTTAAAAAGGTAGTTTCTCTCAGAAAACCTTGAGTTCTGACTGATGGGAATTTGTTGCCTGTCATTGGAGTGATGTCAACAGAATTGGAGTGATTTCTACTCATTCTTTAACTTGTTATCTCATAATTTCACCATTCCAGTCTCGTGTGTGGCACAGGACCATACATGGTCAAAGTGAAGGGGAAGAGAACAATTTCCATCCAGTATAAAATACTCAACTCAACACTAAAATAAGCACAGCTACCCTTATCCCACAGACATCTGGTACAGTGTTTCTCAAATAAGACACCATTAGTACTTTGGGAGGGACTCTTCTTCACTGGGAAAGGCTGTCCTAAGTAGATTTTAGGGCACTAAGTGTCAAGTAGCTCTGAACCCATCCCCTGGAGAAGCCAGGGCTCTGGCCTCATCCATGGTATGACTCTGAATAGGGAATGCTGCTTCCCTGTGGGCCGTTTCTCCAGGGAAAACTGCCTGAAACACAGACAAGTAATTTGCTCAAAGTAAGATCACCAGATAAAATACAGAATGCCCAGCTAAATGTTAATTTCAGATAAACAATGAATAAATTTTTATATAAGTATGTCCCCCAAACTTAACTGGGTATCCTGGATTATTATTTGCTGAATCTGACAAATAATCAAGTAACCCGAACCCAAGGTCAGTTGGCAGATCCATGACCGAATAAGTGGTAAATCTGTGACTTGAAGCAGGCCTGTTTAGTGTGACTTCAGATTGAATGAATTCTCCTGCTCTGTACTGCCTTCCACATTTGTTGAGCAGCTTTCAAGTACAAAAACCGTGCCATGCAGGATGCAAAGATAGAGTTATAATTCCTGCCTTCAAGTTATTTGGCTTCTCCATGATGAGAAAAGAGAGTTGGGAAGAACTGTATATTAGGACTGTCTTCCTAAGGGCCTACTATGTGATGAAAGCTGAATCGCTTTATATTCTAGAGGAATTTTGGAAGTTTAAACAAGCAACTCATGTTGTGCTTTTCCTCTGAGGAGTCTTGTAGAAACATTCAGGTTATTTTATAGAGTGAGAGAGCTGCAGAGACAGCACCATGAGAAGCCCTTCCTGGGACTGACTTCCTACTCTTCTTATTTGCTTCAAGGGGTGGCTGATTAGGAGGCTTGACCAAGGTCAGAGGCTTATGTTAATTAATGGGTTTCACATATTAGGCAGGATGGTCCTATGGATAAGAATGCAACCCACCCAAGTAGCTTGCTCAAGCCAACCAAGTCTTACTAAAAATTCCCAGGATTCCAAAAGCTGAAGAAGCACTTTTTGACATTAATAACTTTACGTTCCCTTTTGCCTTTATTAATGAGACTGTATATATGGAAGTGTTCTGCAAACTGGAAAAGATATTTATTTATTTACTTTTCTTTTTTTCTTTTTTTGGTAATAGGTTTATTTATTTATTTATTTATTTATTTATTTATTTATTTATTTATTTCTTTTTGGCTGTGTTGGGTCTTCGTTGCTGCGCGTGGGCTTTCTCTAGTTGCGGCGAGCAGGGGCTACTCTTCGTTGTGGTGCACGGGCTTCTCATTGGGGTGGCTTCTCTTGTTGCGAAGCACAGGCTCTAGGTGTGCGGGCTTCAGTAGTTGTGGTGCACGGGCTCAGTAGTTGTGGCTCGCGGGCTCAGTAGTTGTGGCTTGTGGGCTCTAGAGCGCAGGCTCAGTAGTTGTGGCGCATGGGCTTAGTTGCTCCACGGCATGTGGGATCTTCCTGGACCAGGGCTCAAACCTGTGTCCCCTGTGTTGGCAGGCGGATTCTTAACCACTGCACCACCAGGGAAGCCCCTGGAAAAGATATTTAAATGAAATAACTGTGAAATACTATTTTGTTATCTGTGTTTTAAATGTGATGAAACAGACATCAGAAAAATTAGAGTTACATATGAGTTAAATGGATAAGTAGATGGTATCATCCTGTACGATTATCTTTTTGCAGCTCGCTCTATTCACTCAACACTGTTTTTGAGATTTATTTGTGTTGATACATATAGATCTAGTCCATTTATTTTAACTGCAGTATAATATTCCAGTGTATGAATAAAGCACAGTTTTATTTATCCCTTCCCATACTGATGGATGATTAGGTTGTATTCACTTTCTTTTTTGCTATTGCAAACAGTACTACAATGAATATATTGTAATGTACATGTCTCCTTGTGCACATGCAGGAAAGTTTTCCTAGGATAGAAACCTAGAAGTGGTCAGTTTGATGCTAGCCATGCAAATTAAAAATCACTCAGAACAATATTATGTATTACCTATAAATACATACATATAGAGACCAGGATAAGAACATTCATGGGAAATATACACACTAACTTTGGGGGAGTGGTTACTCTGAGGAGGGAAAAGGAAGGTAGATATGGGAGGGGTTTGGAGCTTGAGCTATAACATCTTATTTCTTAACAAACGGAGATAGTTCAGAAGCATATATGGCAAAATGTTACCTTCTGTTAAATCTGGGTGGTGAGTACATGGGTGATGTTACTTTCTGTATGATATAAATATTTCATAAAGATAATGAAAAATATTAAGTTATATAACTAAAAAGATAAATTGAAAGGATTCAGGACACCAGCCCCAGTGTTGACTCCTAGTTCACACTCAGATAAAAGCTGAAGAAAATGGAATTCTCTTTCTCTTTAGCCCAGCTCAGAGTTACTTCCTCAAGTGCCAGACTCCCAAGAAACAGGGGACATGCTTGTTCAAACCAAAGCAAAGTATATCAAAAAAAAAAAAAAAAGGTACAGATACTTCCTAAACAAATCCCTATTCAGTCATATTTCATGCTCTCTGATGGAGATGAGGATCCACTCAGATCTTATGAGGTGAGCAGTTTAAAATGGAGGCATGGCATTTCTAAAGCTTGAAGAGGTAGATATTTTTCATTGTTAGTTTCTTGACAATTATAGTACAAATCACATGAGGGAGCTATTGGCAAAGGGAACTAGAAGAGGGTGCTGGAGAAGGATATTTCACCCTGGAAACAGAAACAAGCACTGTCCGATAGCCCTGTCTAACTACCTTTCTAAGGCCACTTGCTATTTGAGCAAGGGCGAATGCTCGCTCACAACTGTACAGCTGATCCGAAAATAGAAGGGCAATAGGAACCTCTGCCAGCTCCGCAATCCCAAATCCACACCAGTTCAAAACAGTAGGTAGCTAGGGCCCAAGTGCTAAATTTTGAGAAGACATTTTCCTCCCTAATTAAATACAAGGCAGTGTCACTATTTGATGTTACTGGCTAGAATTTGAAAGGACAAATTGCTGAATTCTGGCACATAGTTATTTGATTAACAAACATGATAATGGTAAAAGACAAGAACAGAAACCCAAAGACTCTATAAGGAGGTAACAAAAATCACATTTGTGCCTAATCATAAGATTATCTAATATTAATCAGCACTTCATAGTTTGCAAGTATTACCCAATCATTAATTAGTTAATGTAACCTAGCAAACTGGCAAGTAGTTTATTATGGTTTGCTGACCAGAGCCCAATCAATGGAGAAGCCATTTTACTTTAGATAATACCACACTCATGTGGAAATTTTCTGCGTTATATTTTACTGCCACATAAATTCACCCCCCATTGCATTCCACAGATCAGATTAATCTACCAATATTAATAACAGAAGTGAAATTTAAAGAGATCTCAGCCAGTCATCCAAACTAATTAACCAGCAAAGAACTAAAAAGGAGCTCTGTGTTTCCCTGTCCCCAGAACCCACACACAGCAGAGGCCTTTGTCCTGGTTGCAAATCTGACCACGTAGGAGAAATTTGCTCAAGCGGCTTTTGCACATGCAGTGGCATTATTGGGTCTGGCCACTGCTGTGCTTCTTTGCCAACAACTGCTATTGAACATTTGCCATCTTCCCTGCTGCTGCTGAGGCTCAGGATTAGATGCAGGGAGGCCAGCAACCCTCACAACTTCATCTGTTGGCTCGGCAGGCAGGCAGGAGCCAAGCAGCATGGCAGAGGGAAAAACCTTTGAAATCATCAATTTGAAGACCCTGCCTCAAATTGGCAAGTCTGGAGGGGAGGGGAATAAACAGGACTTGAAGTCAAAGGGCCAGCAATGGCTCCTGAGAGAGAGAGAGAGAGAAAGAGAGAGAGAGCGCTCTTGGAGAGCAGGTTGGGTAGAGAGGGACACTATTCTGATGGGGAGAGTGTGGGGGTCTCAACTTGGATACCATGGGTGAGATACTTCTCTGCTGTGTGGGGCTGTCCTGTGTACTATAGGATATTTAGCAGCATCCCTGGCCCTTCCCCACTAAATGCCGGTAGCACCTTCCCTCTTGCTCCACCAAATGGGACAACAGAACTGTCTCCAGACACTGCCAAGTGTCTCCCAGGGATGAGAATCACCCCTGGTTGAGAACCACTGGTGTGGCACATTAACGCCTTTTCAGCAGGCTGCAGTTTGGATTTTTGTGTACCAAATGTGGCCTAATTCACCTCTGTTCTGCGTTGAATTGAGTCTTCCCCAAAAGATGTTGAAGTCCTAACCCTTAGTATCTCAGTATGTGACTTTATTTGGAAATAAGGTTGCTACAGATATACGTAGTTAAGATGAGGTCATAGTGGTGTAGGGTGGGCCCTAATCCACGACTGATGTCCTTATAAGAAGATGGCTATGTGAAGACAGAAACCCACAGATGGAGAAAGCCATGTGAAGACGGAGGCAGAGGTTGGAGTGAACACAAGGACTGCCCGCAACACTAGAAGCCAAGAGAAAGTGCCCTGCTGACACCTTGCTCTCGGACTTCTAGCCTCCAGACCTGTGAGACAATAAATTTCTCTTGTTTAAGCTGTCCGTTTTGTGGTAGCTTTTTTGATGGCAGCTCTAGCAAACAAATGCAACCTCCCTGCTAAAGTTGGTCTGTTAACAAAAAGTCACATTTCAGGGAAGAAGTTTTCAGGCAGGGATTTGGAGCAGTCTGTCAGAGGCCTGCTAGCTCTCTCCTGGCAAGTATCAGTTTTCGCATGGCGTCCTGGGTTGGTAACTTGTGCCCAAAATGGGGTTGGGGGCTGCTTTCAAGGGCCTCGGATGAAAGACAAACAACATGCAGAACCAAAGCCCATGGAGTGTCCATCCCTATCCTTCATCCCTCGCCTGCATCTTCCTCTCTGATTATTTCACTCAAAAGCCAAACTACCACGCAGCAGAGTAAGCATCTTTCTTTCTTCCTTGACAAGCTGCGTTAGTCTACAAGAAACTCAAATCCATCCAGTCTTCTGTACTTATGGTCAAAAAGTGGCAAAGTTAGTTAGGATCTTGAGCTCGTGGCACCTCTTCTTTCTTTCAGCTTTCCTTCCTGAAAAATGCGGTTCAGTGCAAAAACTGGCTTCAAGTGAGGCTGTGCTTGCTTAAGAGACACAAGGAGATGACTTGAAGGGGATGGAGGGAGGTCGTTGACAGTTTAGATTTTCTTTTTTTAAAATTTTAGATCTAGGGAGTTTGGCATGTTCAGAACTCCCCTAGCTCTTGGCTTCAGGGTCTCCCCAGGGGTTACAGGTCTTCGCAGCAGTTCCAAGTCCAGGGAAGGTGGATGGAGCAAAGGGAGAACCTGAGGTGAGAGGCAGTGGGCCCCTGGGGGGGTCCTTGCCCCCATCCGGCATGTGGCCTCTTAATTTAACTCTTACTCTGCCTTGGCAGGGCCAGCTGGGCACACAGACAAATGTACTGTTTCAATGTGGAATTGAAGTAGCAGTGGGAGCAATTATGTGGAACAAAGCTTTACTTTTTTTCTCAAAAACTGGGGTGTGGGGACACATGAAAACAGCTCCCATTTCATATGTGCTTTTGATGTGCCAGGTGCTTCACAGACTTGCCTCATGGAATGACGACAACTACCTTTGGGAGATGGAGATCGTTAGAACAGTTTTCAGATGATGTAACTGAGCCTCAGAGAGGCAAAAGTGTTTTACTCTAAGTATGCACCACTACAAGGAGCGGAGACCAATTTGAATCCAGACCTTGCTGAAGGCAAAGGCCAGACCCTTTCGTGTCACCACACTGGTCCTGGGCAGCTAGCCCTTGCCTTTCCTGCAAGGCCTGGAGGTCTCCACATTGTGGGTGAGAGAAGCTGTCTGGAGAACCGGGATGCAGTAGGTAGAATGTCCCACCCCCGCAAAGATGTCCAGAATCTGTGAATATGTTACCTTACATGGTGTTAGGGGGTAAATTGTGCCCCCCAGAAGATATGTGGATGCCCTAATCCCAGATACCTCAGAATGTGGCCTCAGTTGGGAATGGGGTCATTGCAGATGTAGTTAGTTAAGTTAGGATGAGATCATATTGGAGCAAGGTGTCCCCTTAACCCAATATGACTGGCATCCTTACAAAAAGGGGGAAATCTGGACACAGGGACATAGAGGAGAATGCCACGTGACAATGGAGGCATTGAGACCGAAGAGATCAAAGTGCTGCGGCTGCAAGCCCAGGAACACCTGTGACTGCCAGAAACTGGAAGAGGCAAGGAAGGATCCTCCTCTAGAGCCTTCGGAAGGATTGTGTCCTGCTGACACCTTGATTTCAGTCTTCTGGCCTCCAGCACTGTGAGAGAAGAAATGTCTGTTGTTTTAAGCCACCCAGTTTGTGGCAGCCCCCCAAAAACTAACATGCACGGCAAGAGGGACTTTGCTGATGTGATTAAGGTCACAAACTTTGAGATGGGCAGGTTATTCTGGTGTATCAGGGTGGGCCCAGTGTGGTCACAAGGGTCCTTGTAGGAAGGAGGCAGGAGGGTCAAAAGCAGAGAGTGTGAAGCTGCTCTTCTGCTGGCTTTGAAGATGGACGAAGGGGTCATGAGCCAAGGAATGTGGGCGCCTCTAGAAGCTGGAAAAGGCCAGGAAGTTGATTCTCCCCTAGAGCCTCTGGAAGGACCACAGCCCTGAAGACAACTTGATTCAAGCCTACTGAGACCCATTTTGGACTTCAGACCTCCGGGACCGTAAGATAATAAATTTGTATCACTGTTTTGTTTTAATTAGTTAATTAATTAATTAAGTAATTAAATTTTTGACCGCATTGGGCCTTCCCTGCTGCACGCGGGCTTTCACTAGTTGCTGAGAGCGGGGGCTACTCTTCGTTGTGGTGCGCAGGCTTCTCATTGCGGTGGCTTCTCTTGTTGCGGAGCGTGGGCTCTAGAGTGCAGGCTCAGTAGTTGTGGCGCACAGGCTTAGTTGCTCCGCAGCATGTGGGATCTTCCTGGTCCAGGGCTTGAACCCGTGTCCCCTACCTTGGGGGACACGCCACCAGGGAAACCCAAATTTGTGTCACTTTAAACCGCAGAGTTTGTGATAGTTTGTTACAGCAGCCGTAAGTGATGAATACACTGGAAACCTCGCAACCCGGCCTCTGGCCAACATCCAGTGTCCAACATCCAGCTGCTCTCTGAGACTGGGGCTAGAATGAGGACCTGCCCTATTTCACTCCCACGTCTCTGGGTATAGTCTATGAAAAAGAACACAACATATTTACAAAGCAGACGTCTTCAGACGCTGACGTTAATATCCAAAAATATGAAAAGAGAGAGTACAAGGTGAATGGAAGTAAATGTGTGATTGATTTTAACACCTAATGTTTGTAGAGAGCTTTGCGTTTTGCAAAACTCTTTCTCTTGTTTGATTTCATTTCATTTTCATAATGGCACTGAGAGGAAGACAGGATAGGGATCCTATCTCATGGATGAGAAAACTGAGTTTCGGAAAGGTTAAGTTACCTGCTCCACATCACAAAGCTAGTAATTGCTAGAGCTGGGACTTGAAGATACAGGTTCTGATCCGAAGTAGCAGTCTTTTCTACTAAATCATGCCTTCTCCTGCCAGTATGAGTAATGTTTGGTTGAAAAATAATCATAGAATGGATACAAATTTCATAGCCCACACAACTCAGTTTCACAAGTTGGTTCACTATTTCTGTAAGTGGATTTGGCTTCTTTCTTAAGTCCTGACTTTAAATCTACTAGATGATGCAAAGTGTAATGTCGTCAGTTACTTTTCGGTGTTAGCTCACACCAGGATCCTTCTTCCCATTCTTTTCCCTCAACTGCCTTCTCGGTTATAGGGGCTTTACAAAACTTTATGGCATGGGTCATGCCAACTGCTGCTATGGTTCTTGTGCACTATCACCTCCATGGAGCATCCTCTGAGACAGTTGTGTCCCCATCTGCCTCCCACCATATGGTCCATGCCACTTTATCCAGCATTGCTCCCTCTTCGCAACCACATAATGCTTTTGGGCCCAGCAGCTCATACCTTCTCTCAGGAATAAGGGGACATCTCCCTGCTCTCTCTCTCTCACTCCCCCACCATTTGTGGTTATCACAGGGTCTAATGTTGCCCCTGTGTAATCTGTACTGTTCTAGCAGTAATGTGTACTGTTCCCATGCTGTGGTGGTACAGGGAACTCCTGCCAGGCTGTCCCCTTACAGTCATCATTTCCGTCATGGGCTTCAAAAGCTGAAATTCAAGAGGGGAACACTCTCATGTTTCTCTCTTCTACATCTCTGCAGTGACAGTCCTAACCTGAAGGCAGTGTGTGTGGAATGTTCTAGCTGTTTGGGCTTGTGTGGTGCAAGGACGTGTTGGTGTGGGAAAACACCAGTGAATATATTTCAGAATATTCTACCACCAAGTCATCTTAATTCAGTTATCAACTAGGTGGAAATATGTTGAGAGTTCGGGAAGTTTTGCCGTGACAGCACATGAAAAAATACTGACTTCAGAATAATTAATTGGTCATGTTGTATACACATAATTTAATGGCCATTATATCTTGGTGAAGTCACTTAATTTCACTTAGCCTCAGTTGCTGCCTGGGGGTTATCAAGATCAGATTCAGGTTTTGCAGGGCTCAGGCTTATACTGTTTGGGGGCCCCTCTTGAAGAAAAGTGATTAAAAAAATCACAAAAACAAAATGAGGCGTAAGAGGGGGATATTTGATTCATGGGTTCCCAGATAATCCACCCCTAGGGTAATAACGACCTCTGGGTATCTACCTCAGGATTGGTGAGGATCCCAGAGGTAGTGAATGCGAGAATGCTTTGTAAACAACGAAGTGCAGCATGGCTACAAGAGTGGAACAAACTTTAGAGTGCCTAATTTGCTGTGTTACATAGAAGTTCCTAGTCTAAGTGATTACATGTAAGATATTTTGTTTTAGTAATAACTATATATGTATTTTTAATTAATTAATTAATTAATTAATTATATTTTTGGCTGCGTTGGGTCTTTGCTGCTGCGAACAGTCTAGTTGCGGCAAGCGGAGGCCACTCCCCGCCGCAGTGCGCAGGCTTCTCATTGCGGCGGCTTCTCATGTTGCGGAGCACGGGCTCCAGGCGCGTGGACTTCAGTAGTTGTGGTATGTGGGCTCAGTAGTTGTGGCTCACGGGCTCTAGAGTGCAGGCTCAGTAGCTGTGGTGCAGGGGTTTAGCCGCTCCGCGGCATGTAGGATCTTCCCAGACCAGGGCTCAAACCCGTGTCCCCTGCATTGGCAGGTGGATTCCCAACCACTGCGCCACCAGGGAAGCCCCATGTAGGATATTTTAACTGATCTCTTTTCTGAGGTACATTCCATGTTATCTTGGAAATGATAGTTTGAATGTAAAAGGGAAATCAGTTAAAGAGGGCCTTTGAATTCAGGGATTAAAAGAGATGATGTAGCTCAACAGACTATTATAAAATAGAAAAGAAAAGAAAAAGAAAAAGAAAAATGTGCAAGTTTGGGGAGGTGGCAGTACCATTTCTCCGTGTAATGAGCATTGTTTCAGAATTGGAGTGTAGTGGAGTGAACCTGGAATTGGGGGTCAGAAGAGTTGGATTCAAGTCTGGGTTTGCCCTAACTCACTGTGTGACCTTGAAAAGGTGTCTTACCTGACCTGGGTCTCATTTTCTTATATGTAAAATGAAATAATTATACTAGATAGTCCGCAAAGTTACTTCCTCATCCATCATTTAAATTTTTTAAACAATTAGAATTGTTTTGTTATAAAGGACAATTCCTAATTATAAATAATTTAAGGAATACAAAAAAGTACAAAAAGAAAGTTAGAAAATCACCTTAAAATAATTGAAATTCAAAATTCAATGACTGCATTAGTCAGAAGATTAGACATAGTTGGAAAACAAATTCATGAACTGGAAGATAGACCTGCAGCAGTTCTCCAGAATATAGTTCAGAAAGACAGAGATGGGAAATATGAAAGCAATACCAAAGACATGGAGGATTGACTGAGAGCCTTAAAAATTGCTGAGAGAAATCAATCCTCAGATCCAGCAAACCAAAATGAATTCAAAGCAGAGAGAAAAAATCCTCATCTAGAGACATTGCAGCGAACCCACAGAACATCCAAGAAAAAGAAGATACCTTAGAAGCAGGCGGAGAGAAAAGACAGATCACCAAAACAGGAATAGCAATGGTGAATGATATTTGAATAGCAGCAATTGGAGTGAGAAGACAGTGGAATCATATCTTCAGTAGGCTGAGAGAAAATAATCATCAAAAAATAATCAGTGGGTTGTACACTCAACAAAAATATTTCTCAAAAATCAGGCAGTTAAAGATATCTTCAGAAAAACAAAAACTGGGTGTTTATTATCAAAAAACCCTAACTAGTGGAAAATTTTAAGGCTATCCTTCTGACAGGAGGAAAATGATCCCAGAGAGAAACCGTGAAAGATAATAAGGAATATGAGTAAAGATGTTGGTTAATATGTGTGTAAATCTAAAGAAACACTGATGGTGTAAGTTAGTAAAAACAATATCTAATTTGTGAAGTAAAAAACAGTACAGAAGTAAAATATCAGACGATGATAGCATATATCATGATGGACTAATCTAAGCCACTGACCCCTATGCTTTCTGGACTTAATAGTCCAGAAAGCATAGGGGCTTTCTGGACTATTAAGAAGGGGGCGGGGGGGCTCGGGCTTCCCTGGTGGCGCAGTGGTTGAGAATCTGCCTGCCAATGCAGGGGACACGGGTTCGAGCCCTGGTCTGGGAAGATCCCACGTGCCGCGGAGCGACTAGGCCCGTGAGCCACAACTGCTGAGCCTGCGCGTCTGGAGCCTGTGCTCCGCAACGGGAGAGGCCGCGATAGTGAGAGGCCCGCGCACCGCGATGAAGAGTGGCCCCCGCTTGCCGCAACTAGAGAAAGCCCTCACACAGAAACGAAGACCCAACACAGCCATAAATAAATAAATAAATAAATAAAATTAAAAAAAAAAAAGAGGGGGGGCTCATGCAACCGGCTGCTCTTTGAACACTGGGCATGGCTCCAAGCTGGTCAGCTGCACTTTATTTATTTATTTACTTATTTATTTATGGTGATCTGTTTTAGTTTTTTTTTTTTTTTCCAGCTATGCTTAATTGCAGCTAGTTTTATACTTCACCCTTGGGGTTCTATAACCAGGGCTAAGTGGAAGAATGGATATTGGGTTAGACACCTAGAAGTCTCTGACACAGCTGTATAGCTACATCTGATTTCCTCAAGTTGTGCTGGGGAGGATGAGGCTCAGAGAAGTCACAGGGCTGATGGCTAACAGAGAAGGAGCAATAGTCTGTTTTTTCTGACCGTGAGTTTGTTATCGAACTTGGACTTGGGTCCACTCGCTCGTGTGCAGTAAGGCCAATCTACTGACATGGAGGTGTGGTGAAGGAAAGTACAGCATTTATTGCAATAAATGCTGAGCTCATGCTCAAAAGACCCAACCTCCCCAGTGGCTTTCAAGGAAGGGGTTTAAAGGCAGTATGAGGGAGGGGGCTGCAGAGTGCACCATCAATTCATTCACAGTTCTCGAATTGGTTGGCATCAAGGTGAACTTTCTTTTTTGTTGGTTTTTTTTTTTTAAACATCTTTATTGGAGTATAATTGCTTCACAATGGTGTGTTAGTTTCTGCTGTATAACAAAGTGAATCAGCTATACATATACATATATCCCCATATCTCCTCCCTGCCGCATCTCCCTCCCTCCCACCCTCCCCATCCCACCCCTCTAGGTGGTCACAAAGCACCGAGCTGATCTCCCTGTGCTATGCGGCTGCTTCCCACTAGCTATCTATTTTACATTTGGTAGTGTCTATATGTCCATGACACTCTCTCACCCTGTCACATCTCACCCCTCCCCCTCCCCATATCCTCAAGTCCATTCTTTAGTAGGTCTGTGTCTTTATTCCCGTCTTGCCACTAGGTTCTTCATGACCTTTTTTTTTTTTTTTTCCCTTAGATTCCATATATATGTGTTAGCATACTGTATTTGTTTTTCTCTTTCTGACTTACTTCACTCTGTATGACAGACTCTAACTCCATCCACCTCATTACAAATACCTCCATTTCATTTCTTTTTATGGCTGAGTAATATTCCATTGTATATATGTGCCACATCTTCTTTATCCATTCATCCGATGATGGACACTTAGGTTGCTTCCATGTCCTGGCTATTGTAAATAGAGCTGCAATGAACATTTTGGTACATGACTCTTTTTGAATTATGGTTTTCTCAGGGTATATGCCCAGTAGTGGGATTGCTGGGTCGTATGGTAGTTCTATTTTTAGTTTTTTAAGGAACCTCCATACGTTGGTTTTTTTTTAACTAATTTTTATTGGAGTCTGGTTGATTTACAACGTTGTGTTAGTTTCTGATGTACAACAAAGTGATTCAGTTATACGTATACATGTATCCACTCTTTTTAAGATTCTTTTTCCCTATAGGGCATTACAGAGTATTGAGTAGAGTTCCCTGTGCTGTACAGTAGGTTCTTAAGGTGAACTTTCAAGCATCACCAATCTTCTTATTTCAACTGGTCTGGAGTCTCCATGCTTGCAGGTCAGCAGTCTCCATGCTTGCGGTCAGAAGTTTTCATCTGGTGGGAGTCGGCTTCCTCTAAAAACAACTTAGGAAGGTGTGTCAGGCCTTCATCTGTATCTTTCAGGGAACTGGGAGTTTGGCGACTCTGCTATGTGGCTGGTTTATAGTCTAAGTTGTTCCCAGTTTCCCAGCCCAACAAACATTCTTTGTCTCTCCATCTTCACATTTCCTAATCATTAACTCTTGAGCCAGCCTTTTGAGACTCAGGGGAGGCCTGGGAGACTAAAGCCAAAGCCTTTTACTTCAAAGCACAGGGACATGGGGGCTTGTATATGATTTCAGTCACCCCTTTTCTTTGATATTCCTCCATCTTGAGGGGAACAGGTTAGGACAAGAAAGGGAATAGCGTTTGGGATAGAGAGCTTAATCTTAAACTCAGCAGAGGAACTCGGTTTTAGGGGGACTCGGTGTCAAGTTTAGTGTTTTTTTCCCAGCGCCATGTAGTCTCCTTGCTTTTACAGCAAGTTATTTTCCATCCATAACTCTTTGACACAAGGGTGTTTGTTTGGTTAGAGGCTAGCATTTGGATCTGATGTCAGACTCCTGTCTGTGGATTATCGTGTCAGTTGGACCTAGTCTACAGCCACCTCAGTGGGGATGCGCTCAGGATCTCTGAGCAGATTAGGCAGTTTGAGATCCCGTCTTCATGACTTTCAGCCCACTCTGAAGGGAGCCTCCAGTGAACTGGGAAACTTCCTCCCAGGAGTCACTTCAAACACCAGCTCTCAAAGGTCTCAGACCCTTGACTGCCTGGGGGGTCATATGAACTTGGAGTAACCCAAGACAGTCGTTTGCCTGATTGACAAGAGGAGATCCTTTTAAGTTTGTGGGACTCTATAGATGAAGGTCAATTGTCTGGTGTAACATTAGAACAAGGGTAAATTTCTGTGGTAGCCTTGACACTTTTAATAAGAAATTTGACATTTGATAGGTTGGTGAAGACCTAGTTGGGGTCTTAGGTGGTCAAAACAGCAATAAAATATGGTGGTTCTAGCAATAGTTTATGCTGGCCTGAGGCAGGAATGCTGGCTGCAGAATTTAGAAAGAGACCACACGTGAGTTAATCTTCAGAGATTTCAGGAAAGGGGTCTCTCCAAGATGCCAGCAATATGACTGGCGCACTTTGGAGATAATTGCATTGGCTATATCTTTGTATTAAAAATAGCTGTTGGATGGAAGAAAAGTCTCCCCCGAAGAGACCTTGACATTCTGGTAAGGGTATATGCTCACACCACTCATTTGACTCTGTATGTTTATATCATGTATGAATTTCTACTTACAACGGGTTTTGATTACCTGTTGCTTATTCTTTTAAAAAAATTCTCCTTGCTGATTATCTCTACTCATCTTTCCTGTACTCAGCCCAGATGACACTTTTTGTAAGAAGTGTTATCAAATCTCCATGTCTGGGAGAGATGTCCCCTTCTTATGTTCTCACGGTTACCTGCGTGGAATACCGTGGTGTAATTTTCTGTTTACTTGTCCATTTGTATCCCCAGTGCCCTGTGCCTGACACACAGCCAACTTCAGTGAATATTAGTTGAATGGAAAAGTGAATAAGTGAATTGAATGGATTGCAAGTAAATTTTTGTGAGGGTTTGTAGAAGAAAGAATTTGCATCTGAGTGGATGGAATATAGGATATTCCCTAAAGCAGCGGTCCCCAACCTTTTTGGCACCAGGGGCTGGTTTTGTGGAAGACGGTTTTTCCACGGACAGGGTGGGTGGGGTGGGGATGGTGCAGGCGATAATGTGAGCGATGGGGAGCGGCAGATGAAGCTCTGCTTGCTCGCCCGCCGCTCACCTCCTGCTGGGGGGCCCAGTTCCCAACAGGCCATGGACCAGTACCGGTCCGAGGCCTGGGGGTTCGGGACCCCTGCCCTAAAGGATATATCATTAGAGATATTTTTCAAGAATATGTAGCACTTTATAAGGGGGAAAAGGCAAGAGGAATTCCAAACACAGGAAACATGGAAACCACAGAGGCAGGAGAGGTAAAGTATAATTATGTAATGGCCAGTTCACATTGGCTAGATTAGTGGTTTGCAAACTTCAGGTGCATCTGGATCACCTGGAAGGCTTCTTAAAACCCCGATTGCTGTGCTCCCCTGCTAGAGTTTTTGATTCAGTAGTTCTGTGGTGGGGTCCAATAATGTGCATTTCTAACACGTTCCCAAGTGCTGCTGGTGCTGCTGGTCCAGAGGCTACACTTTGAGAACTACTGAGCCGGAGGGCAGTACACTTGAAAGGAATGATGGCAGATAAAGCTAGATTGGGGCTGCACTGTGGAAGGTGTTTAAATGATAAGCTGAGCATCTTGTTTTATTGATTTTATTGGTATAGGGGAAGCATTGGAGATTCCTGAATGTGGAAGTAATTTGACTAGAGCTATTGCTTTAGGAGGATGAATCTTGTAGTACCCTAAAGGATGACCTGATGGAGGTGGGTAGTTGGGGGCTGGGAGGAGAGATTGGAGGCAGAAGACTGGGCAGGTGGTGACTTCAGTAATCCATTCTATATCGCTCAGATTTACCTTTTAAAATGTTAATCATTTTGGACGGCAATCTTCCTAAAATATATTTCACACTCTCTGCTCTCCTACAGAGAGAATCCTGAACATAATGCATTCTTTCGATGACTCCAGGTTATCGTTCTGAACATCGATGATTGCACTGAGTTGTAACACAGTGTGCTCTCATGGGGATGGAGGTGTGAAGAGCTTTGTGCCCAATTCAGAATGCCCTAGAACTGCTGTGAATTTTTAGTTTTGTGTCTTCTATTGATAACATTTCTATCTCTCCCTTTGCAGCTCCTCTCTCCATTCTAATTGGCTGATCCTAATCTGCAATGGGCTGGAAAACCAGCTATAATTGTGTGTAATGTAAGAGTAAACAGAGTGTGGGTGAAGTACTCTTCTATGAATAAAGTCTATATAAGCTTTGGGGTGTGAACTCTGCAACATTTATTTGGGCTGCTTACAGGTCTCTCAAAGTTCTTCCTCTTTTATGGCTCCATTCCAAGTAAGTGAGGTTGCCAGGAATATGAGAAGTAATGTGTTGTCAGTGAGAGTACCATGTATTTCTTTTTCAAATAAGAATACTTGGAAAACTTTATAAAAGTCATAATTCTGAGTAAACTGAGTTCAATAAAAGGGGGAAAATAGCATTTTAAAAGATAAATTGGTTGCTTTCAGATCACTCTCTCCCTACCCCTACCCTCCAATGTCCTCTACTGTGGTAGTCACTGAAATTACACTCTAGACCACAAGTCATTTGTGATATTCCTCTTGAGAAGCCACCATAAAAGATGAAGGAGAGTTTTTAATGTTTGAGATGATGAAGAGTGCTTGTTAATAGATAACTAATGAGAACCCGCTGTGTAGCACAGGGAACTCCACTTCGCTGTACAGTAGAAACTAACACAACATTGTAAAACAACTATACTCCAATTAAAAAAAAAAAAGAGTGCTTGTTAAAGTGATAAGACAAACCATTTCCTTGATAGACTGTTGGGAGGTAGGAAGATAAGGGAGAATCCCATTTGGTAGCATACTGAGTCTCCAAACAGCCTGCCTCTTTTCAAAGGAAGTGAGTCCCGTGAAAAGTCTTCAGGCAACTGCTTATGGGCCCTGTGGAGTTTACTAACTTGTTTTTCACCAAAGAGTAAATGTTGTAGATCCAAATAACAGCAGTTGGGGGAGGGGAAAGGAAGAGAGGGTGCTAGACCAAAATATCTATCACCACAGTGACACTGTAGAGAACTTAGGCAACATTTACTTGTAAGTTTGACTTCATATATATATATGAAATTGCTTATGAAGTCATCAAAATTTTATCCTTAAAAGAAAAAGCCAGAAAACAAGACCACAAATGACAAAACATCCTGGTTATAGCCCAGATGGCTGCATAAAATAAATAGCCATTTCCTTGATGGAAGCATAGGCAATTTGGCTGTGTGAAGCTGCAATTCCAGCAGAGATCCTTGAAACAGATGTTGATATTGGTTGTGCATCAGAACTTTCTGAAACAGCAAGATGTTCAGGTAATATGAGAACAAATAACTGGTACCTTCTTATCCTTATGTCAGTGTCACAGGGAGACATTGCTCTCCCAAAGGGAGATTGCCTTGAGATACCCACAGCAGAACACATAGGAACAAAAAGTAGGGAAGATGGAATTTTTCTATAGTTCTATTACAGACTGGGAACATCTCCCAAATCTCCATGTTCCTCCTGTTCATTTTGATCCTCCCATTCTGTCTCCCTGTGTAGCTCTGCCTCCCTGAAGTCCTGTCAGAGAGCATACTACATCAGCTGTTCCTTTGAGGCAGGACAACGGGACTGTAGGAAGGAGAGTGAAATTCTCTCATCTCAGGAGTAGTTGCCTACATGAGGGTGGTTAGGACTCTGACAATGGAGATAGGTGAGGAAGAGCCTTACAGGTAGAGGGAATGGCAGAAGCAGAGACCAGAGGTGAAAAAGAGTGGAATGTGTTCATGGGCTGGTGACCAGAGAAATATGGCTAGAATGTAGGGTTTGTAGAGGGGAATGGAAGGTTGGAAAGAAGACTGGGGAACCGCATGAAAAACAATGATTGGCAAAATATGAATTCAAAAATATTTTTTCAAGAAATCTTATGAAACTAGTGAGAAATTACTTACAGTTTTCCATCTGATATCTTATTTGGGAAGAATCACTGGATTTTAGTAACTCCGAAAACATTTACCCTTAGAATTGGAACAGGTATCAAGAATTTTAAAAGTAAGATGTATTGTCAAAATAAATAAATAAATAAAAGTAAGATGTATTTAGAAACAATTCAGTTATCAGAATAAAAGTTTTTACAAATGGAAATCGTATATCTTCTTATACCTGTCCTGTAAAATAAATATGATTGGCTATGAAAAAGATGTCACTAAAGATGCCTCAGATATTAAAAAAAAAAATAAGAAATTATTATGAGGAATTGTATGTTGACAAATTAGAAAATGTAGATAAAATGGATGAATTCCTAGAAAATATAACATATCAAAACTCATTTGACAAGAGTTAGAAACCAAAGAATTGAATCACTAATCAGGAGCCTTTCCACAAAGAAAACTCCAGGCCCAGATGGCTTCACTGGCAAGTCCTATGAAACACTCAAGCAATAAAAAATTCCAGTTTTGCACAAAACCTTCCAGAGAACGGAAAATGTGTGAACATTCCCTGACTTGTTTCATGAGGCCAGCTTAATTCTGATGGACGAAAACATTAAAAGAAAGGAAAAATGGAGGGCGATCTCATTCATTGTGATACATATAAAAACTCTAACCAAATATTAGCTAATAGAATTCAGCAATATATAAATAGGATAAATCATCATGACAAAGTAGGATGTATCCCAGGAATACAAGATTACCATTAGAAAGCCAATGTAATTCACTACATCAACAAATTAAAGGGGAAAAATCATATGATCATCTCAAAAGATGCAGATGAATCAGGTGATAAAAATCAACATTCTTTTATGGTAAAAATTCCTAGCAAACTAGGAATACAAGAAAATACCTAAGAGGCCAGGCACATGTGGTAAGCTGTAAGAAATCCTGACTTCAAACCAAACAGGATGAGATATCACTTTTAGTGAGAATAAAAACTGACATGACTGAGCAGCTCGGGCAGCGGGAGGAGCGGCAGCGGCCAGGCAGCCAGCTTCGCGAAGCCTTCGGCGCGCCGCCGTGGCCCGCAGGCCCCGGGCACGAGCCCGCCCCGGCAGCCACGCTGCCCACGGGGAAGGTCAGTTCCGCCGAGGGGGCGGCGAGGGAGGAGCCCGAGAGGAGATCGGCGAGGTTGTCAGCCAAACCGGCTCCCGCAAAAGTGGAAACGAAGCCAAAAAAAGGCGGCAGGAAAAGGTAAATCTTCAGACAAAAGAGTGCAAACAAAAGGGAAAAGGGGAGCAAAGGGAAAACAGGCCGAAGTGACTAACCAAGGGACTGAAGGAAAGTTACCTGCAGAAAACGGGGGAACTAAAAACGAGGAGAGCCCAGCCTCTGATGAAGCAGGAGAGAAAGAAGCCAAGTCTGATTAATACATCACACCCGGTCCTATCAACTGTTTTGTAAATGAAAGTTTTTTAGTAGCTCTAGAAACATTTTTAAAAAGGAGGGAATCCCATCTCATCCCATTTTTTAAGTGTAAATGCTTTTTTTTTAAGAGGCGAAATCATTTGCTGGGTGTTTACTTTTTGGTACAACCAGAAAACAGTGGGATATTGAATACAGGAGGCTTTGGTTGTCTTGGGTGTCAGCTTAACATTCCATAGATGGGCGGTAGCTTTTCTATCCTATAATACAAAGCATACTAAATGGCAGTTTGGAGTCAGTTGTGCATTTAAATGTCTTGAACACTTTAAATTACTTCTCTTCCCATGTTGCTTTTGGTAGAATCGTTTCCTAAGGCAAACCACTCACCCCTTGATCTTGGCTCTCCTGGTCAGAATTTTGTGCACTCTGTAACATCTTTGGTCGTGGTAGTCCAGTTCTTCTGGTAACTTTGTTAATGTGCTGTGAACGATTGACAATTTGAGTATGGACTTACGATGTAACAGCATGTAAATAGTGGAAGATATTGGTACTTGATATCTTGTTAAGGAAAATTTGCCTCCACATTTTAAGCTGGAAAGTCACTAGGATAACTGTTCAGAAAAGAATCACAACTACATGAATTTTTAGATTTTTGGTACATATGTTAAGAATTGGGTACAAATTGAAATGTCTGTGTACTGATCCTCAAAACAACCAATAAAATCTCAATTATGAAAGAAAAAAACAACAAAAAACTGATATGACTACTTTGGAAAATAATTTGACATTTTCTAATGAAGTAGAAAATGAAGTACAGCTGTGACTCAGAAAGGCTACTCCTATATATATTCCCTCATCAATACATGCTCATCGCCCTGGTAATGAAACAGGAGGGAAGGGGACAGGGCACAACCTTTAAAAGAATGACATAGCCCAAGGACACGGCATAAACTGATTAGAGACAAATAGGTCCAAGATGGCGCACGAGTTGACTTCCACTAGACCTTGAGGCTCATTATACGCTCATTGTAACACATCAACATGCTAAATGACACACCCACAGGCGCCATGACAGTTCCAAGGCCGACCATCAAGGTTAAAAAGTAGGCTGTGGTCCAATTTCTGGAAATCCCCACCCCTTCCCCAAAATAGCTGGAATACTCCTCCCACTCCTTAGCCTATGAAATTACCCACCCCTATAAAAAGTGACAACCCCATACCCTGGAGCCGCTCTCTCCTTCTGAGATGGCTCACGATCTATGGAGTGTGTTTCTCTCTAAATAAATCCACTTCTTACCTGTCACTTTGTCTCTCCCTGAATTCTTTCTGCAATGAGACATCAAGAACCTGAGCTTCATTAAGTCCTGAGACCAGGTGTGTGATCTCAGTTAAAAGAACGTGGGTTCAAGTCCCAGTCTGAGTTGCACGGTTTCAGTAACATTATTCCAAATTGCGAAAAACTGGAAACAAACCAAATGACCATCAATAGATTGTATAAGTAAATTGTAGAATATTATACAACAATAAAAACTGAATTAACTACAGCAAAGCACAACATAGATGAATCTTACAACTATTACGCTGAGTGAAACAAAGCAAGACCAAAAGAAACATATAGTGATTCCATTTATAGAAAATTCAAAACTATGGAAAACTATACTGAAAGATTTGGAATTGCATACATATGTGATTAAACCATATAGAAAAGCAAGGAAATAGTTACTGTACAATTTGGGATAGTGACATCCTTCAAGGGGCAGTGGTGATCTGGAGGGGATACATGGGGGCTTCTGGGTACTGGAAATGGTCTCTTAGTTGGTTGATGTGATAGTGTGATTTACAAGAAATATATATTTGGTCATTCAGATGACCAAAATATATTTCTCATATATATTTAGTCTTCTTTGTCCATGGTTCCTGGCTCTCAGCTCCTAAAACCCTTGGAATTTCCTGTGATAAGAGCCATAAAGGTATCTTTTGTTATGTTAATTAGGTGACTTTTGGAAAGCCCTTAGGTTACCTAAGGGTAGGAGGTTGGTTGCCAGGAGAATCAACCAGTGATTAGAAGGTTGGAACTTTCGGTCCCTCCTCCCCCACCTCTAAGAAGGGGAGATGGGCTGTAGATTGTGTTCAGCTGCCAATGGCCAGTAATTTAGTCAATCATGCCTATGTAATGAAGCCTCCATAAAAACCTGAAAGGACAGGGTTCAGAGAACTTCTGGGTCGGTGAACATGCGGAGGAGCTGGGAGAGTGGTGCACCTGGAGAAGGCATGGGAACTCTGCTCCCATTCCCCGTGCCTTGCCCTATGCATCCCTTTCATCTGGCTGTTCCTGAGTTATATCATTTTATGATCAACTGCGGATCTAGTAAGTAAAATGTTTTCTCTGAGTTCTGTGAGCTGCTGTAGCAAATTAATTGAACCTGAGGAGGTGGGTCATTGGAACCTCCAGTCTGTAGCTGATCGGTCAGAAGCACAGGTGATAACTTGGGCTTGAAACTGGCATCTGAAGTGGTGAGAAGGCATTCTTGTAGGACTGAGCCCTTAACCTGCGGAACCTGATCCTATCCCTGGGTAGCTAGTATCAGAATTGAGTTGCACTGTAGGACACTCAGTTGGTGTCTGGAGAATTGCCTGGTGGTAATGGGAAAGCACCTCCTCCCCACAATTTGTAATTGGCATCTGGACACTTCTAGTTGGTATCAGAACTGAGGTTAGCTATAAAAAGGTCCTGGCTCATGTAAACATGTGGTTTGGGAAGAAAAAGGATGAAAGGGTGGGGGATGAGGAACCTTTGATTCCTTGGTGGCTACATGGTCACGCGTGGTATGCAGCAGCAGCTGTGCTGCAATCAAGTACTAAGGGTAAAAGTTACCAATAGAATATAGAGGTGGATCCAACTCCTGGGAAGTTAGTTCACTGGATGCATAAGGAAATACATACTAATAAGACAACGGCAAAATATTCAGTCTCTTGGCTATTGTTATCTATAATAGCTAAACTAAAAGTAAAAGAAAATGCTGGGTCCAGCCTTGATGCTAAACCAAGCTCAGATTTGGGTCAGTCTGAGCTTGGGCCACTAGCCTCAGAGCCACCTAGAAAGGGAAAAATTATGTAGGGGCAACAGAAAGTACCTCTACGACCTCTGGTCACAAAGAAAGCCGTCATGTGGGGGAGCGCAAAACCAAGAAACTATTGAAACAAGGGGGGATAACGTGAAGGAGTTGTTTCATTTTGCAGATTGGTATCATCAGCTTACTGAGGAAACTTTACTAAAATGGATCATGAGAGTAAGCAATTTAGGAGCTGTGTCTTTGGTTTTGAATGCTACAGAGCGGAAGAGCAAATTTGGGTTGACACAGGAGGTTACAGGTCACTATGGAACAGTCACAGATGGCTACCGTAGAACCAAACTAAAATGGAGTCACTTATGTCAAGGACAAAATGGAGACAGTCAATGCACGCACATAAAGGAAACTTAACCTAACCTTGCAGGAATTGACAGCTCTTCTCAGAAGAGCATAGGACACCAGCCTATCCCCCAAAGCCAATTCTGTTCCTGTCATCTCTGGACTTCCTTGTTCCTCTGACTCAGCTCTCCTGATGCAAATAGGGAAGAAGATCACTAGGCAACCAATCAGTTGAAAAAGCCAAATAACTTCAGCATTTACCCCCTAAAAATCCCTTAGTCTGTGAGCAACTCAGAACTCATTGCTCTTGTAGCCTTGAGTTTTCTGGCTTGCAGGTCAAAAGCCTTGCAAGAAACTCATCTTTCTGCTTTGTTTGATTTAGTATGCAGACTTTGGGTTTTGACACCATACATGATCCAGACACAAAGCAGGTTATTCCCAGGGGAACAGCCAGCCTGGTGGACTGGATAAAAGCCACTCTAAGGTCTGTTCACCCTGAGAAGGGGGACTGTCACCCTCTATGAATGCCAAGTGGAATTCCCCAAATGAAGCAGCTGATACGCTTCGTATACAAGCCATGTAGGACTGGTTTTTTGATTACCAGGATATTCACCCACTGAATATGCCCTTTACCCAGGTCATGGTAAATGTTGTGTTTCTCGGCGCCCCCTTCACATGGGCACCCCATATATAACCTTATTGCTGCACAATCGAAAAACAGTTCTGGAGGATTTATCAAATTTGCCCTCTCAGCTTCCCCTTATGGGTCTTACAGATGCTAATAAAAACATTAGTTTAATTAACAAGAGAATGGGAAGAGGCCTGGGGACAGTCAAGGGACTCTTCCCAACCAGGTGGAAACTTTTAAAAGATTGTTTAGAAATAAGGTGAAAAAAGCAAATACTGAAAGGGGCGGAACAAAGAGGAATCAGAAAGGGGAGAATCACAGGACTTTTCCCAGCAGGATGGAAATTTTTAGATGGTTATTAGGAGATGGGATGAAGACAATGAACATTGATGGGGTTAAAACAAAGGTTGGGCAAAGGGAAACCCTGCTGGTCCCCCAACATTAAAGGGCCCCAACAAGCTCGCTCTATTTACCCGTGTTTGGAGAAATTTTAAAAGCTGGAAGGCAAAAATTACAAGAAGAAACCTGACCAGCAGTTGCTTGGGGCAGCGGTTTGGCTGAAGAACGACAAAAGGGCCTGGGTCCTTTGTCTCGACCGACCCCTTATAGCCGCAGGACTAGCCCAAATTGGCCCTATCCTGTTTCTAGCAAGATACTGAGTTGTTTTTCAGAGACAACAGAACAGAAGCGCGAGTCATGCAGCCAGAGCATGCGCAGAGGAGAAAATTTTGACCTCAAGTCACACCCGGAACCAAAGGACCCCCCCACCCCCCAACCCACGAACCAAAGGACCAGGACATGACCAGAACCCGAACATCGGAACCCTTTCAAACCCTTTCAGAAGCAAAGGGTCCCTTGTCCAGGGAGATCCGGTGCTAAAGCCCCCTTTAACCATACCTTACCATTAATGGCCAAGTTCCAAAGCCCTCCGATCAAAACTTGCCCCGCCAGCGCTTCTGCATACCAACCCATCCTCACCTAACCTAACTCCAGATGAGGGAGACAGCTTTGATCCCTGCCTCCTGTCTCCTTACCAGTGGACCTTGCAATCAAGCTTTTTCTTTTCTCAAAAGCCCGTGGCACAGTATTGGCTTCTGTGTGCATCAGGCAGGGAGACTTTGCTGTTAACACCCTCCCTGGGGACCCAAAGCCTTTTGCACAAGGGCAGGTCAAATAATGGTCGGGGTGGAGAAGAGAAGCTTCCAACAACTGTGGTACCAAAACCCATTGATGAAGCCCTGACTCAGGCTACAATTTGAGAGAATGTAAAAGTGTAAGAGTAAATAGGATTATGAAAGTTGGAACGTTTAAGTAGGTATTATGTACAGGAGTTGTGGCAACTTTACCTGAATATTTTATAGGCATAGATATCACATCTGGCTGGGGAACACTTCCCCTACCTGGTATTGTAAAACCCAAACCTGTTGAGGAAGTCCTAACAGAGGCTACAGTTAGGAACGTAATGGTTGATGGAATTAAAGTCAACGTTTGTAGGAGAATTGGAATGTTTGAACCGCCTTTATGTGAAGTGGTTGTGTCTCTTTTACCTGATTGTATTATGGGGATGGACGTTGTATCTGACTGGGGAACACTTCCCTTACCTAATACTGAAAAGCAGAAGGCATGTGAGTCCACCCTTCCAAGCAATATTAATTGGACATGCTAAATGGGAACCAGTAAGATTGCCAGAAGCCACACAGTGTAGCATGGAAGCTGGAGTGCTGGTGGGAACAAATTCTCTGTGCGCTAACCCTATGTGGAGTATGGACTGGGGCTTATGGCAAAAACCTGTGAGTGCCTCCGAGTGACAGCTACTGGGACTTTGGGCTAGAGAATTTCCATTGGAGTGGCATTTACTACCTCGCTGTTGGACGTTATTAATTAAAGCTACCCCCATGACGGAAGGACATAAAATGATCTTAAAACCGGAAATACAACGTCTTGGGTGATGTTAGAGAAACACTCTAATGGGGATGGCAGTGCCCAGAAGAGTTCCATAATAAAATGGAGATTGTTTATACAGGATCATGCTGCCCGGGGAATGCAAGGAGGAGATACTCACTCTAGCACGGAGCCTCTTTTCCCCCAGGACTGACTCTGGAGCTGCAGAAGGAGCTGCCGAATTCTGTTGTCACTTAAATAGTGCCCCATGAACAGCTCTTGACAAAGAGTTGCTTGGTTTGTAGACTGCAGTTCCAAGGTGAATGGACCTCCCTGTTTGGGAGGCCTCCACTCCAGTAGAAGAAGGTAAAAATAAATCGATCAGCTCAGTGGGCTGAATTGCCTGCTGCTTCCCCAGCAGTGATGGAAGAATTGAACAGTGGTAAAAGCCCACTTTTATGTTTGGCTCTTTACTGATTCATGGGCAGTGGCCAGTGGTCTGTCCATGTGGTCAAGCAGGAGGGCAGTGGAAACCTGCCCTATTAAAGGGATGCCCGTGTGGGGCACAGCCCTATGGAAATTTGAGGGTTGCATCAAAGTAGGGCATGTTGATGCCCATCAGAAGAACCCCCTTCCAGGTTAGGAAGGTGATTGGAATTGATAGGCAGATATCCCTGTGTGCTCACTTAAGGTAGCTACTTGGGTCCATGAAATGAGTGGCCACTGGGGGTCTGCAGCAATGCAGAGATGGACTGAATCTAGACATATTCCTCTTGCACCCTTTGAGGCACAAAATGCCAATAAGAGCTGTTCTATCTGCCAGCAAAAGAGACAGAGAATGCAGATGACTCTATGGCAGATTCCCTGGGGGGGGGGAAGGCCCCGAGCATAGCTGGCAGGTCAGACTGATGCTGGTAGCCCTGGGGGCTGCAAGTGGTCCTGACAGGAATAGACACTGACCCTAGACTGGGCTTTGCTTACCTGGTGGTAGATGCAGATGCTGTGAGTGCCATAAAAGAACCAGAACAGAAGATATTGCGCCAATTTGGGACAGTTAAGCGTCATTTCCTCAGACCAGCCGATCTGGTCTGAATACAGAAATAATATCGGCTGTATTATTACAACTGATAATTTCCAGCAATGGGCAGAGAGATCTCCTCAGAGTAATAGTTTGGTGAGAATTGGAACGGGTAGTTGAAACATTTGTTGTCTGAAGTGGGGGAGAAATAAAGGCATGAAGGGCTGGGTTATACGCCTTCACGAGTATGTGCTCACCCTCAACGTGAATATGAGTGGGGCTACAGGGCTGTCCCCGCTGGATAGATTCTGTTTTTCTGATTGATCTGGGGAAGAGGGAGTGAGGAAGGTCCTGGTGTACTTTCTTCCCTGTATCACCCCAACTTTTTCTTTTTTCCCTGCTTGGTGCAGTGGTCATAGAACCAGGGCTGCAACTACAGGGTCTGGAAGCAAGGATGATTCCTCAGCAAAAAATTTAGGATCCCTTACCGCAAGACAATCATAGAAGTCAAAAGATACTGACACGTTACTAGACTCTCATTCAGTCATTAATGACTATCCAATCCATCATCACATCTTATGAAAATGTCTCCCAGGGTGAGGCCACTCAGGTTTGCAGGTTTCTATTTGCTCTGGTCAGGTTCCAAAAGCAGGAGTGGTCTCAGCAATATATGTGTTTTTAACCTTTATGTCACAATTCCTAAGGGCCTGATGGGGCAGGATGTGCCTTCACCCCAAATGCCAAATTGGGACTAACAGTGAATTCAGCCATATTGCCTGGTGGTAAAAATAGCCCTCTAGTTGCACCTATGTAACCTATGTAACGTTAACGTTACTTTATGTGAACAGGAGTGGACTGGGCAGGGAGGAACTTTCTAGACTAGTATTGCTGCCTACTACTGCTTGTTATTGCTATTACTTGCTAGACTACCGTTGTTGCCAGCACAATGACCAAACCTAGTGTCTCTTCCAAAGGTGGAAAAGTTTGGGTACAAGTGGAGAAAAGGAAAAATAGTAGCTGATGAATAAATGTTATGTAATGAGGGAAACCCAGTATTACATTAACATCTATCTCAAAAGAGGATCAGAGCAAGAGATGATATTATCTCTTAGCTGGAATATACCAGGTGCCTGAAAGAGTAAAGCCATATATTGCTGAGAACACTCCTGCTTTTGGAACCTAACCTAGATGGCAGGGTAGACAGGTCATACTCATGAGTGAGGCCTTTTAATGGAGGGATCATTGCTTTTAATGTATCTAACCATTGCACTCAGAATCCCACTTGTAACTCTTCTGATTTCTAGTACATATAAAACACCTTATAAAACGCTCTTGAGGGCAGCCAGGAAGATTACTATAAAAAGCGTGAGCATTTTTCAGCACTGGCCCTAAGGAATTCTCAGGGGAGAGATGTCTGGATGTAAAGGCATTATCTTTAAGACCCCGGCTTGCACTATGTGATTTTGCCCTTTCCAGCATTCACAGTTGTAAAAAGTTCAACTGCAGATAATGCCTGCCTGTCCACTTTTAGTTTCTGATCTTCAGCTACTAAAGCAGTCCTGGGGACTGAAACACAAATGAAAACACATTTTTTTCCACCATGCAAACCTCTTGCCAGGCTGCATCCACTTAGTAACCAATCTGGTTGGCTCTAGGTGTCTTTTGAGCACAATTTCATTCTTCTTTGAATGTCCAGAGAGAGAATTATCTCTTGGCTGGGGTTAAACTGGTAAGGATTTCATGCTCTCAAGTCTGATCCCTTGAAAATCTTCGGCACATCCATAAGTTTTTTCCCTTGATCTTCAAATAGGCACTGATTAGATTTGTGATGGCGAGTAACAGGGCATGGGCAGAGGCATGGCCACGGGCAGATATAAGTTGGGGGGCCAAGCAGGGGCCATAGCATTGGAATATCCTCTCACTTCACGCCGTGCAAGCCACTAATGGAATGTGAATGATCAAACTGAAAAGAGGATGGGTCCTGGGGTCAACATGCATCCCTCACACCCCTGTCATGGCCAGTCATATTCTCCTTCTCTCCTGGGGAGATGTAAATGGATGAAAATGACTCTTAGACAAAATACACTGATTTCTTTGCTGATATCCGGTATTAGTACTTTGCTTTTTCCTCTTGCCTTTAAAAAATCCATTGCAGGACCACAGTCTGGTAGATAAGGGAAGGATCATAGGGAACTTCTAATCTGGTGGTTATCCAATTGTGCTCTTGCGAGACTTCTCAGAACCATCACAGAGGAGACTCTGGGGACACCCTCTATCCCAATATAGTCAGAACAACTCCCCTTCCTTCATTTATTCACTGAGGAGGTATTTTCTTAATGACTATTATATGCTGGTCCCCTCTCTCTCTGTATGTACGTGTTTGTGTGTGTGTATGTGAGAAGACCCAGTGGCAAGAGAGAGCACTGAAAGGTGGGTCAGGATGACTCAGTGTAGAGTAACCCTGGGGAAGGTGAGAGGGAGCAGTGAAAGTCTGTTTTATGTGGTGGATCCCAGGTCTTTGGACTCACTAGATGTCATTTTCTTTCTTTCTAAAAATATTTATTTATTTATTTGGTTGCACCGGGTCTTAGTTGCGGCAGGCAGCCTCCTTAGTTGCGGCTCGCCAGCTGCTTACTTGCAGCACGTGGGCTCCTTAGTTGTGGCAGGCGGGCTTCTTAGTTGTGGCAGGCAGGCTCCTTAGTTGTGGCATGAGAAATCTCAGTTGTGGCATGTGACCTCTTAGTTGCAGCATGTGGAATCTAGTTCCCTGACCAGGGATCGAATCTGGGCCCCCTGCATTGGGAGCGCGGAGAGCCTTATACACTACGCCACCAGGGAAGTCCCTAGATGTTACTTTCTTGGCAAAATTTGTTTGGGGACTACTGTGACTTATCCGTGTCTATCTCAATAGCCCATTATCTCAGACAGCAGATACATTATCAACTGAGCATTTGAGAGAATACCTAGGAGGGGGTGAGGTGCCTTCAATAAAAGTGATTTATTATACTTTAAAATTAAATCATGTTTAAAATTTTATTTATAACTAATTCATTTTCCTTGATTGAGACTTTATGCCCACTGATTAGTAACTTCCCCCTTTCTTGGCAACTACCATTCTATGCTTTTTTTAAAAATTTATTTTATTTAGTTTTGGTTGCGTTGGGTCTTTGTTGCTGCACATGGGCTTTCTCTAGTTGCGTTGAGCGGGGGCTACTCTTTGTTGCGGTGCGCGGGCTTCTCATTGCAGTGGCTTCTCTTGTTGCGGAGCATGGGCTCTAGGTGCGCGGGCTTCAGTAGTTGTGGCACACGGGCTCAGTAGTTGTGGCTCGCGGGCTCTAGAGCGCAGCCTTAGTAGTTGTGGTGAATGGGCTTAGTTGCTCCGCAGCATGTGGGATCTTCCTGGACCAGAGCTCGAACCCGTGTCCCCTGCATTGGCAGGAAGATTCTTAACCACTGTGCCACCAGGGGAGCCCTACTATTCTATGCTTTGATTCTATGAATTTGACTATTTTGATACCTCATATAAGGAAAATCATGCCATATTTGTCTTTCTGTGACTGGCTTATTTCACTTAGCATGATGTCCTCAAGGTTCATCCATGTTGTTGCATATTGCAAAATTTCCTTATTTTTCAAGGATGAATAATGTTCCATTGTCAGAAAAAATCAAAGCTAATAGGTTTTGGTACGGATGTGGAGAAACTGGAATACTTGCACTGTTGGCAGGGAATGCAAAATGGTGCAGCTGCTATGGAAAACAGTGTGGAGGTTTCTCAAAAAATTAAAAACAGAACTACCATATGATCTAGCATTCCCACTTCTAGGCATTTATCCAAAAGAATTGAAAATCTCGAGGCAATATTAGCACTCCCTTGTTCATTGTAGCACTGACTGTTCACAGTAGCCAAGATGTGGAAACAACCTAGATGTCCATCAGCAGAGGAATGGATAAAAGTGCTCTTGATAATAAGGAGGTAGTGTGTAGACAGGGAGAGATCTTACCCTCCAAGTCCTGGCTTCTAATGATGTGAATTTTTCAACAGTTAGTTCAAATCCAGGTATTATTTCTAGAAATTGATTCCATGGGAATCATGTGCCAAAGTGGGAATACGTTGCTTTGGAGCAATAATAGCTATTATATATGAGTGGTAGGCACTTTGCACTCATCTCACTTAATCCTCACAATAACCCTCTGAGGGACACAATATTATTATTATTATTTTACAGATTTTGCAGGGATTAATTAACTTGCCCAAAGTCCCATAGTGAGTGTGTTGCAGAGCAGGGGTTTGAACTTAGACTGTCTTGGCCTTGACAAGGAAAATACATTTTTTAAAAATGCTATCACTTCAAAAAAATATTTATTTATTTATTTATTTATTTATTTAATTAATTTCTTTATTTTCTTTATTTTTTTGGCTGCGTCAGGTCTTTTATTTAAATAAATTTATTTATTTATTTTTGGCTGTGTTGGGTCTTCGTTGCTGTGCGTGGGCTTTCTCTAGTTGTGGCGAGCGGGGGCTACTCTTCGTTGCAGTGCGCAGGCTTCTTATTGTGGTGACTTCTCCTGTTGCAGAGCACGGGCTCTAGGCACATGGGCTTCAGTAGCTGCAGCATGCAGGCTCAGTAGTTGTGGCTCGTGGGCTCTAGAGCACAGGCTCAGTAGTTGTGGCGCACGGGCTTAGTTGCTCCACAGCATGTGGGATCTTCCCGGACCAGGGCTCCAACCTGTGTCCCCTGCATTGGCAGGTGGATTCTTAACCACTGCGCCACCAGGGAAGTCCCTTTTTTTTTTTTTAACATCTTTATTGGAGTATAATTCCTTTACAGTGGCGTGTTAGTTTCTGCTTTATACAAGTGAATCAGCTATACATATACATATATCCCCATATCCCCTCCCTCTTGTGTCTCCCTCCCTCCCTCCTTATCCCACCCCTCTAAGTGGTCACAAAAAATATGGAACGCTTCACGAATATGCATGTCATCTTTGAGCAGGGGCCATGCTAATCTTCTCTGTATTGTTCCAATTTTAGTATATGTGCTGCCGAAGCAAGCACTGCGTCAGGTCTTAGTTGTGGCATGCGGAGTCTTCGTTGAGGCACGCGGGATCTTTTGTTGCAGCACGGGCTCTTTGTTGTGGCTCACGGGCTTCTCTCTAGTTATGGCGTGCGGGCTCCAGAGTGCGTGGGCTCTGTAGTTTGCCTCACGCAGGCTCTCTCGTTGAGGCACGTGGGCTCAGTAGTTGTGGCGCACGGGCTTAGTTGCCCCGCGGCGTGTGGGATCTTAGTTCCCCAACCAAGCATCGAACCCATGTCCCCTGCACTGGAAGGTGGATTCTTTACTACTGGACCACCAGGGAAGTCCCCAAAAATATATTTAATTGAAACACATGAACAGTAACAATGTCAGTAACTCCCGTACTGCAGCTCAGCGTGCCTGGTTTTCTTAGCTTGTGAGCTCAGGCAAATCTATACTCTGAAGTCTGCAGTTACAGCTGCAGAAAGACATGCACGTGGTGTCCTTGGCTGAAAAGACCTTCCATAGAGGAGTCAGTGACATTTTGGTTCTTCTGCTTTGCCTGCCTTTGGACTGTTTATGCCCCGCCTCTGGCCTGGCTTCCTGAACCTTTACCGAGGAGTGCTGTAGAGTGGTGGAGAAAAGCATGGACCCCGGCATTGGATGGACCTGGGCTGAACTCTCATTTCTGCCATTCTCAGACTGAATCTCAACGTCCTCATCTGTAAAATGGGGCTCCTTTGAAACAAAGGGCACCTTCTTCATGTGGCTGCCTTGAGAATTGAATGAGATAATATATGTAAAGTGCCTAGCATGGTCTAGAGCAGCACTGTCCAATGGAACTTTCTACATCGATGGAAATGTTCTATATTCGCACAGTCCAATATAGTAGTAATTGGCCACATATGGTATTAAGCACTTGAAATGTGGCTAGCATGCCTAAGGAACTAAATTTCTTATTTTAATGTGAATTTAAAATATAAATATAAATTTAAATAGCCACATGTAGCTACTGGCCACCATATCAGATAGTGCAGCTGTAGATACAGAGCTAAATCATCAATGAATAAATTTTTATTATTATGCAGATATTTTGCTTAGTTCACTGATCTAACTTACTTCCTGGACTCTGGACCTATTTCTTGCGTAAATGGAGTAAGCACAGGATTTCAGGGAAAACTTCATCAAGGAGGGGATGGCTGAGCTGAGTTTTAAAAAGTAAGAAGGAGTCAGGCTGGTAGAAAGGATGGTCCAAGGAGTGGCAAGGAAGGGCATACCAGCATGTGCCAAGGTGTGGGGCATATGGGACAATATGGTGTGCTCAAGGAATTGCAAGGAGCTTGGGATGGCGCCCAAGAGGAAAGGGGACAGAGGCGAGACTGGAGAGGTGGTAAAGGCCAGATCGTGGCCTTGATGCCACATCTCGAGCAACACGGAGCCACTGAAAAGTGTTTTAACCATGAGAATGACACAATCACATTTGTGTTTAAGAAAGATCTTTATGAATGTAAGGTGGAGAGTATATTGATTTCATAGGAAAAGGGCAAGACTGGAGGCAGAGAGAATAATTACGAATCTAGGGCAGTGCTTTAGGCAAGAGTTCTGTTTTGGACATATTCAGTTTTATGTGCCTACGTAACAGTAACATGGAGATATCTAGTACTCTGTTGGATATTTTGATAAAGGCTTGTAGTGCTCACCCATACCTGGTTCTCCTATTCTTATCAGCACACTGGAGGATTCCACTTGAAGATGGGATCTTGTGACTACTTCTAACCAATGGGCTGTGAGTGGTAATAATGTGAGTTGCTTCTGGGCCAAAGTATTTATTTAGCAGTGTAATTCTCCAGTCTGTCTTCCCCTGTTGCATTGACCAAGCTGGCTGAGTATCCCATCATGTGTAGGTACAGGATAATGGCATTTCCATCAGCCTGAATGCTGGAGGACAGTGCTTTTTAATGTTACCGGATCTATATTTCCCATACAGCATATGTAAGAAATCAACTTTTGTTAAACCACTGAGGTTTTTGAACAATTTGTTTTTAAAACAAATTTGTAACCTATTCCATCCTGACTAATACAAAGCTGCATGTCTAAAGCTCAGGAATGATATCTGGGCTACACATGGAGATTGGGAATCACTGATATATAGGTGTAACTGAAGCCATGGAAATGTATGGGACCACCCAGGGGGGATGAGTAGAATGGAAGCGAAATGGGCTGAGGACAGGAACAAGAACTCCAGAATTTAAGGGCAAGGTAGAGGAAGATAAGCCTACAAAGAAGAATTAGAAAGATTTGTCAGAGAGATAGGAAGAAAGAAAAGAGGAGTGTGGTGTCATGGGAATGAAGTGAGGAGAGTTTCCAGACTGCCAAACATGCAAATGATTTGGCAGCAAGGAGGTGTTTAAAGGTCTGGGTGAGACCATTTTCGGAGGAGGACTGACCTGTAGAATCTAAGTTAACTTTGAACCGGTGATTGGGAAGCATGATAGTTAATTTTATGTGTCAACTTGACTGGGCTAAGGGATACCTATAAGGCTGGTAAAACCTTATTTCTGGATGTGTCTGTGAGGGTGTTTATGGGAGATATTTGCATTGGACTCAGTAGACTAAGTAAAGAGATCCACCCTCACCAATGTGGGTGGGAATCATGCGATCCACTGAGGACCCAAATAGAACAAAAAGGTGGAGCAAGGGCTAATTTGCTATCTGTTCTTGAGCTGGGACATCCATATTCTCCTGCCGTCAGTCACTGGAGCTCCTGGTCCTCGGGCTTTCAGACACTGGGGCTTACACCAGTGCCTTCCCTCCCCTCCTCCCAGATTCTCAGACCTTTGGACTCTGATTGAATTACACCACCCACTCTCCTGGTTCTCTATATTCCAGATGGCAGATTATAGAACTTACCTGCATCCATAGTCATGTGAGCTAATTCCCATAATCTCCTATCTATCTATCTATCTATCTATCTATCTATCTATCTATCTATCTATCTATATTGGTTCTGTTTTTCTGGAGAATGCTGTTTAATATAGGAAGTGAGTATGGCAAGAAAGTAAATGTGGGCTATACATTTAGGAAGATTAATTTCAAGTGGAAAGAAAGGGGGGTTGAGAAAAAAAAAAGAGGGAGAAAAAGGATGTCATTTCACTAGCTAGAGAAGGATGTAGGGAGGAAGAAGTTGATGATACCATAGTTATTACTCATATAGTCCTGCTGGCATTGAGTTTGGGGCAGTAGTCCAATGTGGCCCTGAGAGGTTTCCATGGTGAACACTCCTGAACCAAGAGGGAGGTTTAGTAGCTGGGAGGAATCTACACAGAGGACTGATCTTTATCAAAAAGATGATCCCTAAGAAGGAGCCCGGGATCTGTCTGCCATGAGAGTAGTACCGAGGAATTTAAGGTCATGGGTTGAGAGCCAGGAAGCAGTGACAAGAATGAGCTCTCTACGCACCAAACTGAAGAGCTGCTGGGTCATACAGTTTTCAAACTGGGACAAGTCAGCCTGTGGAGGGAGGACTAGAAGGGCTGAAATCACAAAGCTTAACAAATAGGAGCAAGGGGTGAGCCTGGAACCTAACTGATGATGTATGAGTCAGAGAACAGATCAAGAAGCGGGCCAGGTAGGGACAGGAGGGGCAAGTGAGGAATGACTCATTGGAAGGAGATTTTGAAGTGGGGGCAGTGCCCTTGGCTCCTCCCTTTTTGGCTCTTAAGGTCCTGGCTCCAGGTGTTATGGCACAAGTGAAAGGCACGCAGCAGGACTGTGGAAACTGAGGACTCCGATATAGCTTTGGCATTGCCCTATAAATTAGAACATTTCCCTCAAATGTTAAAAGTTTCTGAAATAATACATAATGTAAAAATTGCTTTAAATTTTGGCCAAATTAATAATAGAAATTAGGTAGATATTCTGACTAGACCACAAGCCCCATCAGGGCAGGGCTTTTGTCCATCGGGTTCATCCCTGTATCCTTACTGCTAGGAATAGTATCTGGCTACAAGTAGGTGATCAATAAATGCTGAATGAATTAGCAGCGTGGGTGAATCAGCTTCAATGAAGAAAGGGGATTTGAGGAAGCAGTGTGAAGAGAAAATGGACCAAGATGCTGAGAGATAAACTAGCTTAGAAACAGCAATAGCAAAGCCTTCAGATGGATGTTGTGGAAGAAGGTAGGATTTAAGATCAAGAACAGGGAATTGTAGGAATTGTAGCATCTTCTAGAACAGCTGAAAGCCAGGAATGACAATAGCAGCCTAAAGCAGACCAGAGAGAACACAAAAAGGAGATGATTCAGCTAAAGCAAAAAGAAATACCCAATATCCATTCCCTTTCCCAGTAAACTTTGTGTATTTCAAGTACCATCACTGGATGGTCATATAGGTCTTTAACAATGATCTGGAGTTTCAGCTTTGGTGATCTTAAAGAAGAACGTTCTCAAGTAGGAAGTCTTAAACTGAGGAAGAGAGGGAACAGATTGTATTGACAAATGAGTGGCTGCACACGTGTCATACCAACATTAGCCACACTTGACAGACTTCGATGTGTCAGGCTCTTTATATACATTATTTCTAATCCCTTCGGCAGTCCTCCAAGGTGAATGTTATTATCCCTGTTATACAGATGGAGAAACTGTGAGGCTCAGAAGGAATAAGTACCTTGCCTCAGGGCCTGCACTAAGAAGTGGTGGAGCTGAGATTCTCAGCCACTGTGTTGGGCTCCTGCCTTACACCCAGACAGTTCTCCCACGAAGAAGGAACAGCAATAGCTGGAATCACCTCATGGATTTCCCTTGTACAGGTTTCTAGGGGATCAGCAATTCAAGAGCATGGCTATGATTGTCACAGTTGAACTTCTACTTACTTCTGAAAACACAGGGGTCTTGTGGGATAATGTCAGAGGATGGGGGAGCAAATACCAGGTTAAATCACCATGATTTCTGGACTCATCCCCCAGAGAGGCTTTCCCTACACAGCAGAGGACACTGGTGCCACATGGCACACAGAAAAAGAAAATGGTTGAAGAAGTACTATTAATCAAGAGCCCTACGCACCCACTTTGTAGAGTTGTCATGAGCATTAGATGAGTTAATACAAGTAAAGCATTTATTGGGTTAGCCAAAAAGTTCGTTCGTTTTTTTCCATAAGATGACTCTAGTAGCCCTTAGTTGTCTTTAACTTCATTCGAAACAATTTTGGTGGTTGTATTGTGACAGCTGTCATATCGGCGTGCATGAAAAAAAAAAGCTTATCAAAATTGGTGAATTTTTGTGTAGCCATTTTAATATTGAAGATGGAAGAAAAAAAGCAACATTTTTGGCATAGTATGCTTTATTATTTCAAGAAAGGTAAAAACGCAACTGAAACGCAAAAAAAAAAAAAAGATTTGTGCAGTGTATGGAGAAGGTACTGTGACTGATGGAACGTGTCAAAAGTGGTCTGCGAAGTTTCGCGCTGGAGATTTCTCGCTGGACGATGCTCCACGGTAGGGTAGACCAGTTGACGTTGATGGCGATCAAATCGAGACATTAATTGAGAACAGTCAACGTTATACCACGCAGGAGATGGCCGACATACTCAAAATATCCAAATCAAGCATTGAAAATCATTTACACCAGCTTGGTTATGTGAATCGCTTTGATGTTTGGGGTCCACATAAGTTAAGCAAAAAACCTTCTTGACCGTATTTCCACAGGCGATTCTTTACTTAAACGTAACAAAAACGTTCCAGTTTATAAAACAAATTGTGACAGGCAATGAAATGTGGATACTGTACAATAATGTGGAACGGAAGAGATCGTGGGGCAAGTGAAATGAACCACCACCAACCACACCAAAGGCCGGTCTTCATCCAAAGAAGGTGATGTTGTGTACACGGTGGGATTGGAAGGGAGTCCTCTATTATGAGCTCCTTCTGGAAAACCGAACGATTAATTCCAACAAGCACTGCTCCCAATTAGACCAACTGAAAGCAGCACTCGATGAAAAGCGTCTGGAATTAGTCAACAGAAAACGCATAATCTTCCATCAGAATAACACAAGACCGCATGTTTCTTTGATGACCAGACAAAAACGGTTACAGCTTGGCTGTGAAGTTCTGATTCATCCGCCGTATTCACCAGACATTGCACCTTCGGATTTCCATTTACTTCGGTCTTTACAAAATTCTCTTAATGGAAAAAATTTCAATTCCATGGAAGACTGTAAAAGGCACCTGGAACAGTTCTTTGCTCAAAAAGATAAAAAGTTTTGGGAAGATGGAATTATGAAGTTGCCTGAAAAATGGCAGAAGGTAGTGAAACAAAATGGTGACTATGTTGTTCAATAAATTTCCCGGTGAAAAGGAAAAATGTGTCATATTTTTACTTTAAAACCGAACGAACTTTTGGGCCAACCCAATAGAACAGTGCCTGGCACACAGTAAGCCCCCGATAAATGTTAGCGGTTGTCATTGTCATTGTTGCCACCATCATCATCGTCATTGCCAACCAAGCACAAACTGAGCAAGGCTGTACTGAATGTACATTTTTTCACTTGGCATCTCCAGCAAGGGTCCTGATTGACAGCAGCAGAGGCTTCTTCACAAGGTAAGGAAGTGCCTTGGGCAATAGGAGGAAAACCGTGAAAACAGTGGCACCGCGCCCAAGTAGAAGTGTTGGAGTGAAGCAGTGGAGAGTTCTTGCCGAGACTGAGGATATCTCTGTCGTCCTGATACTAGGAGCTTGCTGTGCAATCTTGGGCAAAATATTTACCCTCTCTGAACCTCAGTTTTTTCATCTGTATGTTGGAGATAGTTATGGTTGGCGGTTAGAATTCTCTCTGCCCCTTGAAAATCTATGATATAATTATATTGGGTGTAGATCACAGCAAGATGGATTTGATAACCAAATATGATACACTCCTTATAATGGAAACTGCCAAAATCATTTGAACTATTGATTTATAAAGATGGTTTTGTCAAAGAGCTTGAGAAGGAGAATCAAACTGAAAAAAACAAGTAATTACAATGTACTGCATTTCAAAAATGTTATATATGTGGAATAATAATACAACATATAACCTTTTGGGACTGGCTTTTTTGACTAAGCATAATGCCCTGGAGATTCATCCAAGACGTTGTATGTATTGCTGAATAGTATTCCATGGTATGGATGTACCACAGTTTGTTTGTCTATTCATTTGGTGGAGGGTATTTGAGTTTTCAGTTTGGGATTTTACAAATAAAGCTGCTATGAACATTTGTGTACATGTTTTTGTGTGAACTTAAATTTTCACTTATTTGGGGGTAAATATCCACGGATGCAATTGCTGGGCTGTATGGTAACTGCATGGTTAGTTGTTTTTTTTTTTTTTTTTTTTTTGAGTGGTTAGATTTGTAGAATTTAATTTTAATATTTTTGAAAAAAAATTTAAATTGAGGTAACTTTGGTTTATAACTTTATATGTTTCATGTGTAGGCATGTTTAGTTTTATAAGAAACTGCCAATATTTTATTCCAGCATGGCTGTATCATATTACATTCATATCATCAATGGCTGAGTGATCCAATTTCTCCACATCCTTGCCACCATTTGGTGTTGTCACTTTTTAAAATTTTAGCTATTCTGATAGGTGTTTAGTGACATCTCAACGTGGTTTTAATTTGTATTTCCCTGATGGTTAATGATGTCGAACATATTTTTATGTGCTTATTTGTCATCTTTATATCCTCTTCCCTGAAATGTCTCTTCATATCTTTTGCCCATTTGTATATCCTGGAGAACAGATTAGTGGCTGCCAGGGGTTAGGGATGGGGTGGGGTGGGTGGAGGAGGAAGGTGGGTATGGTTGTAAATGACCAACACAAGAGATCCTTGTGGTGATGGAACTAGTCTGTGTCTTGACTGTAGTGATTGTCACAAGAACCTACAAATTGATAAAATTACATAGAACTGAATACTCATGTACACACACACATGCGTGTACACACAAATGAGTACAAGTAAAATTGGAGAAATCTGAATAAGATAGGTAGACTATATCAATATCAGTATTCTGGTTGTGATCTTGTACTATAGTTCTGCAAAACATTACCATCGGGGGCACTGGGCAAAATACATGGTATCTTTCTGTATTACTTATTACAACTGCATGTGAATCTACAATTATCTCAATAAAATTTACAATTAAAACTTTAATTAGAGACAGTATCTGTATTAAATGCCTTGCTCATTTGTTCCATAAGACATCACCCTCTTACTATTAATAAAAATCTGGTAGATAGATTTTTTTCAGTGGATTAGGATCATTTGACCTAGCCTAAACAGAGATGAATAAGTAGAGTGTAGGTAACCACCTGTAATAGTTTAGGAGATCTTAGGCACCATTAATGATTAATTAATCATGTAATTTGCTTAAGATCTGTCTTCTTATGTAGCTTTTTGTATGCAAAGCCCATGTCTGCATATTTTACTTATTTATTGCCTGGCTACACGCTAGTAGACGCTCAATAAATATACTAGCTGGATGAATGAATGAATGAAAGAATGAATGGATGAATGAATGTTGTCCCAGAGAAATTTGTCAAATGCAAACGCGAACTTCCAGAGGACAATGGAGCACAAGATTAGCAATTACAATGAGACCAAGTTTATTTGGCACCAACATGACTAGCTTTCATTTTTCTCAGATCATAAAGCTAAAATATACTCATTGTAGACAATGTGAAAAACACAAAAAGTATAAAGTCATAAATAAATGATTTAATAATTTCACCACTAAGAATTACTTGTTAATGCTTTGGCTTTTTCCCTCCAGTCTTATATATGTATATTGCATACATGCGTACACATGTACACACACCTGTACACACATATTTTCTCTTTTGTGAACTGCTGTACCTGACCTTGATCTTTCTTTCCATTGGGGTCAGAGTGTTTTGCTTTTCAATTTGTATTAGCTCTTTATATATTAAGGATAACTACCTTTTGCCACATTTGTTATTAATCATTTTCTTAGTTTATTATTTGCATTTTAATTTTGTTTATGATCATGGGCATTCAGGAGTGTAAGATTTGCATTCAGGCAATGTATGGCTGTTTTTCTTAAAGAGGCAGTGCATCCGAGAGTGTAGCTTTGAGTTGGAAATTGGACTCTGCCAATTGTTAGCTGGGTGACCCTGGGCAACTAAATTACCTTATATTTCTAAGACTCAGTTTCATTACCTGTAAAATATGAATAATGATACCTCAATTATAGTTTGTCAGGGCTAGAAATAATGTCCTCATCAATAACATGGGGAATATACAGTCTCTACTTGATAGCTTTGATGTGAGAGATTCAATGAGATAATGCATACAAAAAGTTAGCACAGCTTTCAGAACCTTCCTGCCTCCGCGTTCAGACCTTGCCGCTCCAGCCTCCGGGCCCCGTCCCATCCTTCCAGCCTGCGACCAGCAGCAGAGAAAAACTAATTACATATCATTTTCTTGCCCCGTACACACTTTGAGGCGAGCAAAAAGATTACAACAAAATTTTTTTAAATTTATTTATTTATTTTTGGCTGTGTTGGGTCTTCGTTCCTGTGTGAGGGCTTTCTCTAGTTGCGGCGAGCAGGGGCCACTCTTCATCGCGGTGCGCGGGCCTCTCTTGTTGCGGAGCACAGGCTCCAGACGCGCAGGCTCAGTCGTTGTGGCTCACGGGCCTAGTTGCTCCGCGGCATGTGGGATCTTCCCAGACCAGGGCTCGAACCCGTGTCCCCTGCATTGGCAGGCAGATTCTCAACCACCGCGCCACCAGGGAAGCCCTACAATAAATTTAAAAATGAGGGAAATTGTGCACATCCAGGCCAGTCAGTGTGGCAATCAGATCGGTGCCAAGTTCTGGGAGGTGATCGGTGATGAACATGTCATTGAACCCACTGGCACCTATCATGGGGATAGCGACCTGCAGCTGGACCGCATCTCTGTGTACTACAATGAAGCCATAGGTGGCAAATATATTCCTCATGCTATCTTGGTGGATCTAGAACCCGGGACCATGGACTCTGTTTGCTCAGGTCCTTTTGGTCAGATCTTCAGACCAGACAACTTTGTTTTTGGTCAGTCTGGGGCAGGCAACAACTGGGCCAAGGGCCACTATAAAGAGGGGGCCGAGCTGGTTGGCTCGGTCCTGGATGTGGTTCGGAAGGAGGCTGAGAGCTGTGACTGCCTACAGGGCTTCCAGCTGACCCACTCACTGGGCAGGGGCACAGGCTCTGGAATGGGCACCTCGCTCATCAGCAAGATCCGTGAAGAGTATCCTGACCGCAGCATGAACACCTTCAGTGTGGTGCCCTCACCCAAAGTGTCCGACACCGTGGTTGAGCTCTACAATGCCACCCTCTCCGTCCATCAGCTGGTGGAGAACACTATGAGACCTACTGCATTGACAACGAGGCCCTTTACGACATCCGCTTCCGCACCCTGAAGCTGGCCACGCCAACCTACGGGGACCTGAACCACCCCGTCCTGGCCACCATGAGTGGTGTCACCACCTGCCTCTGCTTCCCTGGCCAGCTCAGTGCTGACCTCCGCAAGCTGGCAGTCAACATGGTGCTCTTCCCATGTCTCCACTTTTTCATGCCTGGCTTTGCCCCTCTAACCAGCCGTGGAAGCCAGCAGTATCGGGCCCTCACTGTGCCAGAGCTCACCCAGCAGCTCTTCGATGCCGAGAACATGATGGCTGCCTGTGACCCCCGCCATGGCCGGTACCTCACCGTGGCTGCTGTCTTCCGTGGGCGGATGTCCATGAAGGAGGTGGATGAGCAGATGCTCAACGTGCAGAACAAGAACAGCAGCTACTTCGTGGAATGGATCCCCACCAATGTCGAGATGGCCGTCTGTGGCATCCCACCCTGTGGCCTCAAGATGGTGGTCACCTTCGTTGGAAACAGCACAGCCATCCAGGAGCCGTTCAAGTGCATCTCAGAGGGGTTCATTGCCATGTTCCGCCGGAAGGCCTTCCTCCACTGGTACACAGGTGAGGGCATGGACGAGATGGAGTTCACCGAGGCTGAGAGCAACATGGATGACCTCGTCTCCGAGTACCAGCAGTACCAGGATGCCACCGCAGAAGAGGAGGAGGATTTCGGTGAGGAGGCCGAAGAGGAGGCCTAAGGCCGAGTCCCTATCACCTCAGGCTTCTCAGTCCCCTCCGCCTTCTTCCTCAACCGCCCCTTTCCTCTCCCTCAGAATTTGCGTTTTCTGCCTCTGTCTTGTTTTTTCTTTTTCTGGGGGGGTGGTTCTAGAACAGTGCCTGGCACATAATAGGCGCTCAATAAATATCTGTTGTTTGTTGAATGTCTCCTCTCTCTTTCCACTCTGGGGAACCTAGAGTTCTGCCATTCTGGGTAACCCTGTATTTCCTTCTGGTGCCCACTCCGCTCATCTGTCCAGTTAACATTTCCCTCTCTGTTTTCGAGATAACCTTTCAAGAAGCTGGGTCTCATCAAATCCCATTTAGAACCATGTGCTGGTAACCTGGATAGATGACCACCATCCTAGGCCCATGTGGTAGCCCAGGGGAAAGGAAACCAAGCAGCAGGTAGAAGTCCCTACCGGGAAGGGGTGGGGTTTTGGAGAGGGGCATCCAGGCTACTGAAGTCCTAGTTTCCAGATACCTCCCTGCTCCTCTCTCAGCTTCTGGGGAGGTGTTAACAGCATTATCTCCATTTTCAGTCTCCCTCCAAGGACTGTCCTGAGCTACTTCCTTTGCAAGGTTCTGGCCACCACCCTGTCAAGGGGGATCCTTCCCTCTTCCACTTTACCTCCTTCATAATGTTGGATTCCTTCCTTTCCCCTGGTCAGAAAAGGGGGTCAAGAGGAGCAAGAGAGAGACTAGCCTTGGTCTCTAAGCCTCCAGAAAGCCCCTCCCCAGCCTTATCTTTTCTTACAGAAAAAAATGAATATCAGCCCTTCTGTACCTATATGGAAAGCTATGTGCTGCCACCGAAATGTCATTCCCCAGAGAGGGGACAGGGCACCCTCCATCTTTTGGCAACATCTCATCTCTTACTTTTGCTATTGCCTTCCCCCCACCCTTGGTTTTGTCCTGTTCTACACTTCAGATTTCTATTGTGTTGAACTTGCTGCTTTTTTTCATATTGAAAAGATGACATTGCCCCAAGAGCCAAAAATAAACGGAAACTGGAAAAAAAAAAAAAGTTAGCACAGTACCTGGGACATGATGTGTTCAATGTTAGCTATTATTCCTCTACTGAATTTACCCATAGGAATTCTTTTTCATTCTGCTGGAGAATACCCATCTATATTTTTTATCATATATATATATTTTAAACTGTTAACTATTTTTTCCTTTGTCTCTTTAATCCATTTGGAATTTGTTTTGGAGTGATGTTGTAGCTCTCCCACCTGAATCACTGCACAATTTATTGAATGGCTATCTTTTTTTTTTTTTTTTGGGGGGGGGTTTTATTTTTATTTTTTTATTTTTTTTAAACATCTTTATTGAAGTATAATTGCCTTACAATGGTGTGTTAGCTTCTGCTTTATAACAAAGTGAATCAGTTATACATATACAATATGTTCCCATTTCTCTTCCCTCTTGCATCTCCCGAATGGCTATCTTTTGTTGGTTGAAATATCCCCTAGCTTTTTTGTCATTTCTGAGAATCTGAGATGTTTTGTAAACTTTGCTTCGATGTTTCTGAGAGCTGATGCATCAGAATCTGGTGTGGGTATAGATTTGTGACAAGGTCTTCATGATGGAAGTTTTTTGCAACGTTACCTCAGTAAAAATAATTGTAAATGGTACAACACATTTTCTACTCAGAAGAACTCTTTGGTAATCGTTTGGGGTTTGGCTAAGCTAGAACCCTGCTCCCCAAAATGGACCTGCAATATCAGCATAGTGTGGGAGCTGGTTAGAAATGCAGAATCTCAGGCCCTGCTCCGGACCTGCTGAATCAGAATCTGCATTTTAGCAAGAGCACATAAAAGTCTGAGGAATACTAAGCTAGACCACACTTTAATATCTATAAAGACGCACATATACACACACACACTTTTTTTTGCAAAGTAATGCGTATCATTGTATAATATTTGGAAATCCTAGTTAAGTGTAAAATAAGAATTGCATAGAATCCAACCACCTAGCGTTAGCTCCTGTGAATATTGTATTTTTCTCGAGAATTTTATTCATTATTTTTTAGATTGGCATTTCAGTGTACATAAGGCTGTGCATCCAGATAATTACCTGGCATTTCCACGTGGACCAAATATTCTTTGAAATAATGGTTTTTAGTGGCTGCCTGATGATCCATCCTATGGACAAGGCTTCATTTTCTCAGCCATAACTCCACTGTTAAACAGTCAAGTTGTTTCTATCTCTTTGGTATTGTGCTGTGAACATTCTTGTACATGCATTTTGAATAAGTATCCGCTTAACTCCTAAAGATAGAGTCGTATAGGATTAAAGAGTAGGAATGATCGTAGGAATATTGATACATATAGACTAATGGGTGCAACAATTTACCCTTCACGGCAGTGAACAAACATGCCTGCTGTGGCATCTCTTCTGGCCAGCATTTCTTTTTCTTAAGTTCTTGATTTTGAAATGATTATAGATTCATAAGAAGTTGGAAAAGTAGTACTAGAGTCCCTTGAGCCCTTCACCCAGCCTCCCAATGGTGACATCTTATATAACCATAGTACAGTATCAAAGCCAAGAAATTGAAATCCATTGGTACAGTACTGTTAATTAGACCACAGATCTTATTCAGAGTCTCACCAGTTTTTATGTGCACTTGTGTGTGCGTGTGTGTGTGTGTAGCTCTAGGCCGTTTGATTCGTATATAGAGTTGTGTAATCACCATCGTTGTCAGGATATGGAAGTGTTCTCTCACTGCAAAGGAACTCCCTTGTACGGCCCCTTTAAAGTCATGCTCATCTCCTGCTTCAGTCCCTGTCCCCTGGCAACCATTAATCTCTTCTTCATCTTTATAGTTTTGTCATTTCAAGGGTGTTATATAAATGCAAGCATACAGTATGTAACCTTTTGAAATTGGCTTTTTTTCACTCAGAATGATGCACTTGAGATCCATTCAAGTTAATGCATGTATCAATATTTCATTGCTTTTTATTGCTGAGTAGTATTCCATTATGGGTATGTAACAGAGTTTGTACCAGGGATATTTTGGTTGCTTCCACTTTTCAACTACTATGAATAAAGCTTCATGAACATTCATGTATAGGTTTTTGAGTGGACATAAGTTTTCATTTCTCTGAGATAAATGCCCAAGAGTGCAATTGTTGGGTTGAATGGTAAATGGATATACAGTTTTATAAGACACTGCCATACTCCCTTCTAGAGTGGCTATTCCATTTTACATTCTCACCAGCAATGTACGAGTGATCCAGTTTCTCCACATTCTTACCACTTTTGGTGTTGTCACTGTTTTTGATTTTAGCCATTCTGATAGGTAGGTAGTAATACCTTAATGTACATTTCTCTACTGACCAACCTTGCATACTTTTCCATGTGTTTATTTGTCACCCACAGCTTCTCTTTGGTGAATTGTCTGTTCATTGCTTTTGTATAGTTTCTCACTGGATTCTTTACTTTTTACTGCTGAATGTTAATAGTATTTATATACTCTGTTTAAGGTCCGTAGTCTAGTTCACAGTGTTTTACTGATGTCAGTTTCCTGATTTTAATATTGTAGTAGAGTTATAGAAAATGTCGCCATTGGTGGAGACTGGGTTAATAGTTCTGAGGCTCTGATACTCAAGTGGTTAACTTTTTCAGATCTGGCGTTTGCAGATATTTTCCCTGGTTTGTAATTTTGGGTTTTATCCTCCTAACAGAGTCTTTGCTCTTTAAAAACAGAGCAAAATTTTTACACAGTTTACTGAGAAGAATAGACAAGAAGCTGCAAGTGGAGTGTGGAGAGATGCTCAACTGATAGCTCTTTTGTAGTGTATGTAAGCAGACGTGCAAATATTCCTCGTCACCTTAGTGGTATTGCTCTGATCTGGCCTCATCTGCCTCGGTTGCAGAGCCCACTCTGCTTTGAGATTCCTCTCTTGGGCAGGAAGTATATAAAGTCTCCCTACCTCAGACGGCCTTCAACTTCTTGTCCAGTTCCATTCTTTCTGCTCGATGTTTTTCGATCTCTTGTTGTATAAGACTTCTGCTTGGCTTAATGCCTCCAGAAGCCTGGGTTCCCAGCCTCTCCCTGATGGCTGGCACTGGCCCAATGCCAGTCTCCTTCCTTTGCTTACTCTTCTGGTCTTGGCTTCTAACACACCTGATCTGCAGTGTCTGCTAAGCTGAACTAGAATCACCAAAACCGTTGTAACATATAGCTGCACAGACTAGTAAAATGGTGATTTTAACACTAGACATCTTAGGCTGGGAAAAAGTGAAAGATTAAGTTCCAATCTATATGACAGTTAAAGTTGAGGATGGCATCTCTGCCTCATCCATCCATGATCAAGGATAAAAACACAGAGGGTATGTGAACAAGGCACTGCATCTTATAGCGTCCCTGCCATTCTCTACTTGAAAGAAGAGAAAATGTGTGAGAAAGGCAAGCAAATCAATGGGGGACAATGATCATATTTATTCTCAGTTCAGTTGTCTTGAACCATATCCAGAGCCAGGATCAGCTTTTGTTGATGAACATGGTAAATCCTACAAGTGAACAGTCATTAATTAGAGGAAAATGCATTCCTCTTGCCTTTCTTCCAATTCCAGACTTAAAGCCGTTCTGTGGATGGAGGAAATATTTCAAGAATGCCAGCAGATCTCTTCCCAACTCTGCCTTCAGTGACATGATGTTGGTAACTTGAATCACCCATGGTGGGAATATTTACACCATGAAATCAGCAAACACTATATATCAGGGCTTTATTTTCTCTTTGGGAGTCAGTTGATCAACATATAGCAGTTCACTACTGGGTGCCTACCAGTGGGTATTGTGTGCACTCTGGGAGATGAGACACAATCTTGCTCTTGCGGACCTCAACGTCTAGGAGTCACAATCCCCTTCTGGAGCCCAAACCTCTTCTGTCAGCTCTTCTCTTCAGTGGTCTCACCCTGGCCCACCTTTTCCTTCCTTTCCCTCTTCTCAGCCTTTCCTCTTTGCTTTTGGGAGCTCCCTTTTCATTGTGAAGGAGCTTCCTTATAATCTCAGACTTTCTTTAACCATCTCTAGCATCTCCCTGCCTTGATTGAAGGTTGGATTTCTGAGGGTAACCCCCCCTTTTTTTTTTTGCAACCCTCTCAAGTGGAGCCCAGGCTCCCATGCCCCAGCCTATGGATCTCAAGGAGAAGCTTCCATTCTGTCGGCTTTCAGTGGCTGTTTCCAGACCATCATTACACCACTTTTATTCAACGGTCCCTCTTCGAGTTCTATCCAGTTAGACTACCTCCCTTTCATTAACCCAGAGAGGGAACACAGTAGGAGGAGCAGAAGATTTTGACGTGGGAGGTACTGGTGGGACCAGGTACTGGTGGGAGGTTCTGCTAGGATGTCCAGGTAGAAGATGTTCAGCCAGATATTGGCAGTGCAGCTACCAAGGGTCTTTGTAAGCCAGCAACTCTGTGGGATTTTCCTGGGATCAGTATGGGGGATTCATTTCCTCTTCCTACTTTTCTACCCATAGCACTGGATAAGGAAAAGACAATGGTCTGCCAGAGATAAGGCAAGATTTTGTTTTATTCTACAGATCATCAAGTTAAAATGAATTTATATTCAGTGATGTTTCAGTAATATATATTTTATTTTCACTTTTCAAAAATTGAGGATCCATTGGTATATGGTGGTTCACAAATCATATTGCCTTTCAGAATCAGCTGGGGTATGTATAAAACAGTTCACATCCTTGGCAACAGAATATACTTAGCATTCCCAAGTGTTCACTTAACTGGAAATAATATTTTCTGGCTATTCTGATTAATTAAAGTACACTTCAGTGCATAGGTCCAGGACAGCAGAATTAAAGATTGTACTTTGACAACCACAATCTTCCTGTTTCACCACAAATAACACAGGTAAGAAGAGAGGGAATCACAGTCTCCACTGGGACCTGTCCCCCTTTCAACACGTGCAAGCTCATCCTGAGAATGCCTACCCCAGTTTGATACAGGCACTTTAGCATCTCCCCTCTTGTTTTCCCTGGAGCACACTGGATGACATTATAACACCAAGAACTTTTTGACAGATTTCTTAGGGAAAAAATCCTCACCTAATAGCGTTATTTTCCCCATCCTACCAATTTCTGTCTAAATGCTTTCAAATTCTGAAAGAGCAAGGCAAGAACATGATACAGTTATCAGTCTAAGTACTTTCAATGCAATCTTCTGTCACCAAAGTGGTTTTTGTTGTTCTTTTATCAGCAATCCAGATTTTATAAAGTGTGTGCTATACTAATAATAGACCAGGTTGATGAGTTCCCTTGCTATCAATCCATTTACTGAGCAATCATCATTACAAACCACTTAATCTCCATTGTGACAGCTTGTGATAACGCCAGAAGAACTTCCATGATTAATTTACAGTCAGTTTGCAATCCATATACATCAAACAGATAGTGCATGTAGTAACATTTGCCACAGTTAATGAAAGAAGTGAAGGCAGCAAAACAGCTTCATTATGATGTGGAAATGCACCATTCTAGGGAGAAATAAGGATTTGAAGTAGATTCATGTATCTAGCTCATAAGGAATTCTCCCTGTATCTTTTGGGTTGTACATGCCATTCAGCCTTACACATCATTACCTCATGAATATTTAGCATCCTAAAAGATATTGACCCCGTTTTATAAGTGTAGAAATCCAGGCACAGAAAAAAGTTTGTCAGCATCCTATAAATAAGTAGCATATAACTTTACATTCTTGATGCTAAGCTAGCTTCTGAGTGGTATTGATGTGATAGAAATGTAAACCCAGACGACAGTTGTAAAGGCTTGGAGGAAACCTGGAGACATTTTATTTTTCACTTCTTTTGCAAAAATCTATTAGGATGAGATGCAGTATAAAATAGTGGTTGAGAGCATGGCCTTGAACATGACACCATCTGGGTTCAGATTTTGGTTCCAACATTTCTTAGTTGTGTGATATTTGACAAGTAACTTGATTTCTATGTGCTTTAGTTTCCTCATCTGTAACAATAGGGAAGATGGTGATAATGGTGAAGACTGCATCATTGGATTGCTAAGAAAATTAAACAGTATTTGAGGTGCTTAGAACAGTGTCTGGCACATGTTAAGTGCTGTATAAGTATCAGCTTATATATATATAAAGATTTTGCAGATCCCCTAACTCATTTAAGTGTCTTCTGATTGACTTTTGTAGCATGTCTAAACCGACTGTTTTGCTTTATTTGTCTTGTTCTATCCAGAAGAGATAGTCATTCTCATTTCTATGTAGTCCTCCTTCATGTACTTCTTCAAGTTCCCTCCTAGACTTTCTTGCTTCAAGTTTAAATAATTACAGATCTTTTCATTTTTCATTGTAGCACGTATTTTCCTATACCTTAATCATCTCTTTCTTGGGCCTCTAACTCATTCTCAGAAACTATTTTTCCCATTGAGTGAGTATGACTCTGGATGGCTTTTATAATGGAATAATGGCCTTTCAAAACTTACGAAAGGCCCATGAGAGATTGTGTAAGGCAGTGCTCCTCAAAATGTGGTGTGCGTCAGAATCTCCTGTGTCTCTCAATACAGATAAGGATGCTTTGGATCGACTCTGAAAATTCTGATTCAGGAAGTCTGTTGGGGGGCTCCGACAGCAGTATTTTTCAAAAGCTTACAGGTGATTCTGAAGTATTGGGTTGGCCAAAAAGTGCGTTTGGGTTTTTCCATAAGATGTCACAAAAAACCCGAACGCACTTTTTGGCCAACCCAATAGAAGGGTTGAGAGCCACTGCACTAGGGTATATGCTTCCCTATAGACAGAACCATCCATAACTACTGGGTTCAAATAGTCAAAAGAGACTCCTCCATGGGAAGCTGGAGCTTAATTAGTCAGCCATTACAGTCCTGTGTTCTCAAAGGCTCTGTGATTATTATCATCATTATTAACAGTATTTAAAATGGAATAATAAATGATTAACATTTATATAGTACTTAGTATGTATCATGCAGTGTTCAAAGTACATTATGTTGACATACATAAATCAAGGCATTTAGTCTCCATAACCCTATGGAGGTAGGGGCTCCCTATCTTATCTTATTCAGCAGAACTACCTACCATCCTTGTTTTCAGGTACAGAAACAGAGATTCAGAGAAGATACTAGCTAACCTTATTGACCACTGACCCTCTGCCAGGTGCTGAGCTCAGTGATTCCTGCACAGGCACTTAATTCTCACAACAATTAATGAGGTGACACCACCACGATAGGAGCCCAGGCTTTCACTGATCTAAAAGTCTGTGGGCTTTGCTTGTCAAAATAGGTTATTGGCTTTTCTTTCAATGATATGGAGAGTAATTATGGGAGTATAACTGTCACTGACTTGTAGACTCTTTCATGATGAGATAAAGGAATTGGGAAAGATGACATTGTTTGAAGCCCTGTCTTGATGAAAGTGGGAGAAGTTTCATTCAATATATTCTGGAGACAGGTCCCCCTAAGTGCGAATCCAGTAACTTAAGGCAGAAACCTCTATCATGCCTCGTTCAAAGGGGTGCTTACAGAAATGTGCTTGAAACCATGGACTTTTTTTTTTTTTTTATTAAAAAAATTTTTTTAAGATCTTCATTAGAGTATAATTGCTTTACAATGGTGTGTTAGTTTCTGCTGTATAACAAAGTGAATCAGCTATACCTATACATATATCCCCATAGCCTCTCCCTCTTGCATCTCCCTCCCACCCTCCCTATCCCACCCCTCTAGGTGGTCACAAAGCACCAAGCTGATCTCCCTGTGCTATGCAGCTGCTTCCCACTAGCTATCTATTTTACATTTGGTAGTATATATAAGTCCATGCCACTCTCTCACTTTGTCCCAGCTTACCCTTCCCCCCTCTATGTCCTCAAGTCCATTCTCTACGTCTGTGGAAACCCTGGCTTTTTAAGAGAATGAAACTGTAGAGGACGCTCCCTGGCTGAGAATTTTCACTTACTAAGTCCTGAAATTATCGTGAAACAAACCTCAGAACACATGACAAAAAGTGTTGTGATGCATCTAGTTATAAGAGGCAATACTGTTGGGTGACAAAATATTGAAATTTAGGGAAATATTTTTGATGGATTAAGGAGACAGAAAACCCTTGAACTTGGAACTGCACTGGGAAATCTATTCACTTATGCACTATTTGGGAGGCTTAGTCAGGATGAGAAGGATTTTGAATTTTTCCTCTAGGAATTGTGTGGTCTAGAGACAAGATAGGAAAGCTCTTGCTGTAGTTCTTGGAGTGCCTCGAAGACTAACGATACTGTTCTCTTGGGCAGAGTTTTGGATTGTGGGTAGCTGCATTTTGGGACTGTACATGATTCTACAGACTCAAAGTGGAAAAAATTTTCTTTGGGATACAGGCATTTGTTGTCCTCCAATAAAAATAATATCATAAAAAAGCATAGACAACATTAATAAGAAGTAATAATAGATAAATAGATATGTGGAATAGTATACAATAAATAAATAATCTGCCAATGCATAGAAGGAAGGAAGGAAGGGAGGGAGGGAGGGAGAGAGAGAGAGAGGGAGAGAGAGAGGGAGAGAGGGAGGGAGGGAGGGAGGGAGGAAAGAAAAAGAAAGAAAGAAAGAAAGAAAGGAAGAAAGAAAGGAAGGAAGGAAGGAAGGAGAAAAAAGAAAGAAAGAGAAGGAAGGAAGGAAGGAAGGAAGGAAAAGAAGCCCAACAGGGGAAAAAGAACAAATAAAGTGGCAAAGGTCACATCCATCTGTGGTGATGAACATGGGCTCCTTTGCAGGAAAGAGTGGTATTTTGGGGAGAGGGCAGACTCCTTCCTACCCAAAGTGTGATCTGCAGACTAGCCGTATTGGCCTTACCTGGGAGCTTGTTACAATGCAGAATATCAGGCCCCATCCTAGACCTACTGAATCAGGCACCTGCATTTTAACAAGCTCGGCAGATGATTTGTTTTCACATTAAACTTTGAGAAGTACTGGGGTAGAAGACTTATTTAAGGTCTCTCTTATGTTTGTGTTTCCTCTAGGAGAAAATCCCGTTTTGTGGGGGGAAATGAACCTCTTGAGTGGTGATTGTGGAGACCAATCTTGGAAAAATCATGGAAGCCTATGCTGTCTCCTTTTCTGGTCCTGACAGTGAAAGAAAAACCAAGCAATGGCTAGGCCTTTCTATTTACATTACTCTACATTTTGTAAATAGGATATACAAAGATCCTCATTACCCTCATTCTCCACAAACATCTATTGGCAAGGCTTTGTGGACGTGGCAGTTACTTGGTTGTGACAGCTTTGTTCATAGCTGAAAAGTACTGAGAAGAATTGCTAAATTGGCTTCAAACTTGGGGTAGGTGAGGAACTGCTGGGGGGAGTTAAGTGAAGTTGGTAAAGAATCATTCTGACAGGATAGGTGTTAAGACTAAACAATTGTGTGATGGCGTGGGACCCTGGAGCATTGCTGTAATTGAAAACCTGAATCTCCCTTTTGTAACCCAAGTTGACAGTGATGGCTTCATAGTTGAAAGTATTCTAAAGTTGTTTTCAGAATATATAGGGATTTTGTCTTATAGTAAAAGGCACCAACATGAAACCTTTTGTTTTTATTCAGTAGACTGTTGATAAACGGGATGTGTGTGGCTTTCTCGTCATGGGAATGAATGAAAATACCAGCTACACGGTTTGGGTTCTGACTGTGGTTAAATGTATATTTTAGTAAAAAAGTGGTACTGGCAGTAAAAAAATTCAAGGAATTTGGAATTCCCCCTAGCACTGGGAATGGAGCTGTGCTTCCAAATATGACACTATTTTGAAGGGCTTCCCAGAACCAAAGAATACCATGAAACATGACTTATACGTATAAGTCAATTGTTATATTGAGTCAGTTCCTAGATGGTATCTACAGATAATAGCTGGACTTAGGATCCTCAATAAAATTATAAAGTTTGTAGATAGTCTTGCTAAGTCTGTGACCTCCAGCTACTCAGCCAAGGCTGCAGTTTCTTAAGAATACTTTGGAGGATGAGATCAGGATTTGAATCCAGATCCAACTTACTTGAGACCTCACAATCATGTTTTCTATAAGAGATTCATGAGCAATGAATGAATGACCTTATTTGGTTACACCTCCTGAAAAGAACTGAAGAATTATCTACTTACATCTAGGAAAACCTATCAGTCAACCAATGAGCCAATCTACCAATTATCCAGCCAATTTACCTGAATACCAATCAACCAACCAACCAACCAACCAAATCAGTTGAATCCCACAAGACAAATTCTTAAGCTCTTAAGATCCCTGCTCTTGAGGAGGAGGTAGACATTTGAAGAAATCAGCATAATATTATATGATAAATGGTAAAATAGAGGAAACCGTGTTTTCTGCCTGAAAATAGTGGTGAGGTAGAAGGGGACAGGTTCAGGTAAAACACAGAAAGGAGATGACATTTCAACTTTGCTTTGAAGAATGAATCTGAATGGTGAGATAAACCTTTTAAGACCTAGGTGACTGCATGAGCAAGATCATGGAGGCATCAAAGCCCATGGTTTAGAGAACAGTGAGGATTGTGGATAACATGGGTGTGAGAAAGTCATGTCCTGTAAGTGTCAAATTCCATGTGCCTAAATAGGTTAATCTGAGCTCACACTACAGCTGTTCTATGGCTGGATTTCTCTAGAATAACCTAATCAGGCTTGAAAAATTGTCATTTCCCACATGGAAGGATTTAGACACCTACTAAGCCAAGTGTCTTCATCTGAATATTGAGGGGTTTGAGTAGCTAGATCAACTCGAAGCGCTCTTCCAGCCCTGCCATTTTCATACAAGTTTATGTATGAAAGGTGGACAATTGCATAGAAACACTTAAACCTTAAAGGAAGGAAGGTATATTTCAAGCTGAAATGTATCACTAGACGTTTGAATCTGTTCTTGATTTCTGTCTCTGTGTCACAGCCCTAAGATATTAGTTTGAACTCTTTGGTAGTTCTTAACTTTTATAAAAATGCTAAGGAGTGTGTATTGCCAACTTTTTTCTCTATGTTTTGTTTACTTTTTCTGGTTTAAAGAATGGGTTGTAATGAAAATATATTCAAGTGTCCCTGGTGTGTATGGCATTGTGCTGATTTGCAGGAGACCTCTTAGCTGCATGATGATTAGAAATAAGAAAGAACTCAAGGCCATAGAATAGAGAGCTGTTATAAAATGTCAGTGAAGATGATTCATCATAGCAGATGACCAGGCTTATCTTCAGGCATATTGACCAAGAGGAAATTTACCTGTGATACCTTCTAACTTCCCCTTTCTATACTGTTGTCATGTTCATTTTCACTTCCCTTGGATAGTACCATGTAATCATCTGGAGAGAAGAGATATTTTTGGTAAGGAATACATTGGAATCACTTGAATATCATTACATGGATAACTACTTATTATACCTACTTACATGTTGAGCCTTGGAGAGGCTGACCTGCTTACAAGATAGTCAGATGTCTTGAAAAAGATTCCCTCCTTAACCAGACTTTGATCAGATTCCTCTGAGCTCTCTTCTCCATTAGGCCTTGACCTTGGCCTGCCTAGCCCAGTTTTAGCAAAGAATCTTGCTAAGCCAATTTATCGAGAACACCCTCATTTTTGATATCTAATCAAGCTCTTTTCTCCCATCCCTTATGTATGATCAGGCTCCTCATCCTCCACCCTCTATATCTAAGTCTTTGGCCTGCCTTTAGCAAGAATTCTATTAAGTCAGTTTAGTAAGAATCTCCCTACCCTTGATATCTAGTTAAGTTACTTAGTAATTTATCCACTGACCTCTTCACTCTTCTCATTGGCTATAAATTCCCAACTGTCTTTGCTGTATTGGGAACTGAGTCCAGTTTCTCTTCCTTATTGTAATAGTCTCTCCCCTATTGCAATAATCTTGAATAAAGTCTTCATTACTATTTTAACAAGTGCCAGAATAATTTCTCTTTGACAGTCTGCATGAGTCTTTCCAGTAGGCAGAATTCTAAGATTAGCCTCCATGACCTTCACCTCCCACCCCCTGGATGTTACTACCATGGTTATATTGTCACATGGCAAAAGGAATTTTGCAGGTGTAATTAAGGAAGGTTACTAACCAGTTGACCTTAAGATAAGGAAATTGTGGAGGCTGGCCTAACCTGATCATGTGAGTCCTTTAAAAGCAGAGAGTTTTTTCCATCTGGTAGCAGAAGAGGAAGTTGTACAGATTCAAAGAATGAGAAAGGATTCAATGTTCTACTGCTGATGTGAATATGGAGGAGCTGTGTAGAAAGGATCTGAGAGTGGCCTCTATGAGCTGAGAGTGGTCCATGGCCAATAGCCAGTAAGAAAATGGGACTTCAGTCCTATAGCTGCAAGGAACTGAATTCTGCCAACAACTTGAATGAACTTGGAGGTAGATTCTTCTGCCAGAACCTCCAGATAAGCGCCCAGCCCAGCTCACCTTGGTTTTCCAATTGTCGATACCTTGATTTTGACCTTGGGAGACCCTAAGCAGAGAACCCAGATGAGCCTGCCTAGACTTTTGAATTACAGAACAGTGAGGTAATAAATGGGTGTTGTTTTAAGCCACCACGTTTGTGGTAATTTGTTACACAGCAACAGAAAACTAATGTATCTTGTTCATGTATCAGGGAGAGGATTGATTGACTGCCAACTTCCAGTCAGCTCTGCAGTCCTCTCTATATGGCATGAAACCATAAGGCCAGGTTTTCCTTAAATTCAATCATCTCAGCTCCCTTATTTAAAAGATAGGTAAACTTCACTGTCTAGGATTTCTTGTGGCATGAGACATTGAAAATAGAAGTCAGCCATGTTTATAACAGAAACTCATTCACTGAAGAAATATTTATTGGAGGTCTACTATGTATCAGTACAAAGTGCTCAGTGATATATAAAATCATTCAGGATATGATTGGGGGTTTTATAGGCATTTAATATCTTATACGTGCTTTTTTTCCCAGAATTGGAACCAACATGAGGATACTTAGCTTTTTGCTAGATGCAGCCTACCCTATCTCTATTAGTCAGGGTTATCCAGAGAAACAGAACCAACAGGACTGAGATATAGACATAGAGATTTAGATATAAATATATATCTAGATAAATTTAGATTAATATTTTAATTTATTTTTATCTCTATATCTGTATCTACCTGTCTGTCTGTCTGTCTATCTATCTATCAGGAGGTTTATTTTAAGGAATTGGCTCATGCAGTCATAGAGGCTTGGCAAGTCCAAAATCTGCAGGGTAGGCCATCAGGCTGTAGATACATGGAAGAGTTGCAATTCAAGCTCAAAGGCAGTCTGCTGGCAGAATTTCTTATTCTTTTGGGTGAGGTTGTTCTTTTTCTCTTAAGGCCTTCAACTGATTGGATGAGGCCCAGCCATGTTATGGATGGTATTCTACTTTACTCACAGTCTACTGATTTCAATGTTAATCTCATTTTAAAAATACCTTCACAGAAACACCTAGAATAATGTTTGGCCAAATATCTGGGAACCATGGCCTGGCCAAGTTGACACATAATATTTACCATCACAATATCTATCATGGGTAGAGCAGCGGAAGAAGAGCAAGCTTCTGCCTTTTCCTAACAGTCAACAAGGAGAGCCTTGCTTTGTCTGCTTGCCAGAGAGATAGTAAGAGAATCCTCTTAACACAACACTGTTAATCAACTATACTCCAGTATAAAATAAAAATTAAAAAAAAAAGAGAATCTTCTTGTCTGCACAGTGACTTCTGTCCCATACTAGCACCCTGATGCTCTTCCTCCTTCCTTGGGGAGGATCAAGGGAAGGGCTGGAGAAAAGGATGGAAAGTTTCTCATAGGCTCCTGAGACAACAGAAATGTGCTGACTGAGACAGGAACTTGGAGGAAAGGAAAAGAAGAGTTCTTCCTAAAATCCAGTGCTTGCCTTCAAAGAGTTTATAACCTAATTGGAATAATACAGAGAGAACTGGGTGACCCTTGTCCCCTTTGTTCTTTGGAAGAGAAATCAAAGAATTTGTATAATCAACATTATAACTCATGTAGGGGAGAAATAATTCCAACTGTAAATTGCAAACTCGGTGGTTCTCAGCTATCAGTTAGGACCCAGGAAAAGGACCCAGTGCTACTGTGTTCAAGACCAACAGTCTTGGGTGTAAGAGCCTGAGCGCAAACAAACTTGAGTGCACATAGCAACTAGGGCCACCTGCTACGTGTGTATGTGTGTCTAATCTATAAAACAAGGGTATGCATATCTACCTTGCAAGGCTTTTGTGAAGATGGTTTGAGATAGCGTATGAAAAGCACTTCAAACAGTGCCCAGAATATAGTAGGAGATCTATAAACTGGAGTTTCTCTTAAGTGAATTGTAGCAGCACCAGCAGGAGAGATACCAGAAATGGAGGGCGCGTGAAATGAGTCTATTCTCTAACACCTACTGATGAGTGTGGGCTTATTTATAGGCCCACTCACCTTTGCCAGTGGATAGCACATGGGGAGCAATGGATGTTTCCTCAATCCTTCCTTCTTGTCTCATAAGTGACATTAATAGGACCTGTACACAAGAAATAAATATGAAAAATCAAAAGTATATGTATAATTTACCCGTTACATTATTTGCTGCCTTATATTGTGCCATGACTTTTGTATCAAGCTCTGTGACCTTGAATGAAAACGGCAAGTTACTTTGGATTTAATTGTTATAATTTATTGCTTTTTCTGCCTTCAGCTGCTGACTGTAAATTTTTGCAGAGAAACACAAACTCGTTTCCTGTTCTTGACACATAAAGGGCTTTTTTCCCCTAGTTATGTTCATAATTTTTTGTTGGGTGACCTTTGCATCTGTGGCTTGGTTTCATGATTTTAAAACTGTGCTTTGGCTGACAGACAATTCTGGAAATGATTTCCTTTTACCTAATGCAAATTGCCTGAGCCCAAGACATAACGCAAGTTCCTCTCTTTATATTTCCTGTTAGTATTACCAGCATCGTGCTGACTATAAATCAGTTAATCTGCTCTGGATGAGAAGCTCAAGTCCTGTGAAAACTTTGCTTGAGAAAATACCTTTGTCTCTACCAACTTTCATTTCCAACATGGAATTCCTGTAAAATCACATTAAGGGCAGTTGGAAATGAAAAACCAGCAATTCATTTCTTGTTTAGATAAAAGGCTCTATTCTGATCCATAACAAGGTCTGTTGGAGTGGGGGAGAAGAATTCTGGTACTAACAGTACTTGCTTGTGTCTGAAGCTTTACCCTCTCTCTCTTCTTCTGTTGTGTGTGAAGAAAAGGAAGTATCATAGGTAATGGTTATGTGTAGCCCCACTGGCTTTTGATTGTGAAACACAGTCCAAGGCCTGAGCATCTTGCTGACTCAGTTGAACATATGGAAAGCATGGAGATTCACCCTCATCAGCAGTTTAAATTTGGCAATTTGAGGTTATGAAATTTAATATGCATATGAATAAATAATAAGGAAAACACATATTTATTCCCAACAAACTTAAATCTTTTTCCTTTCACAAAAATGCAATAAAAGCAAAATTAAAAGAAGTATTTTATTTCCTCATAAGCACTAATGAACAAGGGCAAAGTGGTCCTGGACTAGGAACTGTAGCTCATAAGTCCAGCTTAATGCCTATCACCCATAACCCCTTAGCAGGCCAATTTCCTGTTGAAATCCATGGGGAATTCACCGACTTCTGGAGGAGAAGATCAAGTCCTGGAGAAACTTCTGCTCGTGAATTCGTTCACTCCCCTCTCCTCTTTTTATGGTACATATATATGATGATCACTTGTTATTACTGCTAGAACCATTTAAGAGAAAATAGGCTGGCAGATGATAAAGGATGACCGTGTCTAATGATGAAGTTAGTTGAGGATATCTCAAAGGCCTTGCAAAGGCACAGTGCTAACTTGCCCACAGACTCATGGGATTTTGCATTCATTTTAAAATATATTATACACTTACATGCGGAACAGAATATGAAAATAAGGGGGTAAAGCAGACATTAAGGGGTTGAAAACAGTTTCATAGCAGTGTCTTGTCAGCTTTCCAGCATCCTCTGACTTATCAAGAGCCAAACACTCACAGCTGGTGCACATTTTGATGCCAAATGACTGGATTGGCTGGAATTGGAAGTCACCACATCTCCCTGTTATCAGTTTAGTCTCCTCATTGCCCCATGTAACTTCAGAACATAAGTTTGGAATTTAAATAGAAAAAAAATTTTTGAGGCTTTTTGAGCTTAAGTCTAGGCCAAGTGGATGTATGGCTGAGAAGTAAAGTGAAATGAAAATCCCTCTAAGTGCCTGCTTTAAAGTTGTCAGCCAGGGATGTGCCAAAGCTATTGGCAGAATTTCAGGCTTTTCCAAACAAGGGCAACCTACCAATCCAAGAGCCAAGGACAGCAAAAGAACTATGTGCTTGCTCTCTCCCCATATGGCCCATTTAGGTTTGGGTCACCCATTTTTTAAAAAAATTTTTATTTATTTATTTTATTTTTGGCTGCATTGGGTCTTCGTTGCTGCCTGCGGGCTTTCTCTAGTTGCAGCGCGCAGGGGCTACTCTTCGTTGCAGTGTGCGAGCTTCTCATTGCGGTGGCTTCTCTTGCAGAGCACGGGCTCTAGGCTTGCGGGCTTCAGTAGTTGTGACACACGGGCTCAGTAGTTGTGGTGCACGAGCTTGCTCCACGGCATGTGGGATCCTCCCGGACCAGGGCTCGAACCCATGTCCCCTGCATTGGCAGGCGGATTCTTAACCACTGCGCCACCAGGGAAGTCCAAGCATCACCCATTTTTTTTTTTTTTAATTCACAAGTTAGTTTTTTTTTTAAATTAATTAATTAATTTATTTTATGGCTGTGTTGGGTCTTCGTTTCCGTGCGAGGGCTTTCTCTAGTTGCGGCAAGCGGGGGCCACTCTTCATCGCGGTGCGCGGGCCTCTCACTATCGTGGCCTCTCTTGTTGCAGAGCGCAGGCTCAGTAATCGTGGCTCACGGGCCCAGTTGCTCCGCGGCATGTGGGATCCTCCCAGACCAGGGCTCGAACCCGTGTTCCCTGCATTGGCAGGCAGATTCTCAACCACTGCGCCACCAGGGAAGCCCGGGTCACCCATCTTTTGTTTTTTTTTTTTTTTTAAATGATACTCATTTTTAAAAAATTAATTAATTAATTAATTAATTAATTTTTGGCTGTGTTGGGTCTTCGTTTCCGTGCAAGGGCCTTCTCTAGTCGCGGCGAGCAGGGGCCACTCTCCACCACGGTGCGCGGGCCTCTCACCGTCGCGGCCTCGCCTGTTGCGGAGCACAGGCTCCAGACGCACAGGCTCAGTAGTTGTGGCTCACGGGCCCAGTCGCTCCGTGGCATGTGGGATCCTCCCAGACCAGGGCTCGAACCCGTGTCCCCTGCATTGGCAGGCAGATTCTCAACCACTGCGCCACCAGGGAAGCCCCGGGTCACCCATTTTTAATAGGAATCATTCTCCAGGTGCTAACAATATCCACCTAAAAAGAGCATGCCCAAATTTAGGGTTCTTAAGGGCCATTAGGAGGACAAGGGAGCAACTACAACAATACCAACAGAGTGGTTGAGCTAGATGGAGACAAGAGTTGGGGTGTATGTATCTGAGAAAGGTGTTCTGAGTGTCTGTGATTCACGGAGTCAGTTTGAATAGTGAGAATGAAAGCATAAAATGATTTGGGAGGTTTCCAAATCATATGCACACTCATGATGTCTGTATTTACAAATGTGTGTATCTCATGATGTCCTGATGATGTCATCTTTTGGAGAGAAATATTTTTTTTCAGCTGTCTATGGGGTTTTGAATGCTAAGTCCCGTCTAGTTTCTGAGCCCCTCCAATGTGAGCCGAGCCAAAAGATCCTTGTGGTTGCTGGATGCTAGAATTAGCCTTATTTTTGTTGACCCTGAACATCTAGTGTGCTTGGTGGTATTCCTTGTTCCCTCCGCCAAATCACATCCTTCCCATTTCCACCATGTTAGTCTAGTCTCTCTGCCTGAGTTCATGTTTCAGTTTCCAGTTCCCCACTGGGACTAGGTTCATTTTGAATAGTTGCCCACTTGGCTGGGTTCTTATACCTAGGTATTGACACTTTCCTTTACCAAGCCATGCATTTAAGAGCTCCTTTAAACTTAAGGCATTGCTGTAATAAACACCCTGCAGTTGGATCAGTGCCCCCTTGCCCTGGTTGAACGTACTACAGTCTTCTTTTGCCTACTTACTTGAACAGGTTGAAGAAATCTTAGCGTGCCATTCACCTGAGACTTTCTGTTTGATGGCAATCGACATCTGAGAGTTCATACTTTGACAAAAAAGGGGATTTTTGGGTTAGAATACTTTGAAATGTCAAAACGAATAAAAGTATTTACTAACCACTAATCTTAGTGTGTTGTAGTAATATATAACCTAGTCACATATAATTCTTTTTTTAAAACAACTAATCACTAGTCTAATGTCTACTATCCCTAGTTCTGGCTCTGATTTAGTGATTAAGAATATCATTTCATATCAATTCCTCCATTTTTATATGTTACAAACTTTATTGCAATGCTCACAAGCAATAGTTGTCATAAGTATGCAAAAATGAGGTATATATTTTAATTAAATCTTTCACATATTTGTAATTAATCAAATAAAACAAGTAGGAAACATTGGTTTTATATAAACCAAAATTTAGAATTTAAAGAATTTCTAAGTTGGCGTTCTTCAGAAATGTACAGACCCGGGGGGCAGGGGATTAAAAAGATGAAGGAGTAAGGGCTTAATTATGATGACTTATTTTATTATCAGATAATACATTTCCCCATCATTTCTCTATTTTTCGGGGTTTTCATGTCTGTAAATATACCAAATGTGGTAATTTTATGGGCATGCCAGATTATAAATAAAACCTCGTAACATTGCTAAACAAACAAAGTACTTTTAAAATCTGTAATCAATACTAAAATATTACTTGTATTTCCATTTTCCCCAGATTAATCACTTGTTGCCAATTATTGCTAAAATCTTACAGAGGGACATAGATTTTCTAAAGACCCAGAAGAAGGTGGGGTGTTCCAGAGCTACCAGATTTGCTTCTTCGGGGTCTCCTTAGGCATGGGAGGGGCTGATCAAGCAGGAAAAGTAACGAGGCAACTCTGGAGCCCAGCAGCACAGTTACTTGTGCTTTCTGCAGAACAATTTTTTTTGGTATATTTTATTTTAATTTTAAAAAATTTAATGCAATTTTTAAAGGTTACTTTCCATTTACAGTTATTACAAAATATTGGCTATATTCCCTGTGTTGTACAGCACACCCTTGAGCCTGTCTTACACCCAATAGTTTGTACCTCCCACTCTCCCCCACCCCTATCGTGCCCCTTCCCCCTTCCCTCTCCCCACTGGTAACCACTAGTTTGTTCTCTATATCTGTGAGTCTGCTTCTTTTTTGTTATATTCACTAGTTTGTGGTATTTTTTAGATTCCACATATAAGTGAGATCATGCAGTATTTGTCTTTCTCTGACTTATTTCACTTAGCATGATGCCCTCCAAGTCCATCCACGTTGTTGCAAATGGCAAAATTCCATTCTTTTTTTTTTTGGTTGAATAGTTTTCCACTGTATATATATAGAACACCTTCTTTATCATTTACCTATTGATGGACACTTAGGTTGCTTCCATATCTTGGCAATTGTAAATAATGCTGCTATGAACATTGGGGTGTATGTACCTTTTCGAATTAGTGTTTTCTTGTTTGTTTGTTTGTTTGTTTTTTCGGATATATACCCAGGAGTGGAATTGCTGGGCCATAAGTTAGTTCTATTTTTAGTTTTTTGAGAAACCCGCATACTGTTTTCCACAATGGCTGCACCAATTTACATTCCCACCAACAGTGTGAAGGTTCCCTTTTCTCCACATCCATGCCAACATTTGTTATTTGTGGTCTTTTTGGTGATAGTCTTTCTGACAGGTGTGAGGTGATAACTCATTGTGGTTTTGATTTTCATTTCCCTGATGGTTAGCGCTGTTGAGCATCTTTTCATGTGCCTTTTGGCCATCTCTGCAGAACAATTTTTGTGTACTTTGCCATAAAACCCCTGCTCTCTGTGTGTATATATTTACTTATTTAAACTATTTGTATGTGTTGTTGATTAAGAGGAGCTAAAATTAAGATTAAGTGGGGCTAAAATGTCAAGCTGAGACATATCCGTGAGCATGGAATTGTACATGTGAGGTCACTACTCTAGTACATGTGTGTTGGGCTCAATTAAATGTCAGGGGAGGCTCAGGTACATGCTCTCCTCCAGGTGCGAGGGGAGGAGAAGTTGTATAATAAGAACAAGAAGGTGGTAGTACATCCCATGGTGATAAAATAACATTTTACCAGTTAGTGCTGAGGCCCGTTTGGGATACTCTCGTCTGAATTTTAATAGGCAGAAGGAACCTGGTTAGGCAATCTGTGCTTATATTCTTACAAGGCTTATGGTTGTAATTTTAGCAATGAAATGAAAACCTAAAGTTGGAGTTATTATGGAAAACAAAATAAATTTGGCTGTTTTGAAATTTCCGGGGACTACCTGATAGATAGGCGCTGAAATATCTCATATATTTTTAAAAGGATGCTGTCAGAACAAGATATATCAGGAAACTAATTTTGCCAAATAGTGAAGATTTAAGCTGGTTCTGAGTTCCATTCATTGTTTAATTCCATATTTAGCATTTTTCATTTCAGGGTTTCTAGCAGTTGTTACATCTTGTTGGTGATTCAACTTCCAAAGAAGCATTTCCTCCATAGAAGGCAATGTACCAAAGTGGTTAAGAGCACAGATTCTAGCGCCAGACTAGCTGTGTCACCTTGCATATATTTCTTAATCTCCTTTGTCTGTTTCCTTATCTTTGAAAAATGGCGACTTTAGAAACACCTACCTCATTGGGTTATTAGTAGAATTCAGTGAGTTAATATACACGAAGTCCTTAGAAAAACACCTGGTACATAGGGAATAGTTTGAGCAGTAGCTATTATTATCACCCACTGTTCAAGCTTCTGGATCATTTTAGTTGAAGTATAATGCTGACATTTCGAGGTGACTTTTAAAGAAAGCTATGTCATTTACAGATTTACATTTACATTTCATTTATCTATATGAATTATACTTTTCTGATACTAGGCAACCAAAGGAAGTCCAGAAACCAATTAGATATTGAGGCAAATGTCAGTTCAGTTGACAACCATGACCCCAGATTTCAAAACTTCATGTATATCCAGACAGTTTCATTCTTGTCATTAACTGACTTAATAATAAAGAAATAGTTACAGCTTTGAACTTGTACAATACACCTATGCTAATAAAATCAGTTTGACATATTAAAGTTCCATGCAAGATTCTGCTTAAAAAAAAATCCCACTGTTAAAAAACTAAAATGGTTTAAGGCTCACTGATCTAAAGAAAATAATGTCTTTTACTGTAATGATAATGATGATAATAATAATATTATTTTTACAAAGTATGATCTTACCTATGATTTCATCTGTTACAACAGCCCGATAAAATAGGTAAGGTGGGAATTATCATTCCTATTTTAGTGATGAGAAAATTAAAGCTCAAAAAGTTAAAATTACTTACTCAGAGTCACATGGCTATTGTGGCCCAAAGCCGGGATTCCAATCCAATTCTTGATTCCTCATTCAACGTTTTTTACCCTACTTGTCTTACAGCTAACCTGCCTAAATATTCCCATTCCAAAGTGGCGGACCTTTTTTTTCCTGGGTGCCTTTGATGCTATGGTTCACGGGGAGGTGCGCCTCTCTCCCCCTAACATGAGGGAGATTCTTGGTGCCCCCTGGTTCTGATTGCCCAGTGCAGTGAATTGGGTGGTGCCACGCTGGACTTAAATGGTAATGTGAGCATAAGATGAGAAGTTAATTAGGCCTTTCGATATCTAATGAGGTTTCACGTAATTTATCACCAGTAGGGAGCACTATAAGATTAGAATTAATGGCAACCCTTGCATGAAGAAAGGATTGTTTGTATCATGAATGTATTACAAAGGTAGATTTAAAATGATTGATTTTAAGCAAGCATGATCTGCCCTTGTAATAGTAGATCATTTCCATCAGTTGAATCTTTAGAGAGCAGTCATTCAAAACTTGCATTTAAATGTAAAATCAGGGCTTCCCTGGTGGCACAGTGGTTAAGAATCTGCCTGCCAATGCAGGGAACACGGGTTCGAGCCCTAGTCTGGGAAGATCCCGCATGCCGCGGAGCAACTAAGCCCATGCGCCACAACTACTGAGCCTGTGCTCTAGAGCCCGCGAGCCACAACTGCTGAGCCTGCGTGCCACAACTACTGAAGCCCACGCACCTAGAGCCCGTGCTCGGCAACAAGAGAAGCCACTGCAATGAAAAGCCCGCATACCGCAACGAAGAGTAGCCCCTGCTCACCACAGCTAGAGAAAGCCCGTGCACAGCAATGAAGACCCAACGCAGCCAAAAATAAAATAAATACAAAACAAAATAAATAAATTTAAATGTAACATCAACATTAAAAGAAGCATTGCTTGCTTGCTGAAGTTAAATTGAAGAGGTTCAATTCCGAATCAGAACCCAGGCTCGCCTGCTTTCTCCTGAATATCTTGCTTCCAAACCACTGTTGGAGTGTTCATAGCATAGAGCTCCTTCTCTCTCCCAGCTCCTGGGTTGCATATGGGACTTCACACACACAGAATAGGCTCTAACATCGGTTGGTTGAAAGTATTACAGGGCTTCATTCCGATTGCCTTTATTTCTCTCGCTTGGGATTTGCGACTGTTGGGTTTTCTTAAAACATTGTTCTGCTTGTAAATACAAAATGAAGATTCATTTCATAAGTAGCCTTCAGTGTATTCATTCATTGTATTCATAGAGTTTAGAGACATGCAGTAAATACAAATCAGTGCCCACAGTCGATGGACTGAAATATTGGCATTTAGTTGCAACCCTATTACAGTATTTTACTACACACTCAGATGCATCACACAATGACTTCTGTGCTGCAGAAAGCTTTGAAATGGATCTGCCTTAAAGATAGATGCATTTACACTTCATATGTTTTCCATCTTTTTTTTTTTTTTTTTTTTTTATCATTTTGCCAGTTCCCCAAACTAGCTGTGTTTAAACAAATTCTTCCCCCACAGCCATTTTGGTCTCTGGTTTCACCCTGCCGTGAAGTCCAAATGTGAAATTGGCGATAGCATGATTGATCAGTTAGCTGACAGCATAATCATGAGCACGGGGTAGAGACTTAGCTTCACATCCAGTAAGAGGAGAAGCCGGAATGCAGAGGTATTAAAATATGAATATCTCAGACGAAAACAGAGGTAACCTGAGAGCTTTAATGTTTGAATAAATCTTTTCCCCCGTGATAAATTTGCTTTCCTCTTCAATTTTGTTTCAGTACTCAGGTTTTCTTATAAACAGTATATTTATTGAAAAACGCTCTCTCCCTTTACCCCCTCCTCTATCACAGCAGTAAAAGAATGACCCCCCCGGCCGCCGCCTTGCAAAAAGAGCTTGCGAATGCGCTCTCCTCTGAGCCCTAAGTGACTTGCAAGGGGCACGTCTGGAGTAATATTGCATGTTGGATGAGCCCCATTCAGAAAACAATCACAGCCAGGTTTCTGTTTATACAAGTGCCATTAGGTGGACTTACTGTCACAGTCAGAGGTTAGTTAGCTAGCTAGCCAGGTGTACTGCACATGGAAGTGAGGATTTTGCATTTTAAAAAGTGCAGAGAAGCTAGCTGCAGGCACGAAAATCGGGTCCCCCAAACATAGGTTCTATTGTTTTATTTTCCCAAAGAGGCTCTACCCACACTTACCGCAGTATACTGAGCCACTATGCCCATTGTTGCTATTGAGTACCAAGTCCGTTAACAAAGATTTTTATGGCCTCCAACAGGGCTTTCAATTGAGGGTAGTGGTTGTTTTTAATTTTGCCTTTCCTGTAAGGACTGGCGTTTTAAGGCTACTGTGAAAGTTAATTTACTGACAGTAATAGATAGCATCTATGAAATACAGAATACATTTATCTAGAAAATGCTAGTGTGAATATCCACATATCAGAAGAATGTATATGAAAAGTTGCAAATTATTTGTGTTAAATATCCAGTGAGATAATGGCTACGAATGCCCTGTATATACTCTAGAGTGCCACCACAACAAGATAGTCTTTTTTACAATGATTTTTCGATCCTTATATATTTTGAATTTATTATTTGGGACTGACAATTTTATGTATAAATGAGTGTCTCTGAAGTGAAGGTGTGATCAGAGGTTAACTGATAAGCCGACATGGTAAATTCTAGGCACATCCTTTCAGCCTGTGTGAAGAAAGAGGGTAAGGAAATCCAGAAGGTATTGCAAGGCTTTCTGTAAGGTTCAGAACCCCTGCTCTTTCCAGGCCCTTTTGAATTCACTTTTCCTCTTGTTCAAGTCGTTCAACAATTGCTTACTATTTTTGCTTTATATTTGACTTATTGTCTTGTTTTCATAGTGAGCTTATAAATGATAAATTAAAAGCATGAGCAGAGAAACTTACCAGAAGCTTCCGTCACTGAGCAGAAGCTCGCGGATTTGGGGTGTGGTTCACTTGTTTCTTTTATGTAATTTTTGCTCTCTTTGCAGGCCAGCCTGGTTCCCCCAAGAACTTGTGGTTGCTGTTTTTTTTAAGTAATTTCTTAGTTCAGGTTCCAGCCATACACATGTGTGGGCCTTCTTGTGCCTTACCCTCTAACATACAGCTCAAAGTCCCGGGCATCAGGAGCAGTGGATGCGCCTTGAGACAGCTCAACTTTTTTCTTGTCTGGAAGACCTTACATTACACGATAATATGAAAGTAGAAGATTTGGAATCAGAATACGACATACGGGTCTCCAAATATCATGTGATCCTCTCTATACAGTACATAGCATGGAATTTGGCATTACACACCTTGGACCAGGTCCAATGGTGTTCAGTTACTGGCAGTGCTAGAAACAATTTGGTGAATCATGAACTTGCCACTACTAAGCAGTTCCATGGCTCTGACCCTAAGGATGGTATAACAGTGGAACTTTAGTGTATCATATAGAAGGAAAGACAGAAAAAATATATATGGGAATGTAGGGAATGATCTTGTCTATCTCCTCCTTACTTCCCACCCCGTCCTCCACGGGGTTTAAACACATTCTTTTGTTTAGTCATTCACATTTGTAGACTAGTATTTATGTTTGTTTCAATGACCCTATGACTCTTAATGTTCCCTCAAAGTCGACTTCAGGAAGAATCTGTTGCATCATTCTGCCATCATAGGCAGGGCCACATAGTAGGTACTCATTAAATTTTCATTTTAGTAATTAATGAAGGCATCTGTCGAGATGAAAGCAAGAATTTCCAAACTAGATGCGTTTTGTTGGTCTTTCACCTTTCGTACCTCTAAATTACTTTTCTCCTTTGAAAGATCAGTCTTAAGCAATATTATTGCTGTTTCTAATTTAAAATGATCCACCTCCTATGTTAACTGAGAAAATGTTTATGACGTGCCTGGCACAAATCTTGACAAAAGGTAGGCAGGCCCTGTTAGAATGAAAGTTTGTTGAAAATAATGTGACTTCTACTGGTAGGTTCAACTACATTAAGTAAAATGAAAAAACATAAAAGGTTCCTGATTATGGCATCTAGAAGCTGTAATGCAAACAAAGGAATTGTGGGGCTACAGATACTATAGAGAAAAAAAGATGAAAAGGAAGAAAAATCCAAGAAGAGGAAAGAAAAATTGTTTCGACCTCTTATTGATTAAAATTCCACCTCATTTTACACAAAAATATTGTCCTTTCTTTTGACATTTAAAAATGTGATAAAATACACATAACATAGACTTTACCATTTTAACCATTTTAAAGTGTACAACTTAGCAGTATTTAGTAAATTCACAATGTTGTGCAACAATCACCACTATCTAGTTCCAGAACATTTTTATTACCCCAGAAGGAAACCCATACCCATGGAGCAGTCACTTCCCATTTTTCCTTCTCAGTCCCTAGTAACCACTAATCTGCTTTCTGTCTCTATGGATTTGCCTACTGTGAATATTTGATATAAACGGAATCATATATTATGGGAAATTTTGCGGCTGGGATTAGATAACATGGGAAATTTCAGATATATATATATATATATGTGTGTGTGTATATATATATATATATATATATATATACACATATATATGTATAGGAGTGGAATTGCTGGGGTCAAATGGTAACGCTATTAAAAGCTTACTGAGGAACTACCAGAGTGTTTACAGCAGCTGAATCATTTTACATTCCCACCAGCAATGTATGAAGTTTCCAAATCCTCCACATCCACATCCACACTTATTATTTTCTATTTTTAAAAAATTGTAGCCATCCTAGTGCATGTAATTCTTTCTTACACTAAATGTTTTCCCATACACGCACGTCAGAAGTGTGTAGTATTGTACAGGGCACGCACGAGGTAGTACAGTTGGCCCTCTGTATCTGCAGGTTCTAAATCCTCGGATTAAACCAAGTGTGGATCAAAAATATTTTTTAAAAAATTCCAGAAAGTTCCCAAAAGCAAAACTTGATTTTGCTGTGCTCTGGCAACGACTTACATAGCATTTACATTGTATTTACAAGTATTTACATAGCATTTGCATTGTATTAGGTACTATAAGCAATCTAGAGATGATTTAAAGTATACAAGAGGATGTGCGTAGGTTATATGCAAATACTACAGCATTTTATAGAAGGGACTTGAGCGTCTCGCATTTTGTTATCCTCGGGGGTCCTGGAACCAATTGCCCCCGTGGATACCAAGGGATGACTGTATATACCATCAGTGCTGGCTGAGGGCAAATGGTGAAGGTGGCATTGTTTGGCTTTCATGCCTCTACATCCATATTCTGTGTCCTTCCTTTATCCACCTTCATTGGTGCCTCTTCCCTTCTTTTTTCAGGTGCTTAGTGTCTGCCTTGGTCAAGGTCTGACATACTTCAACAGACTTGTACAGCACCTCACTCACTAGACACTCCAGTGTCAGTCAGTAGGCACGCTTTTTAGGAAGCAGGGAGTAGACAGTGGACTTGCTATGAGTGACTGTCATATACACTGGTCATGAGCTCATAGTCTGTTGACTGGATAAATGAGTGATGCCCAGTGTGAACAAGGCTCACACCACAAAGCACAGAAAGGAGTTTTGGTCAACTGTCAGGAGAGCAGTCAGTCATTCATTGAATAAGAATTGGCTGAATGCTTACTTTGTGCCAGGAACTGGGCGACACACTGCTGGTCGAATTTGTGCTGGATCCTGACCTCAAAGAGTTTGTGTTAGACTTGTTTTTACAAGCAGGAGGGCTGGTGTTATGGGTATCCACGTTATCCTCTGATAGGGCTGCCTTGTGATTTGTGGAGAACACGTGTTCAATGACTAGCCAGGTATACAAATACAGTCTGTGCCCCTGGAAAAAGCAAAATGAACTCGGCAGTACTGTGCACCTGTGACTGATACAGCAACACTTTGACCCCCATTTCTCACACCCTAGACAGGCACTATCCAATGCAGTAACCTATGTGGCCTTTGAGCACCTGAGATGTGGATAGTGCAAATGAGGAACTGAATTTTGAATTATAACTAATTAAAACATTTTAAACTATACCATACAGTGTTATCAACTATAGTCACCATATTTTACATTAGATCCTCAGACCATATTCATCTTATAGCTGGAAGTTTGTACCCTTTTACCAACCTCTCTCCATTTCCCCTACCCCTCAGCTCCTGGCAACCGCTTTTCTACTCTGTGTTTCTATGAGTTTGACTTTGATTTAGATTCCACATATAAGTGATACCATGAAATATTTGTCTTTCTCTCTCTGGCTTCTTTCACTTAGCATAATGCCCTCAGGGTCCATCCATGTTGCCACAAATGGCAGGATTTCCCTCTTTCTCAGGGCAGAATAATATTCCATTATATATAAATCACATCATCTTTATCCATTCGTTCCCTGACAGACACTTGGGTTGTTTCCATATCTTGGCTGTTGTGAATAAGGCTGCAATGAACATGGTAGTGCAGATATCTGTTCAATATCCTGTTCTCATTTCCATGTAAGTAATTGTGATTAATTTAAGTTTTAAAACTGGTATTTGATTCAGTTAGTGGAAAACTTTTATATTTAGAACAATTATATTGTATATTTAGAACAATTTGGGTACGTGAATCTCCTTTGTCAACTGTAAATGTTATGAAATCTAAATATAGATCAAATATTTCTGATGAGCATTTAGCATCTGAATTGGGGTGTGTTATAAAAATAGACTCCAGGTTTCAGAGACTTAGTGTGAAAAAAGAATGGAAATGGTCTCCTCAAATAATTTTTATATAAATTACATGTGAAATGATAATATTTTGGATATATTGAGTTAAAGAAAAAACAAAATTAATTTCTCCTGTTTCCTTTTACTTTTAAAAAATCTGGCTACTAGAATATTTAAAATTACTTCCGTGGCTCACATTGAGTTTCTACTGGACAGTACTGCTCTAGAAGAACACTAGGGTCATCTAAATCTAATATTTAATGCAAGTATATCTGGAGTAAAACTCCCCTGTGGAATTCCAGCTTCTTCCATCATAACTTCCAAGGGTACCGTCACCTTACCAAGCTTCTCAAGGCTGACTTCAAGCAAAATGACAAAGAAGTGAAGCTAGGTCCGGGGCTTTCTCAGAGCCAGCTCTCTGAACGTATCCTTTCCCTTTCAGTCCATGCCCAGGCTCACTTGTAAGTCAGTCCAGTGTGCTTAAATCAAGCTCCCCCAGGCTCCACTTTGGTGACAAAACCATCCAGTAGGGTAATTCACACTAAAATGATCTTAGTTGAATGTGTTGTTCCTCACAGGGATATTTGCATTTTAAAATTTATTGCCATGTTGTGACCTCTAAATTTGAGAGATACTCTGCAGAGGGGACCTTCCTGACCAGTTTCCTAGTTATAATCAAAACAAACAAAATCCCAGGTCTTCCTCAAGATTCCCTTTCTGTCCCACCTCCTGCCCCATGGGTAAGTAGCCATTGGTAGATAAATGATCCTTTGCTGTAGATAAATTTATCTTTTTCGTACTGATAAGTGGGATATTTATGCCTAATCAGAGGCAAGATGTGAAATAAATTAATGTGCCTTTAATTTCTTGCTTTGTTCTGGAAAGGATAATGATGACCAGTTTTCCTTTCATAAGACTGCCAGCTCCTCTAGGGTTGATTGCCTGGAACTGAAAATTCCAAATAAGTATTCAGTCAATTCATTTGACTTTACTTTATTATGAGCTCATTTCTAAAAAAATACATCTAATCTCAGTGGAGCCCAACCTGTTAGCATGAAGAATTCAGGGGAAGGTGATGGTCCATTCTTTACTCTTTCCAAGGTGATTTATGGCTGGAAGAACTGGACAACTATTTAAACTATAACCTACAGCATGGACTCTGTCTCCATATTTTATTAGGGAATATGTGATCATAGATATGACGAAATGGATATCATTCCTCCCAGTGTAGGATAAATGTGTAATCTAATTATGTATGTGAATTTCTCTTAGTTCCTTAGAACTCTTTCTTTGGATGGAAGACTGATCTTTTGTATTTTTCTGTGAGAGTTGACAGAGAATGAAAGAATTTATGTTTCTCTTCTTTGAGCTGAAATGGGGGGACCAGTTTGAACTGCAAAGGGAGGAACAGTCTTAGGACTTTGTGGTTATATTGTACCTGTCAAAAACACAAGAATGTGATTTGGCAGTACCCCTGGGAGTGTTCATTTTACTACCCCATTGCCAGTGGAGAACTTGAGACAGAATAGGGTTAAGCAGTTTCCCAGTGTTCCACAGTAAATTGGCAGTTGAATAGGGATTAGAATCTAGGTCTCCAAACCTTGGGGACTTCTCCATTAGCTCAGATCATGTACGGCTCAGCAGTTTCTTTCACAAGATCCTCCTGACATGACACATGCCATCAGTCTTATTCTATAACAGATGTTTTGAGGGTGGAGCAGATGGTCTCTTCCCTTCACCCTCCCAGCCCTTGACTCCAGAGAGTCAGATCATGTCAGAGATGGCACTCACAGCCTTCTTTCCCCAGAGGTCCACCTCCCCTTCTGCTCGTCCTTTTTCGTGCGCTCATCTTTCCCATGCTCAGGAAAACACTGTTCTTACTGTTTCTTTTTCTTATGAGGCTGTGTACTTTCCCTTGAAGCTTTTCCTGTCACTCGTGTTCTTGTTCTGACTCTTCTTGAGTTTTCGTAGTCTAGTCAATGGGAAGATCACTGACCTCTAAGACATGGGGCTCCACATCCCATCATGGCTCTTGATGTAATGGGTGACATGTGACACGTTGCTTTCTACCTTTATGTCATGTACATTTTGGACTAACTTTGGATCTGTGGAGGACCCCTGTGGATACCACTTGGGGAGCCCCTGTCCTAAAGTACTTTGAAATTCAGAGAAAAAGAAACAAGGCTTCACCTACAAGTTCCTGATGATCCATTGGCTGTTTCAGCCATTGTTTACACATGGCTTACTTTTGATCTTGAATGTCATTCTTTCTACATTATTCTTCTTGAACATCTTAAAATGACCTACTGACATTCATTTACTTTCTTTTTTGCTAACCAGTGAACCTCACTTTGTCTTGAGGGAACCCAGTGTGAGATTTTGTGTGTGTGTGTGTGTGTGTGTGTGTGTGTGTGCGTGCGCGCACGTGCATGCCTGCATGCCTGCATGTTCATGTGTTCATATGCTTCTACTCATTTCAGGGGATTGTGTTTAGTTGTAGAAACATTGACTCTGGAGATGGCTTTTAGTGCCCATCTTGATACTCACAAGCTGTGTGCCTTTGAGAATGTCAGTTTTCTTCTTGGTCCTATACAGGCACTCAGGACATTGCTGCTGTTGTGAGGAAGCAATAGAAGAAACAAGTTGTATTAGGAAACCATGCAAGGCAAAGAGAGGAAAAAGTTCCTCATTGGTGAGCCATTGTCCCCAGTAAGGAACTACTGTCCACTCCCCATCCCCCTGCCGCAAAGTGGGCAGTCCTGAGTGGATTGAGAGGCTAGGTTACATGTGAACTTGTTCCATTCTGAAAACTCCTCTTAGAGAACTAGTCAGCCTTTCTTTCAGTACTATAGACACACTGTCTCATTAACATTTTAATGCAAGCAGTGGTTGGAAATGATGGCCATTTGCCTCTGACCATAACCAGACTCATTCAGTTTTTAAAAATTTCGTTATGTTATTACAAACAGAACAACCTTATAATTAACCCCAATGTACTTTTCTGTGTTGGGCTGAGTGGATATAATCAGAATGGGGACGTTGAATTATAAACTGAAAGATTCTCATTTTCCTGGTGAGTCTATCACAAAGCCCTCCTTTGCCCCTTTGTCTTAACATACTGCAATACTTTTATCTGCAGCCAGTAATGGGCCTTGTTTCTACTCTCTTCTGTCCTAACTTGGGATTCAGTTGCCTTTTACTCTCTGCTTATCTCTGTTTGAGGAAGTGCAGAATGCAGATGGAAAGTGCTGATTCTCCTTGGACATAACCTTGAAGTTGGACCCTAGAGGGTCCTAGGAATTTTCCAATTATTTATTCCAGTGTTAACACGTTTTATGATCTCCCTGGGCTCTTCTCTGCTCATACTAACTCTGTTTAGGAGATTGGATTAAGTGACCTCTCATTAAGTGAATACCATTGCCCTTGGTTTCTTAATTTGGCCGCTAGCCAATATCTGTTCCTTTCTACCTTTGGGTCTGAAGTGTGTCAACTTTGGGTCTGAAGCTGACTCTGGAATTATTTCAAGTAAGAAAGGTTTGTTTAAAACAATTGAAGGGATCAATCATTTTTAAAGACTTCATATTATTTGGTCATTGCTTCATCCTCTTTTCAAAGTCTTTTTAAAAAATTCTGGTATAATGGCAGGGAAACCTTGTGGTAACATTGACTCTCCTGAATGTACAGCCACCTTGAAATATACTGATTTTTGTATGATCTTAGAACTAGAGGAAACTTCATGAGATCACTGAAACCAGATTCTGCTTTTAAGGCCTCTTCCTAAATTCTCCATGATAGATGATTGCTCTCAGAGTGTATAAAATTCTATAAGAACATTTGATAGCATATTCCAATGTCTGGGCAGTTGAGGAGTGGAGACTCCTAAAATCTTGTTGTGTTGCACTAGAAATTAAATGAGATTCTTGCTTTCCTAATTTCTTTGAGCTAACAAAATACCAGCCAGCATTCTACTCACAGAGCCTCAGATGTGAGGGTTGTGACGTCTATCACCAGAGTTGATTCAGCTGCTCTAGCAGACTAAGAGGCTGTCCTCTTCCTCCCTCAGTGCTCTGGGCTCAGCCAAAGAGGACAACCTTCCTAGTTATTTGCAGTGTCGTGGTAATTGGTAGTAACGCCAAGCATCAGCTTGTGAGCTTGAGTTCACAAGAGTCGTCTTATCTTACGTTAGGATATGCAAGGAGTTTGAGTTCTCGTAAGCACCAGAAAGGCTGCATAATGATGCCATCCTGCCAACATTGACTCCTGTGAGATGCATTTTGTGCACAGTTTTCTAACGATGCTCCAGGGACTTTCTATTCCATTAGTTCCCTTGGCACCTTCTAATATATTTACTGACTTGTGCCATGCCTCAGTGCTCCCAGAAAGAAGGGTTAGAATTGATTTCCATGTGCTAGGCTGCTTGGTGGGCAATTTAATACCCCAGAAGATTTTCCTTCTGGTCCTTTGTTAATTTCCACAACTTTCAATTTTCTGTGTCACCATGAGGAGGTAACTTGAGTAAGCCTTGTCATTGCTGAGGGTATGGTGGAAATAAAGATGTGGCTGGCCCAAACTTGGCCGTGGATCCCTACTTTGGTGCCGATCTACCTCTCAAGGCACTTCTCTCCTCACTTTCTGCACTTGGGATCTTCCCATCATAGGCCTTCACACCTGTTGGTTTCCTATTTCCTAGTTTTTGAAGTGCTTTCCTTTTCTGTTACTTGACAATGTCATTTGCCTGGCTCCTTCACAGTCCCAACTTAAATGTCACCTCCTCAAGGCTGCCTTTCTTAACCTGAGGGATTATGTCAGGCCTTGCTGGATCTCCTTGGGAGGCCTTGTCTGAGAGGGCGATTATGCCTTTACTTGCATTATCACTTCACATGTTGAGGAACAGAGAGCAGCAAAGCTTCCTCCAAAGGCAGATGCTGGGCTGGGCAGAGGGACGTGCTTTTCTGTAGCTTGTGCTATTCACACATACTTCTGAAAGATTCTTGGGTCACTGAAACCCAATGTTAAATCTATGAATGCCAACAGTCTTTGAGGGTCTGCTGCATGATTTTAATCTGGATGACATGTTGAAGAACATTTGATCCATTTCATATCAAGTTAAATCAGTGACTGTTTATCAAAACCCATGTGTAGTTCTGTGCTAGGTACCTTGAAGTAGAAACAAATGTATAAGACATAGGCCCTACCTTGTGCGCTGCTTGTGTTAGCTTTGTGATCTGGTTAAAATGAGACAGATAACACACTCAAAAATTAATGACTCCCCTACCCACTAAGCTAGGTTATTTACTTTCATAGCACTTTGAGCTTTTCATTCATAACACTATTTCAGTTTGCTACTATGGTAAGCAGAATTCTAAGGTGCTCCCCATGATCCCCACCTCCTGGTGATCAGACTTTTAAATAAACTTCTCTCCTTGAACATGGGCATGGCTCATGACTTGCTTCTAGCCAAAAGAATATAGTAGCACAGGAGATAGGTTGTCTGTGATTACATGTCCATGCTTGCGTAATCTAGCCTGGTCTTGCCAGGGTCTGTCTTTCTGTTGCTGGCTTTGAAGAACCAAGCTACCATGAATCCTATGGCCAGATGCAAAGAAATTAATTTTGTCAGCAACCTGAGGGACCTGGAAAGTGGATCCTTCCTCAGTGGAGCCTTTATATGAGATCCCAGCCCTGGTCAGCCCGTTGGTTGCGACCTTGTAAGAGACCCTGAGCAGAGGGCCCAAGGAAGCTGTGCCCATTCTCCTGACCCACAGAAACTGTGAGATAAGTGTGTGTTGTTTGAAGCCTCTAAGTTTGTGGTAATTTGTTACACAGCATAGAAAACTAATACTGCTATTGAATAACTATTTGCATAATTGCAGTCAAATGTTTATCTCACATTTTACAAGTCCCTTGTGGGAAGGAACCATGTCTCTTTCTCACTGCTGTATCCTCCATGCATATTACAACGCCAGACAGAGTTACCACTAAGTAAATATTGGTTGAATGAATACATTTATGAATATATGAACAAATGAATTGGAACGTCAAGCTTGGTTCTGGGCACCACACATGGAGAGACACGCTTAGCCAATTTTTGGATCTTCAGTTGCAACTTGGAAGATGCTGGATGTAAGGAAGAGAGTGTGCATGGTGGTGGCAGTGGGGTTAACGATTATAGCTGCCCCTTTAGGATTATTCTGTGAGGTGGTAGTAAATTCTGTGTCACTTGAGGTGCTTAATCAGAGAAGGGCAGCTACTTTTTAAGGATGTTGTAAAGGGGATAACTTTATTTAAGTGACTTGCTGTCCAGTTGGGAAAGAAGACATGGAAAGACGATAAATGTCAACAAGATGTTATACTGAATGTCAGATATGCAGACAGCAAATCAAATCTAAAAGACTTTAGAGGATGACGTGACCCTTAAGGGTGAGCAATTAAAGGACAGTTTGTGGAAGAGACTCTGTTTGAAAGAAGAGTAAGCCTTGGATCTGTGAATCCCATGGGTTTTGGGGGGGATTTCATGCAGGAGTAAGAGTGTGGGCAAAAGGGCAAAGGCGAGCACACTCTAATCCACAAATGACTAGGTCCACCTAGCCATGTCTTGTTTAAAACCATTATAGGCTGCGTTCTCTATCCCTGATTACCAAGTCTTTCTGCAGATGCTAGGCCCAGGTGCCTCCTTCTTTCCACTCAGACACCCCAACTTCTCTCTGGGCCTAAAAGTGCACAGACTACCAGACCTACTGGTAGCTATGTGGGTTTCTTTTTCAATTATGAATGAGATTATATCAGAGCACTTTAACTGAAAACACAGAGTCATTAGTCAAGAGCTTTTCCAGCCTCAGCAGTGAATTAATGTGAAATTTGAACACATTTCTTAGCTTCTCAATTTTTTAATTTCTGCTACAAAATGATAATGCTTCTTGGTTTCTCATTGAAACTTCAGGGTGCCAAGTACTAACTAAGGAGGAATAGCAATAACTGGCATGCTCTGAGTTTACTCTATTAACAAAGATGTCACCAACAAAAACAGTTCCTAGACCTTCATTCTCATCCACCATGGTGGGTTTTTCAGAGAGCTGGGATGCCAGGGAGGGAATTGCTGAAGGCTGGTGATGAAGTATTCCTTTCAGATGGAAAAAAGAGTTCTCCCTATTTCAGAGTGATTTCTTGCCTTTTAACATTGGGTTAGTTACTGATTTATGGAGGAGCTTTTGACAACACCGAGGACTAGAATTCTCTTCACAGCATGGTTACCAGCAGCCTGAACTTTTTCCCTACCCTACTCCTAGGAACTTTGACCCCCAAAGGACCATCCTCATACTTCTCCAAGAGAAACACATATTTCATTCTATGCTGCCAGAACATTTTAAGGCAAGATAATGTAATTTAAGATCACCTGTCTGGGAAAATATCCATTTGAGTAACAGCCAAATCTTTCTTAATATATGGTCTTTCTCACTGATTTGAAATCTGGAACTGTCTTTTCTTGTGTGGCGGCAGGGGACTGTGCCTGGGACCCTAGATGAAGGGTCTTTGTTCAGAAACTTTCTCCATATTCACTTCCTTTGGCTCTCACCCCGATCTTGTTGACTTCATAATGTAGTTTTTATTGGTTTTCATGTTTCTATCCCTGAAGTCAAGCACTCCTTGTACTATTTATACTTAGATGTGGTGGACTACCTTAGTATATCATGAGCTATTTTTTATGGAATAGGTTTCAATCCTATAGAAAGAAAAAAATTACTAATTGAGGATCAGTATGTAAACACAGGGATATTACCACTAAAGGCAAATAGGGCGGTCTGTTTGAGCACTACGGAACAAGCATATAGGTGGGCCAAGATTAAGAAGGCAAGAATGCAGTCTATTGTTTGAGTTAAGCTAAATAAGCTTGATCTGGAAACACTTAGACTGGAAGATAGATGTCCCCCTACTAGGTCAAGTTTGATTCTTCAATGATGAAACACCATTCTTTAGTACTGAAACATTATTCTATCTCCAGCATCTACCACAGTGTCTGGAACATAATAGGGGCTCAGTAAATATTCAAAGAAATAATGAATGAGTCAGTCTTTCAATTTATTTGTAGCCCTGACTGTGACTTCAGCGTCAGTCTTGAAAGTACTTTAGGTCAAAAGGTTTCTTTTTACAGGAAGTGGTGACTAAAATATGCTGATCTTTCAGTCTAAAACTAAAAGTAATTGGCACATAATAAGTGCTTGATAAATATTTTCCAAATGCAGCTTTTAGTGAAGATTCATATTGCTGCTCTTCAACTTCCAATATAACCCTCTCCCCATTTTATTCAGTTGTCTCCTGAATCTTTGTGGAAAGATCAAATGATCTTATACCCAAAGGGAGAAAGTCTCTGAATGCATTTGGTGTACAGTGTATATGGGCTGGATCGGCACTCCCACTCCAATGATAACATTAGAGTACACATACAAGTTATGTACAATTAAAATTAGGTGTGAGCCAGGGTGCTGGTGAGTTCAAAATAACGATGATGGCCAAAAGAAAAGAAGTGAGTGGAGAAATATTCTCTTTGTTGGAAAGTACTGGTCGTATAAATAGCATTTCATGAATAAGAATCATGTCCTTCAAAATGCTCTTTACATACATACCTGAGCTTACCATGTAATGAATGGGCAATGGTGAATGTCACTCATGGGTGATTTGAACTTGCACTTACACCATGCCAAGGGCTTTGTAACGAGAAAGTAATTGCAAAAAGTCAACATCCATTGCTAGACCAAGTATAGGAAATAAAAGTTCTTAGTGCCATGGTAACATGGTAGGAAGGAGAGTCTTGGGTTTTCTTGTAGTATCTGTACTGAAAAGGCAGTGGCCACCTTCACTCCCCTCGTACTTGTTGAAAAGCAGCAACCTCTGTTGACCTAGAGCAGTTTTTCTCAAAGTGTGATTTGGCATTGGAACCACCAGCAAGCATGTTAAAAATGCAGATCCATTTAGAGAATTAGAGAAATGCAAATAAAACTACTACACTTCACACCCATTAGGATACCTGCTATTTTTTTAAAAAGTCATAAAACAACAAGTCTTGGCAAGGATATGGAAAAATTGGGACCTTTGTGCACTGCTGGTGGGAATGTAAAATGGCACGGCTGCTATGGAAATCAGTATGGTGGTTCCTCAAAAAATTAAAAAGAAAAACTATCACATAATCTAGCAATCCTACTTCTGTGTATATATTCAAAATCATTAAAGGCAGGATCATGAAGAAATATTACATGTCTATGTTCATAGAAGCATTATTCACAGTGTTCAAGAGGTGGAAGCAACCCAAGTGTCCATCAACCAATGAATGGATAAATGAAAATGTGATATATATACCATGAAATATTATTCAACCTTAAAAACGAAGGAAATTCTGACACATCCTACAACCTGGATGGACTTTAAGGACGTTATGCTAAGTGAAATAAGCCAGTCACAAAAAGACAAATGCTGTATGATTACACTTGTATGAGGTATTGAAAGGAGTTCAAATTCATAAAAAGAGCAAGTAGAGTGGAGGTTGTCAGGGCCTGGTATACTTAGTACTACTGAGCTGTACACTAAAAAAAACAGTGAAGATGGGAAATTTTATGCTGTGTTTTTTAAAACCACAATTAAAATTAAAAAAAAAAAGAAGACCCCAGACCCTATTGCCAGCCTGCTAACCCAGATCTCTGGGGCAGTGGCACTGGCAATGTGCATTTAAACAAGCCCCCTGGTGATTTCCAGAGACACACCAACATCTGAGAAGAGCTAAGCTTGGCCTTTTCAATTCACAGGGTTCTTATCGCCTGCATTTTCTCATTTAATACACCAACTCTGTAGGTGGCTATTATTGTAATCACTATTTTGCCAATAAGAAAACTGAGGGTCAGAGAAGCTAAGTGAATTGCCTCAGGTCACAGAGCTAATAAGTGGTGGAGGCAGGGTTCACATCTGAGTTCACCTGGCATCACTCTCATCTTCTTTCCATGTGTATCTCAACTTGCTATGCCTGCATGCCTAAGTTTCATTTTGGACATAAAAGTTAGACTTGACCTGCCTTCATGTGTCTGACAAAATATTGAATGTCCCATAGCAGTTTTTGTTGATCTCTTGTGGTTACTCACATTAGCATTTTTAGAGGATGCTCATTCTTATTTATTACACTTTGACTGTCACCCGCTCTGATGTGCAGGTGTTTTTTGATTGTATCTGAGTTTTTCTTCTATTTGGATTGATGATCTCCATTTTTAATCACTCCGTATATGTAACTTGTGTGGTTCCCTATGTAGATTCATCTGAGGTTTCCTGTATTTTTTCCCCCTAACTTTTGGATATAACTTTTGACTCTGTTGATCTCTCTCACAAGTCGTTTATTGAGTTAGTTAATGTCAATCTTCTACTCACAAATCTTTAGTGGCTCCTGAGTAAAATTCTACCAAATTGACTACTTAATACAGGAGTGTCCAAATTCCTTAACCTGGTATGTGGGACCTCTATAATCTGCCTTCAAGACACCTTTCTAGTCTTTTCTTTTCCACATGCCTGACATCTAATTGGATCTGGAGTATTTGTCATCTCATGAATATGCACTGGATTTTCCTACCTTCCTGCTTTTGCTCCTAGCATCCCCAGTGTTCAGAATGTGTCTTCCAACCATATTCATCCATTTTTAGAAATCTGGCCCAATTCTGTTTTCTTTGTGACTCTCTTTGCATATGACCCCATCCTAAAACGATTCCTCATCTTGTGTATTTTTATTGCATTTAATTTGTTCTATGCATAAGATACTTTTTATCAACTGCCTTGATTACTGCAATTTGCATGTGTGCCCAATTTCCACTATTAGATTACAGGGACTTCACAACACAGACCCTGAACTTATAGTTCTTAGTTGAACAGCAGTACTTTTGAACCTAGTATGTGTCACCCACTCTGCCCTGAGGGCCACTGAGATGAAAGACAGTTCCTGCCCTCACGGCGTTCAGAGTCTAAAAGAATAGGCAGAGAAGTAAGCAATTTTATATCTTACACAAGTATACCCCCTTGGATTCACCCTTAGAAATGCCACTCTGTACATATCTTTAACCTTTAACAGACTGGTCAGTAATCTAATTTCTTGATAATTGATTAAATGTTTCCATCAAATCAAAAACTACTAGCCAGAAACGACTTGTAACTTCTGAGCTAAAACAAACTATAAGTGGAAATTCACTTAAGTGGCCTGTGATAATTTAATTCATATTTCTAAACTTGGATGAGACCCACGAATTCCTCGTCAATAGTCAATAAACCGTTTGCAATGAGGAATAAACATAGGAGAGTGATTACTTCCTATGCACCAATAGATGGCTGTGGATTTTGTACTGACTTATTTAGCGGGATTTTCTTTGTAACCTATGATTGTGCTCATCTGTAACTATGAAAAACAAATCAATATGGTATTGGATTCGTTTTGGATGGGAGGAGGGTAGATTGGGGAAATAAGAAAAGATCAGACCCAAATGCAGTGACTTCATGAGAAAGAATGACAAACAGATACATACAGGCTGATAAAGTCCGAGAGTGAAACTGAAATCACTGCTGCATTCACGCGTTTTTTTTCCTAGCACTTATAGCGAAGCTTAACGAAACCTTTTTTAGGCCTAAGAAAATTGCCCCCATGGACCATACACTTAAGATACATCTGTCAGTTGAGCAGTATCTGTATTCTAAGTGATTTAAAGTTTATTATAAAGTAAAAATAGCAAGAAGCGTGGAGTGTTTTGAGGCCTTTGTTACTGGAAACGACAATAGGTAGTGTTCTTGGGTGTTGCCCTGCTTTTTCTTTAAAAACAGTGAGGCTGTCATTTGGGCTCCTGGCCCACTGGGGGAGACGGTTGTTTCTGTTACTGTGCACTTGTTTAGCACTCCATGCTGTCAAAGCCCTATCTTTGTTCACCTGCTGGATATGTCAGATGTATTACTGAGATGTTTTAAGTCACAATTCTTTGGTTTCTTTCCATTTTTGGCTCTTGATTAATGTTAAAGGTGGAATTACTAACTGGGTATAAGATCACAATATTTTTAATTAATGGAGCGCCTTGGCAAACAGAAACACTTTTCTGTTGTTGTTTTATAATTTTTTTTTTTTTTTTGGCTGTGTTGGGTCTTCGTTGCTGAGCACGGGCTTTCTCTAGTTGCGGCGAGCGGGGGCTACTCTTCGTTGTGGTGCGCGGGCTTCTCATTGCAGTGGCTTCTCTTGTTGCGGGGCACGGGCTCTAGGCGCACGGGCTTCAGTAGTTGTGGCTCTCGGGCTCTAGAGCGCAGGCTCAGTAGTTGTGGCGCACGGGCTTAGTTGCTCCACAGCATGTGGGATCTTCCTGGACCAGGGATCAAACCCATGTCCCCTGCATTGGCAGGTGGATTCTTAACCACTGCGCCACCGGGGAAGCCCCAGAAACACTTCTGACACAAAGAAAACTGTATTTAATGATACTCCTCAGCTTGCTAAAACTCTTTTACAGATTTTCCCAGGGAAACTGATTCTACTTTTAGGCTTCATGTTTGTCAACTTGTATTTGGCCCTTAATACTATTTGCTTAAATTTTAAAAGTCCAAGGTGAATGATGAATATACATGTTTTCTTAGGGTTTTTAACATGTACTTACATACATGCTTATATATGTATATGTACACACATATGCCTCTCTTGAAATTGTGGAGAAGCTTTGAAGATTCTAGATATTCCAGTGATCACCTAGGCTATCTCCCTGCCCATTCCCCATTTGATCTTGACCTTGACTCTTTCCTCCTTCATTCCATACCGTGCCTCCTTTCCTTTCTCTGGTCACCTTGGGCTTTGACATCCTTCCTTCTGGATCCCCCTCTCACCCTCATGTGTTGTGGTTTTCACACAATGTTTTAGCTTTTGTGGGTTCTCTTGATTGTAGTGGTTTTGTTGCCTTATAAAAGAAACTTCCTGCTCTAGCCTTGCTGGTTGAACCAGATGCTGGGCATGCATGTCCCCTGGATTACTAGTGTGAGAAAATAAGAGGGGTAGGGGATGAAAACAAGGAAAAATATGGCATTTCACTTTGTGTGGGGCCTGAATCTGTGTATGTAATTATTGATAAAATAATTTATTGAACTGAGTGACCATCTGCAATACTACTGTCTTCCCTGCTTCAATCCTACAATCCAAGCACTATACAGCAGTAGAGTGATTTTGTAACACTATAAATCAGATAATGCCACTCACCTGAGTCAAAACCCTCCAATGGAAAATGGGATAATAGCACATTCTTGACCGTGGTCTATGAAACTATATGATCTGGCCCCTGCCTACCTCTCCACCTCATCTCAGCCCTCTCTCCACTCTGCTAACTTTGCTTCAGCCTCCGTGGCCTTCTTGCTGTTCCACAAAAACACCAAACTCTTTCCCACTTGAAAGCTTTGCATTTGCTCTTTCTTCTTTCTGAAATACCCTGCCCTCTGATCTTCACACAACGGATTCCTTCTTGTCATTCAGATTTCAGGTCAGATGTCACCTCTTTGGAGAGTTTTCCAGCCACTCAGTTGGACGTGTCTCCTAGTCACTCTCTAGCACATCATGCTATTTTCATCATATGTTCTTGTTCATTCATATATTAAGCTGTTTACTATCACTAGTGCTTGAATTCTATAAGAGCAGACACCTTGTCTGGCTTAGTCATTTATGAAAGCCCAGCAACTAGAACAATGCCTGGCATTGAGTGGGATTCAGCAAATATTTTTTATTAATACTTTACCTTTAAGTGATAGCTGGAGTGTATAAGTACTTAACATATATTAAGTATGCTAACATACTTAACATATTAACATATTCGTTCATTGTTTCTCACAGTGGCCCTGTAAGGTGGTGTGATGAATTGGGAGATTGGGATTGACATATATACACTAATATGTATAAAATGGATAACTAATAAGAACCTGCTGTATAAAAAAATAAATAAAATAAAATTCAAAAAAAAATTAAGATAAATGGCATAATCTCCATTACATAGATTAGGAGACTAAGGTCCACAGTGATATACATACATAGAAGGAGGTGGTGCTAGTGTTGGACCCCAGGTGTATATGATGCTATGTTAATTTTCTGTTGCTGTGTAACAAATTACCACAAACTTAGCAACTTGAAATTACGGTCATTTATTATCTCAGTTTTTGTAGGACAGATATCCAGGCATAGCTTTGCTAGGTTCTCTGCTCAAGGTTTCACAAGGCTATCTATAATCAAGGTATCATCTGTGCTGCATTCTCATCTGGAAGCTCAACTAGGGAAGGACCCACTCTCAAGCTCTAATTGTTGGCAGAATTCATGCCAGCTTGCTTCTTCTAAGCCAGCAATGGAGAGAAACAGAGTCTCTGCTCCTTCAAGTCTCTGATTTCCAGGAGGGTCTAGATCCTGTTTAAAGGGCTCACCTGACTAGGTCAGGTCCACCTAGGATTATGTCCCTTCCAACTAACTAAAAGTCAACTAATTAGGGACCTTAGTTACATAGGCAAAATTCTCTCACCTCTGCCATATTCTATTGGTTAGAAATAGGTTACAAGTCCTACTCATACTCAAGAGGAGGAGATTATACAGGGCTGTGGGTCACTGGGGGTCCTCTTAAAATTTTGCCTACCACATGGTGCCAAAGATCATGCTCTTTCTACTCTAATCTGGGTAGAAATTGGGATCAAGATCCCTTAGAATTTTAAGATATTATAATTGCATAAATAAAAATGAGAAGGAATAGCTCCCAAATGAATGAATGGTTTGAGAAGAGATTACCCAAACTGTTGTGCTTAAATATACAATGCAAATCACAAGAACTAAATGGAGCATTGCATAAGATCGAATCGAAGAGCTTGACCCTCACCTCTCATTTTGGATCACAGTTTGCTTTGCAGTTCTTCACTCCTCCTGCCCATCTCATTTTGTCATTCGGAATGGAGACACTCCACTTTAAAGGTAAACTCATGTTGTCAGATGTGTGCCTTACTGGAGCAAAAAGATGGCCTCTATGGGAAGTGAGCAGATTTAACCAGGCAGCTGCGGTAAAGACATGCTTTTGAAATGCCTTTTTGAATTTTCTGCTTTGAAGACTGGAAAAAAGGGATGAGCTGTGTCTAGAGAGTCCACATGTATTCATTCAGTGTCTCCATATATATGTCAATCCCAGTCTCCCAATTCATCTCACCACCTTACAGGGCCACTGTGAGAAGCAATGAATGAATATGTTAATATGTTAAGTATGTTAACATACTTAATATATGTTAAGTACTTATACACTCCAGCTATCACTTAAAGGTAAAGTATTAATAAAAAATATTTGCTGAATCCCACTCAATGCCAGGCATTGTTCTAGTTGCTGGGCTTTCATAAATGACTAAGCCAGACAAGGTGTCTGCTCTTATAGAATTCAAGCACTAGTGATAGTAAACAGCTTAATATATGAATGAACAAGAACATATGATGAAAATAGGATGATGTGCTAGAGAGTGACTAGGAGGTACCAGACCCACAGAGCCTAGACACAGAGGCCCAGTGATACACAGAAGAGGGCGCCTAGCTTGAGGAGCTTTCAGTTGAGTGGGAGAAATAGACGTGTCAGCCGAGTGGTGTAAAGATGTGTGTGAGCTCAGACATGGGAATGGGGGTGGAGAGCAAGCCCTTCTGCTGTCAGGCTGAGGACAGGGTGAGTATGGGGGACAGCAGGGCTGAGGTGAGACAGCTACACGGTATTTTTGGCACCGGTGCAAGCCACAGTGTGAGAAGAGATTTTACACTGTGGGAGTAGCCCTGGATTGTGTCATGAGTGGCCTCATTCAGAAGTAGGCACCCCGATCAGACTCAATGATGATGTGACATGGTCTGCCATTGTATACTTCTTATAAGCACTATTTGCTGATGTAAGTAGCATGGTGCTGGAGATGCCAAAGGACCCCCTGTGGAGGGTGTGTGATGTCTGGGACTTTCTTCTATAAAGCTAATCAGTGACAACCTGAGAAACTCCTAATGCTGCTTTTGCTTTTCGTACCATTTCAATGGAAATTATTTATTCACTCAATCCTAAATAACCAACATTGACAGTTTTATAAAATTGGAGTATATGGGAAATAAAAGATACATTTTATTTTTATTCATTTCTTACCCAGTGAAGACCAAAAAAGTGATCCATTTGAATTTATAATATTAAATGTCTTTCAGCATGAATGTGCCTGCTTTTATATTAATATGAAATACATGAAATTGATGGAAGGAACTGAAAGAGCACGCAAGTCCCTTGTATGCCTCAATTCTCACTGGGTGATTCTCATGGCAGTGCTCTGAGTGAGTGATGCCGGGCTGGGTGTTTGCAGTGTGGGTTTCAAATGACGCTAAACCTGAAACCCAAGAGGCCAATAGCCTTGGCATGTGTGTCTGCATTTACGGGGGGGAGTGGATGGCAGCAAAATTGAAAATGAACTCAGAAGACACCACTCCATCACATGCGAGGCATGTGGGGTCTTAGTTCCCCAACCAGGGATGGAACCTGCGCCCCCTGCAGTGGAAGTGTGGAGTCCTAACCACTGGACCACCAGGGAAGTTTCTTCTTTTTCTTAAATAGTAATTCATAATTGACAGATAACACGAATATCTTGTAATAAGGGCAGGATTTGGAACTCTCCAGATTCTCCCGCTTCCTAGCTATTTTTTTTTAATTGAATAGTAATTCTTTTTTTTTAAAAAATAAATAAATTTATTTATTTATTTATTTTTGCTGTGTTGGGTCTTTCGTTTCTGTGCGAGGGCTTCCTCTAGTTGCGGCAAGCGGGGGCCGCTCTTCATCGCGGTGCGCGGGCCTCTCACTGTCGCGGCCTCTCTTGTTGCGGAGCACGGGCTCCAGATGCTCAGGCTCAGTAGTTGTGGCTCACGGGCCCAGTTGCTCCGCGGCATGTGGGATCTTACCAGACCAGGGCTCGAACCCGTGTCCCCTGCATTGGCAGGCAGATTCTCAACCACTGCGCCACCAGGGAAGCCCCTACCTATATTTATTTGTAGATTTGGGTAAGTCACTCACCTTTAGCAAGTTCCAGTTTCCTCAATTCTAAAATGGGAATAATTATATTTGTCTCGAAGTTTCACTAAATGAGTTATGTGAGCTATCATATATAAAGTGCCTAACATAATATCTGGAGCTAGAGTTAGAGATGGGTCTTAGACAAAACAGCATGGAGAGTGGTGAGAGCACAAATTTTGGAATTATTTCTTCATTCAACAGGCACTGGTCGAATTAGGCTTTCAGTAAGTGCTAGGTATTGGGCTGGGTACTGGATGCGCAATGGTGAATAAGGTTACATGATCACCTCTATTAGAGTTTGAAGCCCAGTGAGTAGGATACCAGCTCTGCCACTTAGTTGTGTGACCTTGGAAAACCATTTCATCTCTCTGAGCTTTAGTTTGCACCTGTGTAAAGTAAGTATCATAATACCTGCACTGCAGTGTTCTTATGAGATAAAAGGAAACAATGTATGTAAAATACTAGGCTTATTGTAGGCACTCAGTAAATGGTGGCGCTAGATCATCATCATCATCAAAATCCCATTATCGCCATGAGAAATTTAAAGCAGTTGGGGTTGACACTACAGACCATTTTGGATTGAGGTTCTATGGGTTTTCCAATGCCTTCTTTGGTGTTTCAGCACACTGAGTCTTCCCCGTACTCTGCCCTCAGCCCATTTAGGCTCAGGGGATAAATATTAACGTCAACATTCTAAGACCATATAATTGTAGCCCTTGCAGAAGCTGAATACGGAATCTGTTCCAGCCTCCTTAATTAACCAATGAGAAACAAAAGGTAGCTGGTGCCAGTCAGGACCATAACCCTGCTCTTCTGACTCCAAGTTGACTGATCCTTCTACCTTCCCACTGCTGCCTTACAGAATGAAGGAACAATGCAGCAGACATACAGCAAACTGTACATAACACAAAGCGAATGGTGCCCTAAATATACCCGAGCGTGGACTGAGCAAAAAAGAAGGATTGCTTTATAAAGGGATGTTTGTCATCAAGGTTATTGTGGATCACGACTCTAGTTTTGTAGTTCTTGTGTTGGGGAGGTTCAAGTGCAGTTGGTTTCTGCTTTCCGCGTAGTTATTGGATTCTATGACATCAACGTAAGTCTGGTTTGTGATCAGCTAATTTATATTTTCTGCTGCATATTTTACTTTGATCTTCAGCTGTAGAATGGCATCATGGAAACACACAGGTTCTGGAACCAGTGACGGTGGTGGACTCAAATCCCAGTGCTTGAAGGAGGAGATCTGGGGATATATGTATATGTATAGCTGATTCACTTTGTTATAAAGCAGAAACTAACACACCATTGTAAAGCAATTATACTCCAATAAAGATGTTAAAAAAAAAAAATATCCCAGTGCTCTCATTTATCCCCTGTGCGGATGACTTGAGGCATGTTTCATAACCTCTCGGAGCCTCAATTTCCACATAAGTAAAATCAAGGTAACAGTTTTTATATTGTGCAGTTGTGGTGAGGAATAGATGAATTAATCCATGTAATGTGGTTGGACTATTGCCTGATACCTAGTATGCACTCAATAAATATCAGCTATTGTTGTTGCACCCATATTTATGTACAAGACTTTATCAATTGGCAGTTGCTACCATCTTAGATTTGATGCAAATATTGAGAAGCATGAGACATTTAAAATCTTTTGCTATGGCGATAATGCTCTAATATCACCCTATGCCTAGACAGCACTCTCACTTTCTAATCTTTCAATATGTGAATAAATATGGATCGAGTGCCTGTTCTGTGCCAGACACTGTTTTATCCCTGCGAAAAAGGCAGGATCAGTGTAATTATCTCCGTCTGAAAAAGGAGAAAGCATGTGTACCAAGAAGCTAGTGGATTTGCTTCATGTCACGCTGCTCTTAGTAGTTCAGGTGGGGCTGGAGCTCAGATCTTAGGACTTTCCACCCAAAGCCCTTCCAGCTTTATCCTGCTTTTGTGCCTAGCACAATGCGATTGGCCAGAGGCAAGCTAAGTGAGTATCAGGGATGCTCCAAGGGGGCTGATAAAAAAAGAAGGCTAGGAGCCACGAAGAGCTAGAGGAGAGTCAGAAATGTAAAGTCCAGGAGGGAAGCAGAGTTCAGAGGAGCGGGGAGCAGTCAGGTGGCCGGAGACCAGTGCGGGGAAGGTGGCAAGGTGCAGCCGAGGACTTTTACAGATGGCCTGGCTGACCTGAGTGGGCTTCCTGTCTCCATGGCAGCTTTTGTCCTGAGGCACCTTCAGTGCAGAGCTAGACTTCGAGCCCTGCGCAGGAGCTTGCTTTTCCTTCAGATGTTCCTCTGTGTAGAGGCAAACCTTTCTCTTGAAAGGGTTTCTCTTGTCTTGATCACAATAAAACAGACTAGCATCATTGTAAATCATTACAGGTTAATTATCATTACAGGTTAATTACAGGTGAGCACAGGAACCACAGACAACTTTGGCAGTAATTATGCCCGTGAATGGAGTTCAGTGTGGGAGAGGAAAATTCAGCAAAATGGAACGGGCTGTCCTGTGCGTATCAAGATGGCCCTCTTGACTTCCCCACAGCCACGAGGGTGGGCTGTACTGATCTGGCCACATTTTCCCCTTAGCTCCCGTGGTGACCAACTGCACCATTTGCCAGATGGTTCAGTGGGGTGAGGGGACAGCATGAGGCTGTGACATGTGACAGACTGAAGTTAACTGACCCATGTGGGAATTGGACTGAGAGCTTTCATATAAGGCTTTCAGGATCTCATTTCACATAAACTATAGAATTAAAAGGTTATGTAAACCGATCCAAACCAATTGACTTTGGAGTAAAAAACAGCATTCATTCTCATTTCTAATCCTCATCAATTTTTTAGACAGATGTCTGGGGTTAGGGGTTCACATGAAGACTTAGTTTGAAAACCACAGGGCCCTCAAATGGACTCCGAGAGGACTTGGGTACCTATCGATTGCTAGCTAGTGAGAATATACTGTTGGCCCTGAGCAGGCAACTTTAAATGTCAAGAGGTTCAGGAGTAAAGGGTTGACTGTCCCCTAAGTCAGAGTCTCCAAGTCTCAGGATCCTCAATACGGTTGGTCTTGATCTGCAGCGCTTCTGCGGAAGAAAATGCTGGCTTTAAAGAGCTCCTTGAATGTCTTGAAGTATGAAATTCCTCTCCAGGTTGAAAGTTCTTTTCCATTTCTGTGCTTCAAATCTATGAAGCATAGGAATCAAAGTCAAACATGCTGTCGCACAGAAAGTTCAAGTTCTACCTTTTGCTGCGGATAAGGAGTCTGCTTTGCGGTTACCTCTGGTGCCTTCCCAGCCATACTCCTACTATCAGGGCTAACAACGCACAAAACCATCAGCATTCAGGCTTTCTGTGGTGTCACCCCTATCCCTGCCCTCCTCCTCCTTCTCCTCTGCAAACACCCCCCTCCTCCTCCGCGACTTGCAGGGGTGTAGACTATTGAAATTCACTTGCCCTTCCTTCTCTACATTGTCTCTAAGTCTAGCCCAATTTTTACATTAAGGCTCCCACCTGCTTTCGGTTGCAGAATGACCTTGGAATCTTTTGCTGCGGGAGCACAGCTCTCTTGCCTTCTAGCTAGTAATTAGTGTCAGGGGATGTAAACTGCACGGGTTACAAATAGAGCTAGGAAAGGTGAGACATGCTTTTTGCTTGGAAATGTTCACATCATGGAATAATTGGAAAACTTGAGTGGTGAGCCCATGCTATTATATATACAAGATAAACATGTATACATAATGTATACATGTAAATATACATATCTATATACATACACACCCATATATATGTAATTTGTAATAGGATATGGCTAAGGTGCAACTCGCCCTCATTCTTCTATTTGGAGCTGAGTTTCTTCACACTGCAGTATTCGTTTTGATAACCGTGTGGAGACAGATGGCATTTTGTCCTTCTTCCAGAACAGAGGAATAGTTTGCCGAGCTATAGCTAGTATAATGAGAAGCCGTGTTAGATGAAGCTGAGGTAAAACCAGAGCATCTGTCGGTCCTTGCGTGCCAGATTGGAGATGCTGCAGACAAAGTAATATTTCAACAAAAAGTTGAAGCGAGTATAGATTTGTGACCAAAATGATTGCATTTGATAACAATGCCATAGCAGATGTCCTAGAGTTCATGCTTGGTTTTTATTACTGCTCTGTGAGTGTTTTTGGAAGCGAGACCTACCGGCACAGCTTGTATGGAGCGTGTTTGTTATAAAATTTTATTTTACAGAAAACAATGAGATGGAAAATTTGTAGCTAATTTGGTACTTTCCTACTCTATCATGTTTCTTCACTTATTTTATTTAGGGAAAGAGTCTATTCTTGCTTGATTTACTTTGGCGCTTTCTCGCCTAATGAAAGAACATCATGTTAATTTGAAATAGAGAATGAGAAACCCGCGTTAATGTTCATTATCTAATATTATGTTTTCAGTATGGACCATGGGAAGATGCACCTTAACCTATTCAGCACCCTCGTTTTCATCCATTCAGACTTTTGTTTTCTGTTACTGAGGGTAATTTTTTTAAAAGCCTTTTTAAAGGATCCCTGATTAGAAGAGAAACCGGAGAAAGATGATTTGCCGACTGTCTTTCATCTGTCGTTAGATTAATAGTTGATATTGCCTCAGGAAAGCAATTGTTTCAGATCCAGATGATTTAAGGTCTTTACATATGGTGAGGAATGTGTTTTAAGTGTACATAACGCCTTCCTGGCCTGGGTGCTGCATAAGGCAGTGTTAACATGACCATGCAGGAAAGTCCCTTGCTCAGAAGCCAGCTCTCACAACGTGTGCATTATATGAAGGACCATTATTCTGGGTTTCGGTGGGATGGGAAACAGCGATATAACCTGATCACTTTATAACAGATTCCTTATTGGGAGAAGGCAATTATTTTCAAAGGTTGCTGAATGTTCATAAAAGGTTACATGTAGTAGTCAAAATGTTATAGCATCGCGTTTACAGATTGGAAGATAGTCCAGTTACATACCAGAATATTTCCTATTACAGGGGCTGTTAGGACCATTCCTGTGCCATCTCTTGTAAGTGAACTATATCCACGGACAAGTGTTCCTGTCTCCCTATACCTCAATGGCTCTTGGGAAACATATGTTTTAGTTTCTGGCACTCCTCTTTTTGCTTCCCTTTGAGGTCTTAACTTGGATTATTCTATTTCCTAGCATTTCGTGGTGTTGGAGTCTGGGTTATGATGAAAGCAGTAGCATGGTCGTGGGTTTGCCTGAATGGGTTGATCTGCAGTTGTTTTGTGGAGTGCTAAACCATACCCCTGGCAAGTCTCAGTTTGAATTGGAAATGTTATGATATAGTAACACACTAGTGTGTTAAAATAGATAGGCGTGTAATTAAATAAACATGTCTAAGCTGAAAGAAGAAAAATAACCCATTCAATTTTACTCTCATCTACTTAAAGGCAGTCTCTCGCTTGTCTGTTGTCCTTACATTGCCTGCTTTCTCAAAGCTCTTTTATTAAATGATTTTTTGTTTTTGGTTTTTTTTTTTTTAATTTTTATTTATTTATTTATTTATTTATGGCTGTGTTGGGTCTTCGTTTCTGTGCGAGGGCTTTCTCTATTTGCGGCAAGTGGGGACCACTCTTCATCGCGGTGCATGGGCCTCTCATTATCGCGGCCTCTCTTGTTGCGGAGCACAGGCTCCAGACGCGCAGGCTCAGTAATTGTGGCTCACGGGCCTAGTTGCTCCGTGGCATGTGGGATCTTCCCAGACCAGGGCTCGAACCCGTGTCCCCTGCATTGGCAGGCAGATTCTCAAACACTGCGCCACCAGGGAAGCCCCTGTTTTTGGTTTTTAAAGAGGCTTGAATTTTGTGTTTTTTTACAACACTGAATCTAATCTAAATAATTATCAAATACTTCTAATGTTATGAACGGCATATCCAAGGCATTAGGCTTCTGGGGCTTTTAAATTATTTAAATTTGTTTTTTGAAAATGTTTACATTGCATTGCAGAAAAGTTTGGTGTCCTTTTAACTGTCACACCACAGAGAATTTCCTTCTCCTCCCCCTGGCTCTGATCAGATCACTTGCTTGCTTATAATAATTCAAAGGCCCAGAGGAGAAACTTGGCCTAGAGGAGAAACTTCTTTGTATAGCATTCAAGGTCTTTCACATCTGCCCACCACCCCTCCCCATCCCTCTCCCACACTTCACACCCTACGCTCCAATCCTCAAAACCCAAGTCACACCAAGGCTTCCAAGTACTCCACACCACCCCGCCCTGGGCACATGCCCTAGCCTCTGAGTAAATTCCCCACCCTCTGTTCCCTCCTTTAATTGCCCCTGTGAGACATGACACTCATATTCTGGCACTGAAATTCTTGAAATTCCCAAATAGGTATCCTCGTGTGAACTGTTCTGCAAGTTCCAGGTGCAAATATAGCTATACCTCTCATTTTTTCCAGTTCATTGCTCAAGCTCCCACTTGCTCCTTAGCAGGAAATGCAGTATCTCCCTCTTGATACCCCTCCTCCCACTCCCATCACATGTCTAACAGCTCTGGGGGTTCCCACATTTCAGAGACGATGGGCATCCTGGCTTTTCCATCTGAATAAAGGGAAAACTGGAATCTAAGTTCACTCTTGCTATTGTCATGCAGGGGTGCTTTTGAAAGTTATCAAAATTCAAAGGTTTCAAGGTGATTTTTCTTGCACCTCTCACATAGGAAAAAAGAAAAATACACATTTGATTTCCATAGGCCATCCCGCTATCCTAGTATTTCAAAAAAAGGAGAATTTTAGTGGCAAAATATTTGTTCTTGATAACAGACAAGACCCTACATTTGAATGACTCTTTCAAAATATATTCATATGATATCAACAGAGCAGGTCAAGTTGCCCCTTGGTATAGATGAAAAAAATTGAGGCTCAGGGAAGTTAAGTAACCTGTTTAAGGTTCTAAAGTAAGCTACGGCATAGATTTGGGCCCAGAACCTGTTTTTTGACTGTGCCTCTCCTTTAGATTTCTCCTTTTGCATTTTGGATCGTATTTGTTCGCCCTTTGGCAGCCTGGCTCTGCCCTTCCCTCAAAGCTTGGGGCCATACTCTGGGCTCTCTTTGCTCTGAGCTACCTGGAAGGTGCACTCCATCTGGCTGGCCCCTCAAAATCCAGCTCTGACCACTGGGCGCACAGCAGAGGCAGGGAGGGAAGAGTTAGGCCACTTTTAGACCCATTTTGATCAAAAAAAGATGCAACCAATTGAAAGACCACTGTCTCCTAAATGACTTTTCACGTTATGGTCAAATAGGCATCATTTGCCTTTTGCTACTTTTACGCTGATTATTTAAACCCAAGATAGAAAGTAAATTGTTTTTCTGTTTTACCTGCCCAGATGTGAGTATGCGACTAGCAACCAGGGTGAAGAGTCTATGTCCCATGTGGAGAATTACTGCGCTCAGGAACTTACCTTTAGAATGACTTTTGCCATTATGCCACTTATTAAGCAAAATGTGCTAATTAAAAACAAGAAATCAAAGGACAGTTTGTGAAAGAAACTGCCTGCAGGGTACGAAGAGGGCAGACTGTACTCTCTCAGGGCCAACGCTTGGGTACTATTTCTTATTGGGTAAATAAATGGTGTAGGCACAAGGATGACCCAGGAAAACAGGAGCAACCTTATTTCATCTTCTGATAACTTAATCCTGTACATAATGCTAACCTCAGACCCTGCAGTGTTGCTTTTGCAAGACCAGGGTTGGCTTGAAAAACAGACAAAGAAATAGTAAATTAAACTCAAGATTGAAAGAAATTATTTGAATCCTTTTTTTGGTCAAAATAGGCATATTCACACCCCAAAAATAAGCTCAGTGAGACTAACAAAGTTTACAAATTAGTGACTTGGCAGAATCTATTTGTTCTTCCCTCAAAGAAACATTAACTTTAGAAAGGGTAAGATTCCCCTGGGATCGCTGTGAGGGAAGTTTAACATAAAAATGGGTAGCAATATTGAAGAGATATCTGTACCCCCAAGTTCATTGCAGCATTATTCACAATAGCCAACATATGGAAACAACTTAAGTGTCCATCAGTGGGTGAATGGATAAAGAAAATGTGGTATATGTATACAATGGAATATTTTTCAGCCGTGAGAAAGAAGGAAATCCTGCTATTTGCAATAACATGGATAGACCTTGAGGGCCTTATGCTAAGTGAAATAAGCCATACAGAGAAAGACAAATACTGTGTGGTATCACGTATATGTGGAGTCTAGAAAAAAAAAAAAGTCAAAGTCATAGAAACACAGAGTAGAAAAGTGGTTGCCAGGGGGAAATTGGGAGAGCTTGGTAAAAAGGGTACAAACTTTCAGCTATAAGATGAACAAGGTCTGAGGATCTAATGTAAAAATTGTGACTATAGTTGATAACACTGTATTGTATAATTTGCTAAGAGTGTGGAATCTTTTCACAATGTACGTGTATATCAAATTATCACGATGCACACTTTAAATACCTTACAGTTCTGTCAATTACCCCTCAATAAAGCTGAAATAAAAACAAAAACAAAAAAATGGGTAGCAGATCCCAAAGTTATGTACTAAGTTTGGATGAGTCTCATTTCCAGGGGTCTGTTGAGGCAATCCTGGACTGTTTACAAGTAAGAGGTCACAGCTAGCCTTGTTCCATGTCACCATTCCTTATAACCCCTGTGCCTTAATAGTGACTTGTGGCCAGTAGTAGAAGAGTTTCCATTATTTAGATCACCGTTTTAGACTAATATTCAGATGACTCATTTGCATGCTGCTGACTTTGGGTAGATCAAATCTCTTCTTTGCACCAAGTATGGCTTTTCTACATTTCACTATGTTAACTCCTATTCTTAATAATATTTTTTATTAGTGTCCATTGAAAGAACTCGCAGTTTGTTAGGTTTGGCGCAAAGATATTAAGTGGTTCCAACAAATAATAACATATATATTGTGCAAATCTGTAGTTTTGTGCTTCAGAATGCCAAGTCACATAGATCTGTACACTATGTGCAAATCAATGGAGAACCAGAGTGTGCACATATTTTACATAAATGGTAGCACACTATATATGTAATTCTGTAACCTACTTTCGTCATTCAAAAAACTCAAAAAAAAAAAAAAAAAAGATGGCGGCAGGAAATAGTTGCAGACATACTTCCATGTCCAAAAAAAAAAATCATCTTTTTTATCGGCTGCATGCTAGTCCAGTGTGTAGCTGTATGTTAATTTATTTAACCTGTCTCCTGTTGAGGTACATTTGGATTTCTTCCAGTTTTTCACTATTCCAAAAAGTGCTACAATAAACATTGTTATGAATACTGGCTTTTTGTATTTTGTGATTGTCTCCTTCAGGCTGACCTTGATCAACGTTGCTTACGTGGGAAGTAAGTGAGCAACGATATCTAATTGTAGTTTTTATTTGTGCTGTTTAGATGATTATTGAAGTTGAATATACTTTTATATGCTTTCCACTTGCTTTGCTATTCTCATTTTAAAAGATACCTTTTGCCATTTTTTTTGTTTTAATATTTTTTTTCCTTCCTAAATTTTCAGTTTGTA